>NC_132879.1:48142093-48459593 GCF_030463535.1 Salminus brasiliensis
TTATTAATTATTAAATTCTATTAAAATAGTTTAATAGTCCATACTGATGAGTTGTTAGAAGTAGCTAGTGTTTGCATGTTTTTGTGGTGGGATGGTATTAGCCGATAACTGCAGGCGCTAGCTAGATAGCTAGTTAGCTTGCTAGCTATATTAGCTATTAGCGCTATAACTTCTGGATGCTACAAGGCTATCTGTATAAATTGAGTGCTTTTTAAGCTGGCTGGTTACTTAGCTAGTTTAGCTATCTATCTATCTAGTGACCATTAAAGACTAGCTTAGGTCAGTTAAGAAAGCAACCAATAAAACTGTTATTTATTATTTTTTATCTTAGCAACTGCAGCTAACTAGCTAGGTAAATTGTTTGCTCAAAATAAAATGGTTAAGCCCTGCTAAACAAAATAAATAAATTAAATCAAACTGAACTTGCAAACTGACCAGCTAAAGCAGCAGTTGAGCAACATAAACTAGAACCGCATGGGATTCACGCTAGTCTACTGATATGTTAGTGCTAGCTAGCTAATAGCAGATACACCGAAAACCATGCTAGCAAGGTAGCTAGCTAGGTCACACACATTCAGATAGTGGTGATTAGATAGTGGCGAAGTTGTATATTGCTTGCTGTAATTATGTAGCTAGATGCAGCATGTCTGCTCTGAAACTGGCCATTTTTTTCTGTATAATTATGTATAAAACAGTATGTGGTGTAAATAAAATGCAGAAAAACAGTAATTCCTCTCTGCTATTAGGTAGGTTATATGGGATCCATGTTTGGTAATTCTGGAGGTGACTTCTCTCCCACACTACTCTCGCATGACGGCCTTCACCTCAGTCGCCTCCTCTTGGCTGCAGGCTTGGCTGTTTGAAGTCTTAATCCTGTTAGAGGGTAAACTTGGCTCTCTCTCCTTTCACCCATCTACCTGACCCATCATAGAGCATAAAATGTCAAATAAAAATGTGTACTATAATGAGGACAGGTACTCATTACCATGCCATTACTGCTGTGATGTATATTTGTGATACAGACATTGTTTGATTCGTCCTTCTACGAGGCTTAAGTTCTTTCTGTTCAGATAACCAATACTGTATATTTTTCTTTGTTTTCTCTTCAGGTGCACATGTCTAAGAGGAGTTGTTCAGGAAAGGCCATTGTGTTGACTGGGCAGCACACTGCCTCGGATACGGAGGTCCAGCTCTATCAAAGGGTTCTCCGGGAGCAGGGCTACCACATGGACCAAGGACGCTATGCTGAGACCAGTGCCAGTTTCAGACACGATGGAAGAGGTATGTGTCCATGTGTGAGGGAAGATTTCGGTTTGTAGTGTCTGTGTTAAACTGTCATCTGTTTTGAGTTAATTAAGGGATTTTCCCCACTGTCTGATTTAATCACACACCATTACAGTCTGAAAAGCAACTAGTAAGGCCACTTATGTAAGTGTGGCCAAACAGACTAATTGCTTACATCAACACAAATGACTGTAGAAAGCAATTTCGCAAGGCATCTTAAATCTACTCACAAGACATAATTTCTACACATTACGCTTACACACTTGTAAAGGTGAAAGAGTCACAAGTTACCACCTCTGCTCTGCTCTACTGACTCTCTCTCCTACATACATAAATACAAACACACACACGCTCTGTAAAACAAAGGTTAATGGCATATGAGCAGTGTGGGCATGCAGTGAGATGGAGTGTGGCCTCCTTAGAGAGAGATTTTGGGAGTAATGAGAGGCTTGGTTGGATCCTTAATGGACAGGTGGGTTAGGTCTGTTCATTTTGACCCCTGCTGAGATGCAGTCTTACTACTGCTAAAGCAACGCAGCTGGCCTTTCAAATCTTTTTTTTCACCCTCAGGCCCCTCCACCACCTCCATCTCAGTGTTGTAATATCCCGCAGAGAGGTCATTGTGCTGGAACACATTTTTTTAGCTCTGGCAAACTATGCCTTGTAATACTTTATCAGGGCTTTTGATTATACCTGCTTCAAGCATCTCTATGTATGCATTGTATTTAATTTTTGTCATTTAAATGTTATCAGTCTAACTGGATAGTGTGGCTGTCCTCTCTGTCTTGTTTCCCGATTCATGTTTCCCTGTTTGCAGCCAATCTGCAAGTGAGAAAACCTCAGCACAGCCAGTAATTGCTAATACCACAGTTGAATTGTTTAGCAATTACAGTAAACACTATAGGCTGAGGAGTTCGGCTGCTTTATCTTTGATAAATCATTAGAGGTAAAATATGCATAGTTCTTGTACAATCAGACATCCTCAGTAAGACACAGGGCACAGAGCAGGTGTGTGTTCCAGTCTTGCACTTGCACAGGTGTGTGTTTGTTGTTTCAAAAGTGGGCTGTCAGCAGTTGCTAGTCATTTAGATTGACGGATGGCCCTGCTGGCCACATGGTGGTCTGATCAAAGCACTACCTCCAACTAGCAAAAGCCCCATACAATGACTTGGTGAGGCTATAGATAAAACTCCTGTTCCGTACTTCATACATTGTAAACGCTGAAGCCTGCAAAAGAACTAGCTCAATAATAGAAGTGATGTCTCCAGTGTCACTCATTAAACACTGCACTGATAATCTCATGTGTGTTTGTGTGATGTATTGTTGGCTAGAGCTTAAAGAAAGGCATGTGTGTGGTGATTCATTGTCAGTGGTGGAGAAACTCATTAATCTGTGGGCTGCTTGTGTACTGTGCCTGTCCAACACTGAGATTAAAGGGTTGCTCTATTAACCCAGACAATAACGAAGTGTGGGCTTTGTTATTGTCTGAAACGTTATAAGTGCAACACCCTACGCCTCATTAGAAACTAATGCTAGTGTTATTAGAAAGCTATCTTTTGAGCAGATGACTAGGTAAGTCTCCATTTAGAGTATGTTGAATGGACTTATTTAGAACACTCTGCATTGTGTTTCATAGTGATCTTTGTTTATGTGGCCCCATTCTCCTATTCATAATACACTATGGGGCTATATCGCTTCATAATTGTTATCAAAATATTTGACCTCTGCACGACTGATATTGCAGAAAGCTTCAATATTCAAATGTTACAGATAATTATTTTTTTTGTTATACCATGATATATTGTGGCAGGCAACACACTGTTGTCTCTTAACTGAAAATAACATCCCACATACTCAAAACTGAGCTGTAAAACAAGCCAACTCAAAGCCCACAAAACGGATACATAACAGTCTTGATTCATCATAATTAAGCCTCCAACAAACAACAAACCCAACTCACTGGCAAAAGCCTATTAACACAAGTTGCAACACAAAACAACACAACAGCCACCTCAAGAAAATATGGTGTTGATATTCTTGAAATTAGAACGTGGGTTAACAGTCAGGCTATCAAATTCTCTTTGGTTCGTGTCAAATCATGGTTGTGATTTAAGCTTTAGACTGAGGTCTTTATCTTGACATAAATGTGTGGACTAGCTGATCTAGTTTATTTATACTTTTACTTAGCTGTTTTTAACATAAACAGTAGACTTGATGTGTATGCAAGAATGTATTCCCAAAAACAGATTTGTAAATAAAATGAATGGTTTTAAACTGAAATGATTTTAAGACACTATGTGTATTGATTTTATGTATGTTTAGTATTTGTTTTAAGTAAATTATTAATAATATCAGAAACTGTAATAAAATCTTAGATAATTATTGTGATATAAAATACAGCAGGCTTATGCATCTCTCTTAGCCATATTAAATTAGCTTATTAAAAACATAACAGCACTGTCATGCAAAAATGTGCATTCCCTTTTTGACATAAAGTTGTTCTTTATATTGTGTGTATATTGCTGCAAAATGACTTTTACATGGCTTGTAAAATTGCCATTTTGGAGATACAAGGTTTTGCATGACAACAACAATAAACGACTTAATTTGTAAGGAATTCTAGTGTAAGGCTTGTAATAGATGCAAAGTATGTTGCTGAATACTTGAGGCTTAGAGTTAAAGAGATGGAAACCGCTTCCAGATGAAGTAGATTTTTGTTGTTTGGATTTGTAAGGAAGGCAGGATAGAGGGCTGCTTTCCCACAATGCCCTTAGGTTTTACACAGTGCTTCCTGTCATTCAGGACGGGGCGGCGCACACACCTCGGTGCCAAAGGCACACCAGCCCATTTCCTCCAGCTCTGCTGACCACCACAATAACTCCCAGATGTGGCCCTGTTACGTTCAGTCTCGCTTTTGTCTCACACACACACACACACACACACACACACACACACACACACACACACACACATCATCTTGTCTCTTGCTCAATATAGCACATTTCCACATGCTTCTACAGTCCACATGCTCTGTGAGGTTCCTCTCTGAGCTTTGGAAGTGATTGCAGAATCGATTGGAAAGTTTTTTTTTCCTGTGATGCTTTAAGAATGTGTCTTGGCCACTGTCTCACAGTGGAAACTGGCTCTGTGGTGTTGGTGCTTGGGCTGGATTGTGGGCAATCCTCTCTTTGGCTTTGCTTGCTGCCGTTGCAGCAGGCTAATTAGGGACGTGAAGTCCTGCTTTAATTTGAGGGATTGAGGACTTAAGTTTATGAGCATGAAGAATTTGCCCTCCGCCTTTGATGTCCTAAAACAACAGATTTCTATCTTTTTCACCATCTGCAGTTACTTCATTTCATAAGTCTGCTTTAGAAAGGCAAGATAATATCCTGTTTTATTAGTAAACATTGGCAGAAATGAAAATCTCTCTTCCTCTCTGTATCTTTTCTCCCTTTTCAGTCAGTTGCTATATGGTTGTATAATCCCCTTTTGTATAAAAAGCTATTTTGTCTTTGTTTAACCATTTTACCCTTTCAAAAATTGCCATTTAAATGGATATTAACCTATATTTCTGACATGATTATAAGATGTTAGACATTAAGACATTAAGCAGAGCTCTGAGATGGGATGGGAGCATATTTATGTGTTTCAGGAATTAAAACTAAGACACTTATTTTAGTTTTTTCCTCTGAGGAAGTCCCAGTCTTTGGATGCTTTTAAACCTAAGCTTAAAATGAATCATTTTTCCTCAAGTGCTGTATCAAGAGTGCTATTTATAGACACTTAAGGCCAAGGTACCTCTAAAATGTGTTCATTTATTATAAAGTTTTGACTTTCACAACTGTATATGTATGTGTTGTGTTAGGGATGTATGTGAGGGTATCTATGTGTTGGGGTGGTATGTGGGTGGGTGCAGGCATGTGAGATTTTCTTGCTTCAGCTATTTAGTTCAGTGCAACGATGCTTTACTGAAATGAGTGTTGCTGCACTATATACTAATACCAAATCAGTTAACAATAACCATGTAAATATGAAGATAAAGAATGTCAATTATAAAAGAAAACAATTTTAGTTATTAATAAAAATGACAGAGGTACCTCAACATAACAGAATGACAAGTAGTAGTGATAATTCATAATAATGAGCTGCCACAAATCTACAGCAAACAACTGTCTCAGGCTGTTTGACAGTGTTACTGCAGTGAAGAAACTCAAGGGAGATAGTTCTAATTTGACTGTGTAACTTATTTCTGATTGAGTTATTCTTTGGGCACTCAAGTTTACCGCTACTTATTTTCCACTACTGCAGGCTGACAGTGAGAGCACAGTTGGGCCTCCCTGGTTAACCAGCTCTGTCTGCCCTGGGCAGTTTTAATGGACAGACTGTGCTCACTAAGTCGGTACATTGTTAAAAGGTTCCTCATTTTCACTCTCTGTCTCTCTCACAGATGGTTGGGAGTGGTCTCTCCTGATATGTCTAAAAGGCTCTGAAAAAAGTTGCCTCAGAAAAATCAACTTTGCTCATCCACAGCCTTACCAGAGGGTATGTCTGACCTCTCATATACTTTACATTGCGTAGGCAACTTTAATAAAACACTAATTTGTAGTTTAGAATGACTTTAAAGACCTTATAATGGCTTTAAATTTCATTTGGATATCACACGTAGTTCGTGGAAACACACTCTTCTTCCTGCCTGTTGTTGTTAGAAACGGATGTGAAATCAGATCTGGCCAAGAGATTCAGAGGCAAAAATATTTATAGAAGCCAGAGAGGCCCAAACCTAGCGCAGAGAGAGCTTTTCCTCATGCTGAGGCCATCGCTCACTCTCCAAACAAAGCCTGAGTTCTATTAAAATCCATAACACTGCCAGCATCTCTTTACCTCTCCACCATAACCAAGCCAGTGCATGTCCATTCTCATAAAACATTCCCCTCCACTCGTCTTTGACAATAGTAGTAATGTCTACTTGCCCTAAAAGCAGTCCTGCTATGATTCTCAAGAGCTAATAATAGTCCAAGCACAACTGTTGTTCGTTGTCAATATTATGGTGGAAAATGTGCCAGTGTCTTAAAGTTTTTTTTATTTTTTTAATTTAAGTTGTAGCCTTGACTCTTGGTGGTCTTTGGAACTCACAGAACTGTGTCTGGTCAGATCTCTTCCCAGGTCAACATTATACCAGCATTTGTTGGAGCATTTTTGGACATGGGTGGAGTGTGCCGGTTTCTGGCGGACAGGCGTTTGTCAGGTGGGTAAACGTTACAGTCAGAAATGTATTCAGTGGGGCCCTTCATTCACTTGCTGTAAGTGTTATTGGTTTATTTGGATTCCCATTACAGCTACTCTTAGTGGGGTCCAAAAGAACATTAAACATTAAAAACATGCTATATATTACCATACAGAATAGTTCAGAATGATTGTATTTGTTGCAGTTTGACTAATGAAAGATACAGCACAGATTTTTCAAATCAGGCTTAAATAGAACAAATCAAGGAACACAGATAGGATAGGAAGAACTTGGACATGGCTAATATGTTGCAAAGCCATTTTTCATACAGTCTCAGACAAATTTTGATTATCTAATGCGAGCTTGCTATTAAACAGGTAATAAATGAACAGAAGTGAATACAGCATTTGGATTTTGAGCTTTATTTCATAAATAAAGGATGAAAGGTTTGTTTACACTTAAATGAAAGATTTATTTAAGTCTTGGCGTATTACAAACAATAGTGACTAAAACTTAACAGATTATATTAGTTGGCACAAAATAGCTGTTGTTAACTTTCACTAAATTGTTCTGCATTGAAAGAGAGAGAAAACGTCAGAGGAGACGAGAGTTCTTATAGCAATTGAACCGAATTTTTGCTGGTCCGGAGTAGGAAATACTGATAGATTTGCATGTGCTGCGGCATAGATTTGATGCAGAAGCATATATTGGCCTTAATGTAAGAAACGAAGTGCATTAATTTAATAGAATGATATGGTTCTATTGTACTGACCGTACGGTACTGTTTTTTGAGTTTTTGGAGAAATAGGTGTGTGACCATGCTTGTTAGGGTGGGGGTCCCTAACATGATACCACTTTATCTGGACACCACTACACCACAGCCTATATTTTATGCCACTGCCTTATATATAACATTCATCTTATAGAATTTGGAATGATTTGCTTCTTTATTGAAGGTCTCATAGAAGAAAGCAACCTAAAACATTAATGATATTAGCGTGCAGTACATGGATCAACATTTAATACATCAGTCTTGATTAAGAAGGAGCTTTATTTTCACTGTGTGTGTCTGCCACAGTCGCATTCTTCCAATTAAGCTTTTGCTTGGCTGACTCATGAAAGTGGACAGTGTCCCAGCTCTCCGCTCTCCCTGTAATTACTGAGAAAGGTCAGTGTCTTAGGTGATATTTACCGAGACGGGCTCCCTGCTGTAACTGTTTAAGAGGGTAAATATACACTTCACATGCCGCGTAATCACAGTAATGGCCCGTTAGTTTGGGCTCATAATGCCGTTACAAAAAATGACTCATCTTTTCTTATGAATAGCCTAAGGGGCCAGAGAAAGACTGGCATTCGGCGAAGCTCTTTGAAGATGATAATGCCTATTTGCAATCACTTCTTTAGGCCGGTTATGGTCATCACCACCCAATGAAGATAAGTACAATCCTCCACTTTGAGACAATAGTGATTGATTTTGACCCACTGCCATGTAGATGTGGCGTCTTTATAAAAGAGCGGCTTTGTGTTCAGCTCTGAAGCAATATTGTTTTTCCCCTTGGCCTGCCGCCCACACAAACCCAGCCAATTGAATCCCAGCATTTTGAAGGGCTGCTGGGAAAGATTGGGTCCTTTTCATGATTACATCTGGAGGCATGGAACACACACAAACACCCAGGTTATGTGCAGGGTCATCTACTGAACTAAATGTGAATTCAGTAATAGTCTCGTACTCGAGTGAGGTCTCTGAGAAAAACACAGTTTGCGATTGTATTCATTAAATTTCCATGAAATTCTGCTTCTGCTTTTCCAAGGCCTGAGCTCCATTGCCTTAGTTTAGTTAGCTTAGACGGAATAGCATGGGTACTGGAATCAGTATATGGCATTGTGCTATGAGTATAGGTTGTGCATTACAACATTTATGGCTCTCAGAAAGATGTGTCTTCTCACTTAGTATAATTTAGAAGTATAAAAAAGAAGTTTATTTATTCTCAATACATCAACATTGGCTAGATGCCAAATTTAAAACTATAATTGAATCTCTTACTATTTTTTAACAGTAAGAAACAGAGCTTGATAGACATTTATGTGCATTTATGACACATTTTTTTAATGATGCCTTTTTAAAAGATTTGTAGTGAATCTTTGAAAGGATTCACATATACAAGGCATATGCATATGTGTTTACTTACGCTTTTACAAAAAAACAGTTTTACTCCTTTTTAATTAATGTTTTTCATGTTAACCATTATGCAAAAAGTGTGAGAATGATCAAAATCATCCATTAGTTACTCAAATGACTACAGTAAATAGTGACAGTTGTAGCTGTTTAAATGGAACTGTGTGTAGCTTGGGTTGTCAGCATTGGATACGTGCATATCATCAGAGGTGTGTATCTTGGGAGTGTGTGTGTTTATATGAGATGTGTGTGATCAGTGATGTGTCATGTGTCGCTACTGTGACTCAACATGAAAGGAATTTTTATTAGCAAAGCAGTGCCAGGGGTATTGCATTCACACTCAAGATATGCTGAGCAAGGCATGTGCTGATGAATACACACAAACAAAAAATACATACACATACAGTATGGTGTACATAGAAACTTGAATCCTGCTGAATTTTCAAAATTGCAGTTGCTGATACAATGACCAAATATGTCTACACGCCTTCAAGTATTCCTGCAGTAGTTCTGTCCTTTGTATCTGCCTGTGGGTGGCTATGTTTCAGTAGCCAACGGCCTGGGCGATGGTATTAGTATCTGCCCCATAAACATTGTGAGTTTGGCTGACCTAACTCTCTCATTCTGTTTTCTACATTTTCAGGAGTGGCACTACCCATAATTCCATCTGCCTGTGCCCCCTCCAGACCAGGACAGGAAGGAACTGAAGAAGAGTGGTCAGATTTTTTACTTTATATAAGATGTCATAATTTTAGAAATGTGATCTTTGGGGGCCTGGAATTATGAGAATCTCTTAAAGATACTTGTACATATATTATTTAGGCTTATCTTGCATTTGAGCACTTCTAAAAAGTATTGTAAGTAATTTATAGTCATCTTAGTCAGCTGCCTAAAGAGGCTGCTGAATGCATATATTGTGTATTTTTTACTTTGCTATATAAGTAGTAAGTATGTGACAAATGGTTAGGATTAAAAAATGCCCAAACATGGTTTATAGTAAACTAAATGCGTTTTTGGAATTGGTCAATTTTACAGCCTTATTTTGGTCCTGGGGGAGAAGGGGTTCTCAATCACAGTTCATGTTATGTCCCTTCTGTGTATCAAAGTATGGCAAGATAAATTTCTAACTTTCCAGGGCAAGGTAATTTATTAAATCTAATTCCTACACCCCCTTTTAAAAAGAGCATGTTGAAGAATTGCATTGTTTGATTTGCTCTTAAGGGGAAAGGAAATAAAGAAATATAAGCAATAACTTATGAAGAAAGAGACATAAAATATATTTTTATCCTAAGACACTTATCACATTTTGCTTCCTCTGTCTTTTAGGGACATCCCCATCCAACCCAGCTCTTCGGTCAGTCATGGCCCAGTTGCAGTGATGAATGTGTATGTCTTGGTCACGTCAGCAATGCCCCTCACTGCTTTCCTTCACCAAACAGGTCTGGTCAAGACTTACCTGGACAAATACAGCTATGCTACCAAGGTGAAATACCCTCCACATCCATAAAATTCACAATCCTGCTGCATCAGTGACAAGGATCAGTAAACTAAATACATTCTGTTTCATTTTCTCCCCAAGGACATGCTGTACTGCTTTTATTGATTTATATGCATTGAAGGTCAAGCCAACAGAGCTCTGGAAAGAATAGGACTCTTATATTCAATCTCTTTAAATACATGCAGTTGTGAGATATTGTACCAAATCTTTTGTAGTTTCATTTACTGTAAACATTTAGATGGCATATTCTCTTGATGTCAAACATTTCTCAGATAGGTGTTATCAGGAAAACTATCATTTTTTAACATTTACTTAGTGTTTAATATAGCACTTTATTTTAATGTCTTATACTATTCAACACTTGAAGCAGTGACAGAGCCCTCTAACACATACACTCACTTGTCTAGCTCTGCTTTCAATGGAAATATCCTTGCATTTCTGTTTCTTTTCATGTAAGAACTAATACCTTTTTAGTTCTATGTTAAGTCCTTCAGAGAAAATGTGACTACAGAAGCTGCTTGAGTGCTGCCGGGGAAATCTTTTTTTTTTCAGAAAGAATGGACTTTTACATTGCATTCCTTAAATGTCTATGTGTCCGGGTGGCCAGTCTAGCCTTTAAGGTTCAAGTGCAGGCCTATAGGGCAGTGTTTTATACCTCATTCGCCTTTGAACCCTGATTCTGACCCGAAAAGGACTAAAAGTCTAAGGAAGCATTGTGACCGAAACAGGACAGCAATACAAAGATACTGTGCTTCTGGGTCGAGTTAACACTTGCCATGTGCTGCTCATTAGGTTTTTACTGCTTTGTAACTATGCTTTCTGAGAAGGAGAGAGATAGTGTGTTGATGTATGTGTGTGTGTAAGAGAGAGAGAGAGAGAGAGAGAGAGAGAGTGAGAGAGAGAGATATTTCATTGTATTTGAGAGACTTCAGTCAGATCAAGGCAGTAAACAGGTTGAAGCCACATGTAGAGGCGAAGGAGAAGATGCAACATGCTAAAAGTGTTAAAAACAAATTACTCCTTTCGTGTTAAAAGAATCCATATGTGTTTGTGTGAGTTTATGGGGGTGTATGTGTGTGCGTATACACATGTGTGTATGTCAGAGTATCTCTGTGAATGTGTTTGTGTGTGTGGATGTGTGTGTGCAGATGTAGTTTTGCACATGCGTGCTTGTTTATGTGTGTGTTATTGACCCGGTCCAGGACACTGAGCGCTCATAAGTCAGTGCGTGGGAAAACAATGCGGAGCCAACCCATCTCATCTGCATCTTATTTCAGACTTATAAACAAACTCTCCACACACTGCTGCCACCTGCTGAGCCAGTTGTGTTATTACAGCAAGCTGTGGTTTCAGATGTTTACTTTCATAGAGCAAAATGTGCAACTGAGTGGTTTCTCCTCCTACACTGCTTTTCATATTTGCACAAACTTGCATATCTGAAGTTTTTTTTTCTCTTAAACATTTTAGAACCACCTGTGATTCTTGGCTTTTTCCCCACTGTTATAACTTGGGAACAACTCAGTTGGGAACAACCAACTGAGTTGGGAACAACCAATGTCAGTTAAATAGTAGCTGTTTCTTTCTGCAGTGTACTTTTTTATTGATAGTGAAATTCCAAGGTAACAACATTAATTGTGTAAATGTGTTAAATTTTGCAATTAACTTTATATTACAACTTTTTGCAGGGTTTTTTTGTGAAAAATTGAGCTATATTGCCTCCTACTGGTAATAATACATGTGGTTTCTGCTCCTTGCCATGTGTAAGGATCTAAAGATACTGCATGACTACATTGTCTCTTGATGTATTTTTCTGGTCACTTCTTGCAGTACTAAGTGTAGTGGTTTTGTGTGTTTTAGTTGCTTGGATTCTTTAGTGAGAGGATGGGACACACACTGTCTCTGCAGGTCTTTGATCTCATGAAGCAAGTCATCAGTGATGTTCTGACCGCTGCTGTTCTAACCACTGCAGAGTCCAGCTCACCACCCAGGTTTTTGTTCTACACATCCATGCACACAAATACATGGGTTTTCCTTGTCCCAATTGGAGCTGATCAGCAAAGACAAGCTTGGCATCAAATGCCTAATGTAGCTTACATGTAGTGAAAGCTAAAATCCAAATGTTGACTGTGTTCTTTTTTTTGCCATAGGTGTCGATTGTGCTTTCAGCTAATGACCTTTACTTTGCACTTCAATTCATCCATGCATCCTGTGGTGGTCAAAGTAAGACTGGACACCTGCCGTTAATATGGGCACACATAAAATTATTTTAGCATATGACTCATACATTTATGCACACATTCAACATGGTGAACACAAGTTCAGCAGGGAGTGTAATTCCTGGTTTGTCATATTTAATCATCCCACATGTCCCTTCATTGTATGTGGCTCAAAGGAAAACTGCTCTCATCATCTTTGAAAGCTAGATGGCAGCACAGCCCCATTAATGCACTCTGACGCTTTCATTCCCTTCTCACTCTTCTCAGTTGCAGACTGACTTGCACTTAAACGGTTTGAAGGATCCTAACTTTGACGGACAGGTCACCAAAGAGTATGTTTTGGAAGATATGCTGAGATTGCTGTTTCCATCATGCAGTTGTGATGAAGGATCACCTCACAATGCTCAGGATGCAACTGCAATTAAGGTACAGAAAGATTTATAACAGGAGAATGCATAATGACAACCATATCAGCACATATATCTAATGGTATATTTTCATGTAGCTTCAAGGGTAAGTGTAGTACACAGTGCATGTAACTGTAGGTGCTGGAATATTGTATTCTTTCAGTAATTCTGTAGTGCTTGTCCCTGATTTTATTTATTTACTTATTTTTGGAGAAATATACTGCAATAAAATATACTCCTTTTCCTTTTCAACCCCTTCAATTCCCAAAATTATTACATTGAAAGTGATATTGATATTACTAAATGGTAAGCAATGCAAAATGGTCAAATTATTCTTGGGATATAGGAGTGAATGTCTTGACTCGTTGGTTGTAGGCATTTTACATCATTTTTACATAATCTCTTAATTTTATGTACATTGTGCTGAGCTTTCGAAATTCCACATGTTAACTTTATTTTAATCTCCGTGCAGTACAGTGGCTGTGGATGGCCAAACAGTTTGTACATGTCCCCGGACGAAATGCAGTTACTGCTTCAGTTTCATCAGCAGCTGAAGAGACCTGACAACTTTCATTTGGTATGTAACTTATTGTTTAACTTAGTACTTTACTTTAATTCTGTTTATTAGTAAGACTTAAATTGGATTCAATTAAATGTTTCAGATTTTGCAGGTATCAGTTTTAATTATGTACTCCGGCATTACTATAAATACATGTGATTTGATTGTTCCACAGATTTTTGTATCCCTCTTTGTTACCCCATTTTAATGAGGAGCTGGAATCAGTGATGAAAAGTGCTGTGGTATTTTGACTTTTGTGCGTGTGTGTGTTTTGGCAGCTGCACCCCAGTTCGTCTCATTTCTCCATTCTCCAGCATGATCTCATTCAGAGGTTTCCCATTGCAAAGGATAGTGGGAAAGGACCAAGTCTTTCAATTCTGCTTAAACAGCTCAGCTCCTACTACATGCAGAGGAATCACTCAAAAAGGTATTTTATTTATAAGACTGAACAAATTTCTCCTTCTATTCATGCATCCAATTGAGTAAATATCTTTTTAATTTGCTCTTACATATACAACATTACTTTATGTTGAATGTAAATGTTGTGCATAAATGTATTACTGTTTAATTATGTTTATTTATTTAGTTGTATGTAAATGTATCAAACAAACCTAATGAATAAATATCAAACTAGATACACTGTAAGTCCAAATGTTTGGTGACACCCCTTATAATTAATTCATTCAGCTACTTTAAGTTTCCCCCATTGCTAAAACAGATGTGCAAATGCACAAACAGCTTGTCTAGTTTCTTTACAGAAGTATTGCCAGTAGAATTGGATTCTCTGGAGCAGAACATGAACCTACTGGCATCATGTCTAATTCCAGGCATAGGTTAAAGGGGTAAAATCCCTTCCGCAATGAGCTGTGGAGAGGTAGAACGATGTTTCATCCCATACTTTTGGGATGTGTTGGGAAGTTGTCATCCAACGTCCTGACGTGACTAACACTCTTGTCTCTGAATGCAATCAAATTCTCACAGCAGTGTTCCACAATTTAGTAAAAAGCTATCTCAGGACAGTAGAGACAGTTACTCAGACATATAGGTATAAACTCTTATTCCCAATACTTTTGTCAATATAGACAAGGATTAACACTTAGAGTGAAGTCAATTATGGGATAAATCTGTTTTGAATTGAAGCAAAGCAGCAAGGTCTGCCAAAATAATCTGAAAAATCAAGTAGAGTAGAGGCTCTCAGAAGTGCTGTTTAAGTGCTTTTACTCTTCATCATCAAGTCGAAGGAACACAACTGAATAGCATAAAATCCCCAAGCCTACTACAGTCTGTGGAATCACTCCTCTACCCTTCCATTGAGAAATCAGCACAGATGATACATCTGTCCAGACGTGTGGCCAGGGACAACAAATAAATTCTTCCTTCTGCTAAATCTGGAGTGAATCACTGGTCCTTGTGTTAGTTTTATGATTAGAACTATTAGACTGGATTCCCTGCTGCTACCATAGGGCCTGTTGTTAAAGGTGTGTGAGTATATGCGTGCATGTGTGCGAGAGCTTTCTGAGGGCAAAATAACTACTTATGCTCAGTTAGGCGAATGTTGGCTGGTTGCAGCATATTGCCATTACACAACAACCCAGCAATCCTGAGGCATTTTGCAGAAGTGGAAAACAAATTCTACAAGTGTCATTATCACGTCTAGGTCTTTCCAGCCCAATCAAACAAATTAGAACATTCTAGCAAACTGGGGCTATTTTACTGTTTGTTTATGTGTGTGTCTGTGTGTCTGTGTGTGTCTGTGTATGTGCAAAATCACTTGTTTTATTGTGACTGGAATCCTCCATTGCACGTATAGTGCTTTTATTATCAGCATTATTAAGGGAGAGCTAGACTTAATAGAGGGGGTTTCCTTGGTTAACTATGGAAAAATATTGACAATTTTTCCCACAGCAGTGGTGACCCAACCAGTCTGAGACACAAAAAGTTGCCTTCAAATACATCAGATGCAGGTAATTGCTGCTCATGAACAGTTTATAGACTTGTACTTTCTTTTATTGTACATAATTGAAAAGCTATTACAAAACCAATAATATTGTACATTGCCACAGTTAGCAGGTGTTTAACTGAAGTGATCCTTGTGGTCCATAGAGAGGTGTTTAAATCCACATCTCCGACAGCTGTACACGGACCCTCCTCTGGTTCTGACTCCAGTCTTTAACCCTTGGGTGAAGGAGTACCGGGCTGACGTTCCATTCGATATAATCACAATACGGATCAGGCCAGAACCAGTGAGTGCGCAATGCCATGTGCACCTGGATGAACACCGGGGACCAAGGTACACCAGAATGTTAGCCTGTGCTCAAAATATAACTTTTTCAAGTTTTCCAACTGTTCGTGAGTTACGAATGTATTTGTGCCAAGTCATGCAACCAATGAGTAAATGCTTTGACACACACAGACACACACACACCTCAGCACTGGAACAATGAACAGTGACCTAGCCTGGTAATGTTCCAGCTTTCTTGCCCTAATCAGTCTTTACCTCTGATGTGTCAGCTCACACTGCTGTTGGCCTTTGATTGATTTATTAGATTTATTTCTGGAATTGCTTTCCCATGCCTTTCGACCACACACACACACACACACACACACACACACACACACACACATTCACACACACATACACATTCACACACACTAAGTCTCTGACAACTTTCCATTAAGCTCTGTTACAGTTCACCATAACATGCCCCTTGGACATGTAGTCTTTGGTTCTGCACTCAGTGCAAAAGATTAACTGGAGATTTCAGATGTGAGACTGAGATATGCGCCAGTGCCTGGAAGCATAGCATGCAATATAATACCAAAACTGCAGGTTCTGGGCATAAAACTATTTATTATTTTTATTTATTTCCTTTACAAATGACTGACATGCATTTGAGATCCTCTAAAAAGAGGAGTGTATTGTTTAATACTGTAAAGGGTACACTGCAGTCCTCTGCAGAAATGTTCCTTGATGACTGACTCAGACATAAGAATGAATCATTACAGCACACCAGACGGATGTGTTCCCTTGCAGATTTTCATATGTTTCATTGCTTTGGAAGAGTGTTTTTAAAGTTGATTGGCTTTTTAAAATTGATCTCCAATAATGAGTGTTTGAAAATAAGGGGCCGTAGATCCTTTAGGGAAGGATTATGGTCTGAGCTTCCGGCTTTTACTTGACACAGTAAATGCAGATTTATTTGAATATGAGTATTAGTTTGCTTTTTGACTTGCCCCCTACTTTTTAATCCACTATAATCTTCCTTGTCCTGTCATGGAGTAAATAGACCCTTGTGTAAGAGAAAGATTAAGCACGCTGTGTTCCTCAGAACTTTTTCACTGTTTTCCTCAGAATGGCAAACTACCCAGTTGGCCTGGGCAACAGCCGAATCAACATTTTGGTCATGGACGAATCGGGGGCTGAGCCCGTTGTCATGACGATATACACTCTGCACATATTCCGAGAGAGCCGGCCCAGTCTACCCATGTTTGATGAGTATGTGATGTGCGGCTTTGTACAGGTACAAAGGAGTCTCTTTCTCACACACACGCACAATTTACACCATCATTTTTTACACAGTTTTTCTGTAATTTATGTATGGTCATTTGTTCCACACCTATACAAATGTTAAATCAGACCCTAACCTTAAACTCAGTATCAAATTAAATGATGCATTTGTGATGTATTTGCAATTTAGGTCTAGAAAAATATAACAGATTATAGCTTTGGTCAAAATTACCTTACAAAAAGTTTTCTTATGGATATTGGGAGTGTTGGTGAGAGTTGTTATGTATTTAAGATCATCTAAATGCCTTTAGAATCTGGAGTGTGTGTGAAATGCAGAGTTACTGTGCATTTCAAATGCAACTTGAATTATTCACTTGTTTCGAACTGGCTGAAGTTCGCTTAGTTGGCTACTCTGTCATTTTATAGTATCTGTAGAACTCTGCCTTCGGGCAACAAGAATATGTGATATCATTGAAGTATGGATTTATAGCACTTAGCAGGGCGGTGTCTATGTATGTGTGAGTTTGTGTGTGTGTGTGTATGCATGGGGTGTGCTTGTAGACGTGTAGAAGTGTTTCTGTTTCATTTTGTCTTTGAATGTGATGGTGGTGTGGAATTGAGGAAATTGGTGGCAAATCATCGGAAGCGGTGAGATTCCAGCAAATTCCCCTGTCTGATGCTAAATTTGAACTTTCACACCACACCATGACTTTGGCCATTCATGGACCCGCCACCATAGCGGATTGGTGTGTAAAAAGGGGAGAGGATCACGAGGCATGTTTTTGATTTGCTTGTTTTCAGCAACCTAGGGATTGAAGCGCAGAGGATGAATTCTGGTTTTCACTATCTAAGAAGTCCTGAGAAAATGTGTACAGCTATGCTAATTGTATTTTTTTTTGTTGTTGTTGAAGTGTTGAAAAAGGACAAGTGATAAAAAAAAACTTTTAGTGCTTGTGCACATACATGGGGTATATTTCTGTGGGTCTGCAAATGAGGTAAAAAGAATGCAAGTTGATTTTAATACATTAGAACGGCATTACCTAAACACTCTAAAATAAAAACAACAACCTGTGTTTGTTTTTCTGCTGATACCGATGTGATAACGAAATGATCCACAATCCATTTTTACACACACATGCGCACACACACACACACACACACATATACACTCATGCTGTACATTGTTCACACTGGCATTTTATTTGTTTTGTGTTAATTGTAAAGCATTTCATGTTGCAGAAATGCAGATGATTATTTAAACCGTGTGTGTATGTGGGTAGATGAGAGATGAATTGTTCTCTATGGCCTTCATGAGCTAGTTACACACATACATACACACACACACAATACTTTCATACACTGATTTGTGTGAGGTATGCTTGCGGTAAGTGGTGAGACAACCATAAATCTAGACTAATGTTCTCATATACAGTAATTTCATTTTCATATTTACTTCAGAAAACAAGTTGAAGCATTCTTTTCATCTAAAATAAGGGCCAGTTCCAATGGCACGGCATTAGTCTCCCTCTTTCTCTCGCTCACTCACTCTTACACATGCACACACAAGAAGAGAACATTATGTTTTAACCATTCTAATTGTCACCAAGAAAGTCAGTGTCTCCCTGTGCTCTGTCTTTCTTTCTTTCTTTCTTTCTTTCTTCTTTCATGTTTTCAATCTCTCTTAACACACACACACACACACACACACTACACAAACACATAGTCGCACGGCCTTTCCCTATCCCTCTTTCATCCCAGCCATAGTGTAGATCTTCAGGTTTCAGTGCAAGCTGATAGGCCTGATCAGGACCACAGTGATGGGGTGGATCAGAGTGTTTGTCTGTCACACTCCTCCACAGTGAATAACTATGGCAGTGTGTGACGATGTATTGATAGAGGAGCCACACTAGACCGGGTCAAAGTCAGTTTGTTAGAAAAACTGAGGGAGAGAGAGCAAGTGGGCATTTTAACTGAGAAGGGAAAATCTGAACGACTGCATTGCCTAAACCACAGAGAAGCACTGTTTAAATAGTGTCAAACAACATCACATCAGTTTAATGAGTCTAAAAGCTCTGGACATCCAGGCTAGAATACCAAGAACATGTAATATGTTTAACTGAATAAAATGATTAGTAAATTAACCTTGGTTTTAACTCTTAGAAGTCTGGAGTTGTTATCATTTTGGTATATATTTAAATTACATTACAGAAATATTTAAATGGAATAGCGTCTTTAAAAAATATTATCTGCACATTTTAGAGAACAATTATTACTTTTCACATTTTCATAATGTAAATGCAAACACTTGGGAAAATAAAACAATGTTTATTGTGACATTACTTTTGCACACACCACGGTTGTAATGTGTTTTTTTCGGCAATCTCTTTAATTAAGCTAATAAGCTGTAATTATGCTTTAGAATGTGGACGTGTGTCTTCTATAGAGGATGAGAAGCTTTGGCATAAGACTAAGCAGTTCTACATAGGACTGCTGTTAATACCGCCTTTGTTAAAGTCCCCAAGAGGGGGTCAGATATTAT
This sequence comes from Salminus brasiliensis, assembly GCF_030463535.1. Taxonomy (NCBI): domain Eukaryota; kingdom Metazoa; phylum Chordata; class Actinopteri; order Characiformes; family Bryconidae; genus Salminus; species Salminus brasiliensis. The sequence goes on from NC_132879.1 coordinate 48,161,505, forward strand.
CAAGATCCAAAGAAATCAGGTCCTCTTCAAAAGCAAGCTTCAGCTAGTCTTTAACTACTTCCAGACCAGAATTCTCATTCCTTTCAGATTGTTAAGTGGAGTTGCTGGGAAGTGGGGTGTACCCCCTGCAGATTCACTAGGGACAGCAGAATTAACTTGTTGAATTCTGGAATTGTCACTTTCATTTCACCATACTTTTTTTAAAATAATTGTTTGTGTTCTTATATAAATAGTAATGTAAAATGTACCTTCAATTTCCATTCTTCTGACTCTTTTCCATTGGTTTGCATGTATGTATATTTATATAGTATCAGCATTTTCAGTATGAAATTCAGTGCTTGTATAAAAACAGTTGAACACTTTTGATGCTAGTTGTGATAACAGACTGCCTGTTGTGTTCTATTGCTTATAGTTATATAATTAATTATGTTTACATGTGATTTACATTCTGTATCAGTAGGTCAAATTCAAATTAAAAATTCAAAGTCTAAATATATATATTTTTTTATTTTAAAAATAAATTAAATTTGTAATTTTTTTTAAATTGTTTAATACAAATAAACAGAATTTCTCTGCATATTTCAGTGTGCTGTAATGGATAAGTAAAACATTACAGCATGCTTTTCTTCATTGCATGATAACACAAATGCAGTAGGACTGTTCCTAACAAGTTAGCAATGCAGTGTAGAAAGAAGAAGGAACAAATCAACCATAACAACACTGCAAACCTCAAGACACTGGTTCTGTGGCAGCAACTTGAATCTAAGGACCTTGGGTTGTGGAGTTGGTTTTATAGTCATATTTTCCTAGTGGTGATGACAACACTCTTCCCAAGCAGTTATGTTTGGATGCTACTTGAGACTCTCTTTCTCCTTCTCTGTGCTCTCTCTCTCTCTGGGAATGTTGATGAGAGCAAGGCCCGAAGCATGCTTTTCTCTACTCCTCTGAGCTTTTGCTTAGACCCCAGCATCGCTCTGCAGCTGGCTGCGCTTCAGGCAATGTGTCACCAATCAGAGGCCTGGGTTCACACCATGCGAACGAACAACAAGGCCAGTAAACATTGTTTTTGTTCCCACCGAGAGACTGCTGGGGTGTTACAATCGAGGGTGTATTTGTGCTCATGCATGTGTGTGGAGATATGATTATGGAGTCATTCAAGGATTACAGCAGTTCCATGCTACATCATTCTAACCCCCTTCTCTTCTGTCCTCTCTGAGTGCAGTGATGGGAATTTTTTTTTTTCATGGCTCCTGTTGATATATCATGGGTGGCTTCTTCCTAGAATGACAGCCACAAACACAAATTCAACTTATAACATGTGAGTGTGTGACTATGTGTGTGTGCATGTGGAAAAAGAGAGAAACAAGAAACAGGAAAGTGAGCTTGAGGTATGGGTAAGGCCCATGATATATTAATATACAGCGAAGTGTTATTGCATGTGTTAAATCTACCATTTAATATGTATGATGAAATTTGTCTGGTTAGCAGTATTTGTGTGGGCATTAGTGTTCTGAGTGATTAGTAGACTCCTGAATGATTTGGCATTGCTGTAACTTGGCTTCCAACCCCTCCTAGAAATGATAATGGAAAAGCTGTCATTAGCAATTCATTTCTTCAAGTTACTGCGGTTGTGTGCGTGTTTGACATCCGCTTACAGACTCACCACGCTTTTTTATAGAAGATGCGTTTAAAAGACCCTTTGCTAGTGACTGATCCTGTTTTTTCTGAAACACCATGTGGCATATGGCAGCGCCTCCCCCATCTATGTAATGTGGAGCCAATGAGAGCAATAAAACCAGGGCTCTTTTGGAATGATTGATTTGCTATTTAATGAGTGGAAACTGAGGAGAAAATCAGCATCTCTTTGGTTGTGGTAAACCAGACAGCCCTAATTCACAGCAAATTACTAAACGCAATGATAAAGTAAGGTCGGTGCTCATGCTAAAAGTGTCATGATGATGGTCTTAATGTGCTTCTAAATCTTTTTCCTTTTATAATGGCACTTAGCATGACAGGCTAACAAACAGACAGCCGGGTGGGAAGACACGCAGAGTGGCAGAAAAACACCAGGGACGGCCAGATAGCAAGATAGGAGAGGGGCGGGTGTGTGTGTAGCGGTTTGGCTCTGAAGGCCTTACGCCTCCATGTTCCTGATGAATCACTGTGAAAGGACACACTGCTCTTAACACAAACTGGCCAAGACAACACACCAAACCAGGCAAACATTTTTGTATGTTACCTAATTAAATATATAGTACATATTTTAGTACATACATTATTTTATAATTCTGTTGTGTTCAGCATTATACAGTAAAATATGTTCATATTTGGTTGTGTGTTTATATAAACTAGTTTAAATAGGTAAATGAAAACAGTTGTCTGAATTATTTCACTCTTACTCCAATCCCTACTATTTCTTAGAACTATTGCCCTTTTCTTTCATGCTATGAGAGGTGACAGAATGGCTTTTGGGGAGAAACTATTTTTCAGTGCAGAAACCGCAGTGCGTCTTTGGGGGGGACTGGAGTGTTTTTTTCCACCTCAGTTGATGGCCGTCTTTCATGCTTGGATTCGGTATAACCAAAGAAGCCGGTTTGTTGAAAGTGAAGTATAACAATGCAGTTGTACAAAGCTTGAATGATTTTAAGAGGATAAGTGATTTAAATTCTGAGGTCAAAAAAGATGGTGATTTCCTTTTGTTGTTTTTTTTTTTTCTCTCTCTCTCTCTGCATCATGCGAATCCAAGTCATGTCAGTAGTGAGGCAGAGGGAGTGAGCGATACAGGGGACAGGCAGGGTGGTCTTTGGGGAAAATATTGCACAAAGCTTAATTCTTTCCAACTGTATGGTGTTAGAGGATGAATCTGAGCACACCACAGTATCGTGCCGTTTCACCACTTTTCAGCACTGAACAAACACACCCATTTACATTCATGTACGCTTACACACCAGCTTTCAGCAGTGGAATCACTTTCCATGTTAATAATTTTGGTGTTTTATTCTGTTCTAAATTCTGTTCTAAAGTGAAGGTACTTTTGGTGGGATCTTCTTTTGGAACATTAAGACAAGACACTGCAGGCAAGATAGTTTTATGATGCACTGTTAATTTTTGGTCTTCGCAGTAGCACTTACATACACAAAATGTTCCAGTTTTATTAATCTACATTTTAAAGATTTTTAGAGAGTAGATGGATATGTTCATATAGCATGCATAGTTATGTAACATTTTATGCCTAAAACATGGCAAATACATAATTATACAAATAAAAGAAATAAAGAATGTTATCTACTGTTTGGGTTTATGTTATTGAAAAGTATTCAAACTAGCACTTAATTTAATTAAGTAATTTAATGAACTAATTTTAACATTTAATTAGATAATACCTTTTTTGCACATTTAAACATAACATCTCTAAAAAGTTCTAATACAGAAAATAATTGTTCAATACTAGCATTCACATGAGGATATTTTATTGTGATCTCTTTTAGTTTTAATTTTACCCTATTCATCTCTAGTGCCTTGCCTTTTTTTTTTTTATAAAATTAGTAATGTACTACAGTTATCTATTATTGTTGTTTCCTGTCAAGGTACCTTACGATTCAATCATAATGTTTTTAATATATAGGTTTTTAGATATTTATTTTCTGACAACTTATCTTCAGGTCTTCTATTTTTACAGCTTATTTGGAGCCTATGGAGTTATCGACACTGTTATTGACAACAGTGATTCCAAACCTTTGAAAAGGTTGACTTTTGAAAGAATGCTTTTTACCACAAAACACACACACTCGCAAATCATCCACCAAGTTTCCAACTTTTCAGCTCACAATATACCCACCTTCTAGTATGCACACGCAGACACCCAACACACACACACACTGTGCACCTTAAGCCTGACCAATCCTCGAGACCATAAATATTACTGTATACAGAGCGGAGGTGCCAAGATGGCAGATCGGAGGAATTCTTTTGAAGCCGATTTGCGCCCCTTTTCTTCCTCTACTCTCTTCCTCTGATCCCTCTCTCAGTTTGCCATCACATCCTATCACGAAAGCTGCATAGCTGGAACCAAATATCGCACTGACCAGCGTTTCCAAACCCTGGTCCTAAAGTAGCTCAGCTCTGCATGTTCTGCTGTTGTTGTCGTTTAAATTCTTGATTCTTGGAAAAGAAAACATGAAATGTGACATACAAATTCAATATACAATGTTTATTTTTTCCATTATGTTAAATCAAACACATGCATTTGTGTTTTGAATTTGATTTGTTCACTTTCTTTTTAGCTTTCCTGTTTCAGGTTCATCCATTTCTCTGTAGTTTACAGTCTGCTTTGTAGACCATGCAGTTATGTAGACCAGTATTTTAAACCATATTTAATAATGTATATATACTCCAAAAACTTGGAGTAAACTTGAAAAAAATCTTTTTTTCTGCATTTGTAATCTTCTACAGGTACATTTTACATTTCTTTGTAACGCTAAATATAACAATTAATAAATACAGATTTTTTTAAAAGCTGGGACAACATAAAATAACCCCAATTAGGTAATATCTTCATGTATCATGACATTTTACTTTTGCCACATTGCCTGCCATAATACTGCTGTGTGCCAACTATATAGGTCGTATTTCAATGGACTAACTAGAATGTCATTCATCTGCAATAGCTGTGTTTGGCACGTTGCTTCATGTGGAAGTAGAAATCCGGTCTCTGATCTCAGAAAATGGTCAGTCTTGTGCCTGCTGTTGTCGTTAGTCGAATGACCCTCACTTCCCCAACCTCTTTCCTCATTCATGGAATCTGTGCTGTCCGCAATTAGCAGTGAAAAGCTATCATATGTCACCTTGGCTCTGTATAGAAACAGATGAAGTTCTGGTAAACCAATAAAAAACTTTCCACTGCAATGTTGCAGAAACTCATCAAGGCCTCCAAGATATAATGGTTCATTAGGAGTGGGTATTTTTTCTCAGCATGGCAGTTGGCATATGCTTGACATTCTGACAAATTACACAAACTTAATTTGTTTGACCCCAACCACAAGGACAGAGGAGAAAGAAGGTTTCGTGTTGATGTCAGAAAACTGCAGTATTATCCAGATTCCCCTTCCTCATATGGTTTGATTTCTAAACCCATGATGAATTGCTGATTACTACATAATGAACATGGCATCTACATAGGAAGCAGCACATCATGACATGACTTCACTCCATAAAATGCCGGAACAAAAGCCGCACATGCTTTTTCTCTTGTACTTATATCAAAACCAGGTTCCAAACATACATTTTACAGCTTGTCTAACTTAAATAGCAATCAATGAAAATAAGGCTGCATTCTAGTCTCTGTGCCACCAAAAAGCACCTGTGCTTTTTTCCTCCCACCAACTGCTATGTCATCTGTTTTTTTCGTCCGTTCCCCTCTCATCCGTCTTTTTCCTCTTCTCTCCTCCCTCCATGGGTCAGTGAGATGTCCAGGCCAGGTTCCTTTAGATGGGGGGTTGGAACACCAGGCCCCCCTCCAAAAAACACAGAGGCCATTCACCCAACTGGGCTTTGAAGTGCTCTCATATGTCTGGGAGTCTGGCAGAGGGCATTGTAAGGCTAATGGGGAAAGCTTGCCTGGATGTTGGGGCAATTTGATTTTTAATAAGTTGAACAAAGTCTGATGCAACTGTGGCAGGTATGTGAGCACTCCCACCCATGACGTACTTACGCATTCTCTGTGCCCATGTTCCTTTTTCACTTTTACCCAGATACTTGTGATGCAAATCTGATAATGTTTTATATCAAATCTGTGCAGGAATAATGAAAGTGGCACATATTTGACAACTAAGCTGCAACCACAGCCTGTTTTGAATTCATTGAATACATTTAATATATCTGACTATTTGGCCTAGAGCAGTATAGTTTTACCCATCTATGCCCATCTAAGTTATTAGAAATATTTCAGTACAATACAAGGCAGTCAATCAGTTTTGTTTAATCCTAAAGGATAAAGAGAAGTTGGTCATGTAAAATACATAAAACACACAAATAGCACATGGTGAAGTCTTAATGGGAATTTACAAAAAGAAGAGAAAATTATGTATAGGCACTATGGTATAGGTAAGTTACTGATATTACATGAAGAACATTTTTATTTGCCCACCTCACCATTTCACAGATGCCCTTCATAGGTCTTATATATCATATTCTGGCACTGTATTGGACTAAGCCCTCACTGATGTTGCTAACCTCCATGCAAATGAGTGCACATGTGCACACACACACACAGATTAATATCTTTACCCTCAGCCGGGAATAGAGTGTGTTAGTCTACATTATAAACCATCCCCCAAGGCCCAGAAAACAAATACTTACTGCAGATGAGACACATCACCTGCCTCTCTATTTTTTCTGACCACAAACATTACTAATGTAATAATAACAATATATTTTCAAGAGAACAACAATGATCGTCCAGCAAGTTGGATGCAATCAAATCCTCACAGCAATGCTCTAAAATCTAGTAGAAAGCCTTCCTTGACAGTAGATATAAACAACGACTCCAACAAAAGCAGGATGAACTCTTTTTTAATATTCTCGATTTCAGAAGAAACAGTGAATAAGCAGGTGTCCAAATACTTTTGTCTATATAGTGTACCTTATTTTATCTCTGCCAGGGTGCCAGCTGGAAATTCTTGTATTGGTAACAGAAAAAAAGTGCTACAGTGTATCTTCTTGTGTGTGCTGAAGCACCACCACCACTGCGTCACAAACACTCCCTTCTGTTCACCTCAGCCTGGTTGGCCAAGGCCACGGAGTGTGCAGCTCCACTTTATCTAGCCTCATTAGTCAAAGGGAAACAGTACATCAAATGTGTTGTCACATTCACACAACATTAAATCAAACACAGCTGTGCTGATTTCCAGCTGGACTCGAAATAGAAGTGACTTTTTTTTTCTTTTCATTTTTGTGCTAAGAGTAGCTGGCAAGGCTGAGACTTTGAATGTCACAGTGGATTACCACAGAGGTGTTAAACGTTTATTGGCTGATTTGCACCTGCTTTAGAACAGTCACTTTCAGTCCTACAGGGTCATTCCACACCTGAGTCAACACAAAGGCTTGGTAATTAGCACAACAGTTACTTCAGGTGTGTCAGAGCAGGGAAAACACTTTTTTTTAACATTTTAGTGCTGTGAACTAAATGTATCATGCGGTGGATGACAGATACATTCTGTCTCTAGCCAGAAGGCTCTGTATGAGATCATGAAAATGCATCAATGGTTTTCAGCTTCCTCTTCTCAAAGATCTTGGACAAGTGGTTTCTGTGAAGGGTGTACTAGGGACACCTCTGCCTTCTAAAAGGTGGTAGAAGTGCCTCCATGCCAGCCCCTGTTATTTTGCTAACTAAGCTAATACTAACTTTCTTCTCTCTCCTTATTCAGATCATTTTAACATTTGCAGTTGTCAGACAGATGGTTTACATGTATTAATGATTTATTTAATAAATGGACAGTGTTCACAGAAACTCGTGTTTCTGACCCTATAAGAAAATGTAACTTTGTATTTGGTCGTTTTTCACTTTTAAAATAAAACAGTATGAGATTGTACAGAAGCACCTGAGTGAGAACCAACAATCAGTGCTACTTGTGCAGCTTATGCTACTCCAAGCCCCTCCAAAACAGTATACCGCAGTAATATCTTGAGACACTGTGATGGTATGAAAATAGGAGGATACCACCCAACTTTACTGACATCTATCATTTACAACTGAAATAAAAAAAGTGTTTACACAGTGACTGAAGTGAAGCGAAAATGAATAAAATTAACGTTTTAATTTTTCAGAATCATTATTACCTATTTTAGGTGTTATTGGTGAAGTTATTACCAGTGGCAGTCTATTCTTCAATGTGCTATTAGCAGCAAAGGCTTAAATCACATCCTTAAACATTTTTTTAGTAAAGGCAATGGCATCTTGCCAATTAAATAACCATTTGAAAGCATTAATAATTATTTGCCTGCTTAAATCACTCTTTGTATACAAGTAAACAACTTTGTATTTAGTTTTTTAAAGAAAAATGGTTCTACGGGACCTCTTTTTCTGTACCACATGTAATCTTTTTTTCTTGGACCATAGACATCATTGTTCACCTATTTCCACTCTCTGGGTAGGTAGGGAGAAAAAGACTAGTAATTCACTCACATTATCACAGCTGTATTATCATATACATTTTAGCATCGAAATTATGGGGAGTAACAAATTGGCCATGAGTTTGAGAAAAACATTTTGATCAAATGAGTGGCAAAAAGGGCAAAGCATTTATATATACATATATTTATTTATATATTTTTGGGTATACTTTGGGTATTACAAATTTCACATATAGAAATGCTGGCAAATTTCAGAATATATATTTATTACATTTGTAGCCATGTTGTCTAGCCCTGTTCAGATATCAGGTATGTCACACCTGATGTGATTCCTCAGACCCTCCTTCTTCTCTGTGCTCATGAGTGTTTACATGATCTAGCTGAATGTCTTTTCCTACTTTTCCAGTCTTACAAGCCATATGAATGTCTCCTCGCCCAAGCTCTTTTAACCCCATCTTGCTGTTTTGATTTGGAGTGTTTGCAGATGTGATCTGTTCTCTGGCAGTGTCTTTTGTGCCTTTGTGTTTTTTTTTTTTCTTCAGTTTCAGACAACTGTTGACAGGACAGCTTGAGGAGGATGATTGATGTGGGTGCATAAACTGGCAAGGGGTCCTTCCTCTCCCACTTCTGTCTTTTTCCCTTCTCTCTCTCTCTCTCTCTCTCTCTCTCTCTCTCACACACACACACACACACACACACACACACACACACACACACACATGTACATACAGAAATAAATAATATAAATAAATAAATTTCAGTGCAAATGAAAACGGACAGAGAGCATAGGGTGAAAGTGTGGGAGAAGGTCAAGTAGAAAATAGTAAAAGGAATGAACAGATCTACTCTCTCTCTGTAACACACACAACGCAATCATAGCTATGTGCAGAGCTGCTGTCTGCTTTGTTAAGATCAGACGTGGAATTGGGGGAATTGTGAGCCTGCCATTGTGTGCGCGTGATCAGACTGTGCTTTTGAAGTCTATCACATCTGAGCTGCTCACACAGAGATTACGCTCTCCCAGCTGGGCTACAACAGACAGAGAGAGAGAGAAGAAAAAACATGGAAAATTTCATTTCCTGTGTTATGAGTCGATTGCGATTGAGGAAAAAATGTTGATTGATTTAAACTTTTGAATAGTGGTGTACACTATTCAAAAGTTTAAAATCACCTTTCAAAAGGAAGCAAGGTTTCCGCAACATCAAATTTAACAACTCTTTTATTATGCACCGTTTTTATGATTTACAGCACTTAGGAAAATGTAAAAAAGAAAGCATGTTTGTAGAAAGAAGCAATAAATGGTTCTAAATTAACTGTAAACGATATTACTATTTCCCTGTTTACAACGGATCACTTCATGTACTATCAAATATTTTTGGAATCAACATTTTTTCCTCAATCGCAATCGACTCATAACACAGGTTGCAAATACTTACAAATACTATACGTTCTAACAAGTCTGCTTCGGTTCATGTGCTGCAGCATTGATGAAGTACTATTATGGTGTTTTACAGTGCATACACTGCGCTACATTGTCCGCTTTATGCAGCGTAAACCTCCAGAGTAGCTGCAAGGGTTAACTCCACACAAGTCCATCTGTGTGTCTGTTTTTGTGCAGCTTTTTTCTTGTGTTTCTGAGGCTGTGTGTGTGTGTGAGCTTTAGGCTTGTGTGTTTGTGATCTGCACCAGGTTTAGAATGGGAGAACAAGTTGGTCCAACTTTTGCTAATCCACATCTGGAATCAGTGCAGGGAGCCAGATCTATTGAATTGATTGAGGAGGAGTGGAACATTTTTACTCTTTCACACATGAGGCCAGCAAGGTGGAATGCACTTCTTTCCCTCACCTAGCACACGACTGTTGCTTTTTATGTGCTGACGACGTCCACTGTGCATTGATGTCGTCGTGTGTAGATACACCAATTTACCATAACATTAACTCCACCTTTTTGTTTTTACACTCACTGTTAATTTTTTTTAGCTCCACTGACCATATAGGAGCACTTTGTAGTTCTATAATTACAGGCTGTAGTCCATCTGCTGTCTAACTTTGTTAGCCTCCTTTCACCCTGTTCTTTAATGGTCAGGAGCCCACATAACATATATTACTGCCCAATTTGTGTTGGTCATCTTCTAGTCCTTCATCAGTGGTCACAGGAAGCTGCACACAGGGCGATGTTGGCTGAATATTTCTGGTTGGTGGACTATTCTAAGTCCAGCCGTGACACTAAGAGTTTTAAACTCCCACTACCAACATCAGTGTCACTGCAGTGCTGAGAATGATAATAATAAATAATACCCTCTGTGTGGTGGTCCTGTAGGGTGAATGGCTGTTATAATGGACAGTGAGTGCAGAAACAAGGAGGTGGGGTTAATGGTATGGCTGATCTGTGTATAGTTTGTGCTGGGAGAGCAGTGGTGCGAGTGTATATGTGCTGAAAACAGGATATGGTTCTAGCTTTTTGATAAGCTCTATCAGAGGTGTGTGTGTGTGTGTCTGGGCGTGTGTAAATGGAAACAGGTTTTGGTCTGGCCGGTGTGATGTGGTAGAATAAAATGGGCCAGTTCCGCTCCAGGAACCCAATCGCGGTCCTGCGGCTTTCCTGTAGTAGCCATAAATGAGCTTTAGGAGATTTGTGCCCTGTTAATCCTCACTGCAATTAAACAAGCACATTATTAAGGGGGTGACTTGGTGTGTTTGGTTGTGTGTGATGAGACTTATTTGTGAGTGTTCTGGAAAATATATAAAAAAACTCTCTGTGTGTGTATGTGTTTTTGACAGCACTCTATAAAGCGGAATATCCCCTTGGCAGCTTTGCTCATTGACATTGCAATCTACAATTCATAAACCAGCCTCAACTGTGGCAACCAGTTCTGTAACTGAATCTCCAGACTATACTGTACCAAACCCCATGCTGATTGTGTGTGTATGTGGGTGTGTGTATCTCAGAGAACACCCTCATTAAATCGTTCAGTGGTCTGGCTCATGCCCAGCCTCCGGTTCTGAACTAAATCAACCGTCTCAGATCAGATCTAGCAAATGTAACTGAGTGTCATTCCTAATCTTCCCCTCTATAAGTAAAAGCTCTAGTACAACCAAATGAATCCTGCTGTGTATTTCTGCCGCTCATCTATGCTAACATTCGGAAACAGAAATCACTATTTAATCACCATATATCACCACATGTACATTCATATTTTTAGCTTGCTGTAGAAATGTTTACATGTTTATCCTGTCTGGTAAAGAAAAGTTTTTAGCTTTTTAAGTTATTAAATTATTACAAATCATCAATCAAACTGATTGTAGAGACACATAACATTAACCTATACATTTGAATAACTAATCTAAATAAATAAAAGACTTGACTTTAGTGAGCCTAAAGATCTATATTTAAGTTTACTTAGTGATTTTTCAATTATTAGTACCTTTGCGCGGCTCTGCTCGGTGCAAAGCCATTAACCAATTCTCTTGTTCTAACGATCCCATTCTAGGTTGTAACTGTGACAAAGGGTACAAACCCAACCGCTAGGCTACATGAAAACTACTCAGGAACGACCAAGCATTGCAGAAATGACCCTGCAAAAATACACAACAGCTTCAACCCAGTGTTTGGGGCCATGGCCAGGATCAGAAATTCACACACATATGCATTTATCCAACTATGTCTGGGCATCCTCTGAATGACAGTTGTGGCTCTGCTGAATATCAGTAGACCTGAGCTGAAGGCCTCATATTTCATCTGATGCTCACATTATCTAATCCAACTTGACAGCCCCAAATACACGCACTATGATGAACTTGAAGGGTCTGTAGAGTGTCGAGGTCATGTAACAGTGCTACAGAGGCTGGATTGGCACAGAGACGCTGATATGCTGCCAGGATCTACACAGAGAGCATAAGCAGGAGTCATCCTCATCAACACAGCTGTAGCTCAGCCAGCAGAAACCCCCACGTCAGCCTAAAGGCCCTTACATACTACTACTGCTCCTCAATCTTTAGCTTATTAGAGAACTAGGGATAGTCATTTAAAAGCATTGTACTGATGAAATATCCTAAATTTTTAATCAAGTAATGTGTAGATATCCCAACATGTGAAACAATTTACTGACAAATTACTGCATTGTGTCTAATATCTGGAAAATATATTATAAAAATTGTGTATTATTTATTCTGAACTACACATGCCTTAATATCGCCTAAATAGCGCACAACAAAACTAATAATATGATGAGGTTGGTGTAGCGAAGTGGTTAACAGGACTGCCCTGTCGGTGGCAGACTAGGCTAGGCAGACACACCATGCTACACCAGTAAGTCCTTGGGCAAGATTCCTGGCACAGCATTTGGCGACCTGTGTAACCTAATATAGGTCTCTCCTGTTAAGAGTGTAAGTGGAATGAAAAAATGAAGTCAGATATCCATATAGTGAAAGAAAACAACAATAACTAACAACAATAATGATTTCACTTTGAGGAGCAAAACACTGGGTGATGTCATCTAAGCTGTGTCACTTAAGGATGCCCAGGTGGTCAGACACTGGACATGGTAGAAACCTTGCACCTTCTGAAGTGGGTGTGTCTTGTGTTTATGGCCTCAATGGCTTAGCCACAAGTCGTGGGTCGCACTGTAAAGCTTTCAGCATTAGAAGTCTCAAAACATTCCGCAGTGACGAATGCCTACTTTCATGTTGCTGCTCCCCCACTGAGAGAGAGAGAGAGAGAGAGAGAGAGAGAGAGAGAGAGAGAGAAAAAGTAGGCTGTTGATCAGTGAAGTGAATGTGTGTGTGTTTGTGTGTCTGCACGCATGTGTGTTTTTGCTACTACTCTCCTGCTGGGAGAGAGGGAGGTGATCACTTTGTGTGTGACCAGCTGTGTGAACGGTGAAGTTGTTTTGTGTGTGTGTGTGTGTAAAATTATTGCTGGGTGGTATCAGTGCAATTAATTGGGTGCTTCAGGAGATCTAATGAATGCATTCATCTACCTTATGTTGTACCCATTGCTGACACAGATGTGCAAGTGCACACACACACACAGCTTGTTTAGTCCTTGTTGAGAAGTATTGCCAATTGAATAGGACTCTCTGGAGCACATAAACATGACCCTAATGGCACCATGCCTAATGCCATGCGTGGACTAGAGAGGTTTAAAGCCCCCGAGCATTTAGCTGTGGCGAAGTGGAACTGTGTTCTCTGGATCAACTCTTTTTCAGTACCCTTGATTTCAGAAGAAACAGTGAATAAACAGATGTTCAAATACTTCTGTCCATATAGTATACATTTCCGATCTTTTGATTAGGGTGCTCTGACTATAAACTAAATTGTTGCTGTGACACAAAACCTGTGTATCTTCATAATAATAACTTTACAGGAGAAGGCTTCTTATAAAATCTAATTAACTTTTGATGGAAGTCAATGTAAAAAAAATTAGAGATGCTTTTGGAGCATTTCTATTAGTCTGTTATTTATGAAATGTTGACACAATTTATAGATCAACTGCCAGATTTAAAAAGCAATAAAATATTAGATGTGCATACACTATATGCCCAAATGTTTGTGGAAACTCCTTGCAACGCACACATTTAGCTACTTTGCTGACACAGATGTGCTAATGCATTTCAAAAATGAAAAGTACAAGGATTTTGTCTGACAGTGACAATATCCAAATCATTGTACACAATTGTTGTGGATGAATTAAATTACCCATATGCTCCTCCACTTTGTGATCAGCTCTTAGCTCTGTCCATGTGTTATTGCATGTTTGACTGTTCAGATCAAGTAATATAAGGCGACTTGAGTCCTGGGTGGATTTGCTCTTGTTCTGTTAGGCCCCAAATCAGCTCAGACAGTTGCTGTCAGGCAGATAGCTTTAGTCTGTAACTAAAACAGCTAAAGGATGCCTTAGATCTGCACACTCTAAATCTGACCAAACATGCTTTGATCTGCCTTAAAACCGGACTCTACAGGCAGATGATGCAGAAGAGGTCATGCCTTTTGACCCCTTTAGGTGAACCTGGATTTCATTCCTGAGTGTAAAGCAATTGCATCTGTACTCACTGTCTTAAAACCACCCACTACAGTGTTGGTGTCAGTTTATATTTTTTAGATATACCTAATGCATTGTTTTGAGGTCAGAAATATGGCCTGTAGATGGACTGCAGTCTGAAACTGCTTGATCAAACTGTATGATATCACCGTCCCTGCTGTCAAGGCCTACTTTGTGTCAGGTATTTGTAAGCAGCAGTTTTGCATTAACTGCATCTGAGAAGGTTCCTTCTCCCCTTTGTCTTGCACACATAGTCTGAACTGTTGTGTAACAGTTACCTCATCCTAGATATGTATGTGCAGTAGCCCCTGAGGCACATGTTGTGTTTTTTTTTTTCAATTTATCCATCACTGTGAATCCCACTACTTTCCCCTGAGTGCTGCAGTTTTGCTGCAATTATGGTGTCTGTAAAGAGTGTCTGTAGAATCACACATGTACGTATTTGTGTGTGAGAGAAAGAAAATGAGAGAGAGAGAGAGAGAGAGAGAGAGAGAATGAGTAAGAGAGAGAGAAAAGGATACATGCATGCACACGTACGAGTGCATTTGTGAAAGCATGAGTGTACAAGAGTTCATCTGGCCAGGTCTGTGCAGTTATCTTCCTACTTCCATATGGTGTAAAGCTGCCAGCTATTGCTCTCTCACCTATAATAAAGATCCATGTGGGCGCAGCTCAGGAGACAGCAAAACCCTCTACACTTGACCTTAAACAAGCATGTGCAACACAGTGGTTGGGGTATGCCTGGCTTCTGTCTGCTACAGCTGATTGCATCCATGTGCGTGTTTGTCTGTACAATAAGAAATTAGTTGGACATGAAGGAGAAAGTACACAGAGGGACTGAAAAAGAGAGAGCATATCGACAGTTGCACTATTTGAAAAAACAGCTTGCTTTTTTATTATGTACACCTTTTATTGATGGATGGACCAATCCAATTTTTCAAACATACTTTTTTATTTACTTATTTATTAAGTTACTGTTTCAGAGATACAGGGTTTTTATTATGACAGCGACTATATGCACATGTTTACGATCTTGTTTACTCTGCATTCTCCTCCATATTCTCTCCCATTGGTGTCTTTTTACTGATATTCTGGAAGCATGCCTCTCTCTCTCTCTGGAATTCCTCTGTTTGTTTCGGGAATTGGGAAAGAATGAGACCACAGGCTGGTATTGAGCCACAAACACATTGTGAACCTGCACAAAACCCAGTGAATGAATTCCGTCTTTAAATTTGAATGGATTAGATTGTCCAGATCGATTAAATTGTGTGAGATGGTAGTTTGTTGAGAAATCAAATTTGCTCAACATTTCTTAACCCAAATATTGTTGCTCAACCAGTTTTCAGTGTCCGAAGTTTTCAGTTCAGTTTTCCCCAGAGCTATGGTACTAATCAACTAAGAATTAGTGGATGTTTATTTCCCATCAGTATGCCAAAGGTTTCACCTTACAAAAGTAAAAAGGGAAAGTGCCATAAATGTAGTTGTTACCCCAGATCGGGAAAGTTAAACACGCAGTGGAGGCAGACATCAGAACAGACTCTTGTACTGTAAAAGTGTACTGTGTTACTGTTCTCCTGCAGCTCGCTACAGTGCCAGGTAATTAAATACAGTTTTAAGTAACAAAGCTCTCATTGTTGAAAAACCTGGTGTCTGAAGGACAGAATGAAGCATTGCATGCAGTACATGCAGGTGTTTAAAAGAAAGAGGCAAAACAACTTAAAGTTTGTAAAAGCATTGAGGTGCTCATGGATTAATCTTTGACTTCTATGTTGCTTACAAAAATAAGCCTCTTATTATCGAACCACTTGAGAAAATATTTGAAATTCACGTTGTTCCATCATGTTCGAATTCCACTAGAATTCAGACACTCAGAGAAATATGGCAGACATACTCATTAGGCCCAAACCCTAAATAGACTCCCGTTTTGGTCACAGCCTTGGTTTATGATACCTTAACAAATCTTAACAAATTAATTATGTATACAGAATGTACACAAATACAGAATTATCTACATATACATGAATGTACTGCTTAAAGTATTTGAACAGAAGCTCTGTTCAAATACTCATAATTGGAATAAGCCTATATAACATGTGTGAACATGAACATAGAGATGTACCTTTAGCTATAAAAAAACTCTGTATGTTGTTATCCATCTGTTTTTTTAATGTAGTTGGACCTCTGCCTACAATTAACTGTGAACTGTGTGCCACTACCCAATGAAAAGGCATGTTGGCTTTGAGTCATTCAACAGGTGAAGCCCACATGAGTAAAGAAGGGTAGTGTGAGTCTGAGAGGTATTAAAAGAATGTGCAGGATGCTGTTCATCAATCTCCATGGTTTAGTGTTTTATTCTCACAGCTCTTTTATCTCTTTCAGACTTTTTTTAACTCATCACTCAATTTCACTCATGAAGACACTGATGTATTTTAGCATTTAATGCTGGTCCTTTTCATTGTAATCTGTTAGAACTTTTCGCCATCCTTCCTTTCTTGCTTCTTTGTTGTTCTGATCCATCCAGATTAAATGGACAGCATCTAGTCTGTCAGCCAAACAAAGCATGGCCAACTATTACAAAGCAAGCCGATCTGTTCTCTTACTCCACTTTCCCCCTGAATAAAGAATAACCAACTGCTAAAAAAATGCTGCTATTTTTTCTCCATCTACTCTCTTTCATAAGGACTCTATAGAGTTTGGGATTAGCTATAAACCAGACTACTCTGTAAAATTACAGCCTTGAGTGTTATCTAATCCTATTTCCATAGTATTGCATAGAATTCTCTTTGGGAGACCACTTCACTCTGTTACAACAAAGGCTGCAAATGAGTGACCACAGATGGACTTAAATGGCAGTCATGCACCTGCCCCAATAAGATGGTAGCATTGGTCACCCACTGGTCACCCAGCTTAGTCCTTACATTACCAAAAAAGTAGGGAACTCTCTAAAGGTGTGATTAACATGATTTTTCTTAGTGTCCAATGACATCATGTGTCTATACTGTATGTCTGAGCTTAGTCTATTGGCCATTTGGGAAGTTGGAAGCTACTTACAGACCTGTAATTCAGTCCCTGTCAGTGTAATCGAATTCAGCCACGCAGATGGCTCACGAATGAAATCAGTCAAATGTCACTGTGGAAGCCAAGAGAGATTGAAATGTATTTAGTCAGTGGTTTACTGAAAAAGCAAATAAATCAGAACGTTTTTATCGATTTATTTTTATATCTGCTATTTCTATAATGAAAAAGTTTGTTTTTGTTGTCTGGCAGAAATATGCCTTGCTCAGAAAAGTGTGTTGGGTTTTTATGTGCATAAAACTCATGAAATACTAGCTGTCTTTTGGCACCCAGTCAGACATTTTATCATTTGTCACGCTTTTTCTCTCTGTTTCTTTTTTTTCTTTTTTCTTTTCATTCTGGCATGGGAGAGGGAAGCCTGCCCTCCCGTTGTATCCTGTTTAAAAAGACTTAATCTGGAATTGTTTCCCTCATGTCGGGCAGCTCCTAATCTCCTGTATATACTCTTCTATTAAAGAATTTGACACTTACTATATATCTAATCATTTGTATGCCATAATAATAAATATTGCTGGTTTTAATTTTTTATTTTATATTTTTGATTGTGTATATGTTACACTAAAAGGAAGTTAATTAAAATAGTTTACTTTTTACAGTTACTTTATACATATAAACATTTATAGAATCAGCTACAAGTCTGTGAATCATTTCATTTACCAGTGTCCAGTCAATTGATACTGTATATTGTCGTTGTTCAATGACAAACATGTATCTCCAAAATGGTGACTTTACAGGAGAAGGCAAAAACGGTCTTAACTTTGAATATAAGTCAATGTCAAATAAGGGCTTATTTTAAGTAATTTATAGCAGTTCTATTGTGCCATTCATCCAGAATTCTATACACAGTGTACAGAGCAGCTACTGGCTTTAAGCCATAGAGAAAACAAAAAATGGAGATATATATTTTTCATTGGACAGCAGCGATATGCATTTAATTTTTTGCTGGATATATTTTCGACTTTATTTTACTATTTTCCTCTACTGTATATTAAACTTTGTGCTCTACAGTTCACACCACTAAGTAATACATCTGAAGTAGTTGCTGATACTGAGGACTGTTTGTCTCCTCTGTGTTGCTCTTTGTTGTTGCTGACTGGTTCCCTCCGTTGCATATTTTATGTTTTGCATTATTTAGTTTACACTCTACACTCTTAAACAGAGGGGGTTCTTCTAGGGTTAATTTCAGTTTTCAACTTAAATGTGAAACACCCCATTCAGCTAATCAGAAACTTCTAAAGGCAGTAATTAGATGGATCAGGTGGGGTGGATTAAGGATGGATACAAAGTCTGCTGGAAGATAGCTCTACAGGAGCAGGGTTAGAGACCACTGTCCTGGATAGAACCATGGCAGCCAAAATAATAATTTGAATGCTGGTTAATTTATTTTGCATATGCATGGAAAACCTATTGTAGATTTTTTCTTTAGAACCTTTTAAAAATGTGTCTATATAGCACCAAAAAATCCATTATCAACTGCAAAATTGGTTTGAATATTGTCCCATATTTCAGAGAAACTGCATTTTGTTCCTCCCTCAAGACATGGCTGTGGCAAAAGGAAACAATAATTTGACACAATTATTTTCTACTTTCTAACTACGCCAATTATTAGAAACCTTTGAAGCAAAAAAAAATAAAATAAAATAAAATTATATAATTATAAAATTGGTATAATTGTATACATGTATCTGCGACCACATTGGTTTCATGTCATTGTAAGCATTGATCCCACACTTTCGAATGGTTGCATAGTATTTAATCTCTTTCATCCAGTGGAGCGTGACTTTGTCCCCGTACAGCAGCTCATTAGAACACAGCCCTTAAGAGATGGACTTTTTTATAAGAGCTCTGGGCTTTCTCTTGAAGGCTGCTCTTGGGGGGATAAAGGCTGACTTGAGGGGCTGTTGAGGAGCGTGGAGGGCTTTGTTGGGGCCCGTACCAGAGCAGGTGCCTCGGAGGCTGCAGAGAGCATGATCTAATGCGAAGAGGGGGAGTAATCCTGATAGCTCTAGCGCTTTAGCCTAGGTCTTTGATCATGGAAGATTAAGCTGCTGTTTCTTTTGGACCACAGCTGCTGTAACATTCATACACCTTAGATGCTGCACGTGTACACACACAGTGTATAGGAGACAGAAGATCAGAGAACAAGATGGTTGTGTAAGGCACATGGACCTTTCAGAGTAATTACAATTCAGCTTTCTCACATGTCAAATACATTTATTTTATAACCAACTTTCTGGGGCTATTCCAGCCTTTCATCAAAACATTAAAGTTGCCCAAAAACAGAAGAGAAGAAATTAATCTGTAAGGTAGAAAACAGAGAGCTACATGACCCTTTCTCAGTGTTTATATGCAGCAGTGCTTGCATATACATCAGGGCTACAAACTTGTCTCTTGTTTAATCTAAATTAACCTGTCTAATGGTATAGCACGACCTAGAGTGTAATAAATGTGTTAACATACTGGGGCAGGTGCACAGTTGTTTAACATAATGCATTGTATATATGTGAAATATGTAAATATTTCAAATGTGTAGGTTTTATCACACAAAAGCTAATCTCTTTCACAGTGATGAAAGCTCAGGCCACAATTTCAGCCTCAGATTGACCTCATGCAGCGCGATTCCCTCCACATTCCACAAATCAAACTGAACATGCTTTATTGTCCTTATGAGAAATTTGTGTGACAAAAAGCAGAAAAGTGTACCCTGCTACAGAATTATATATACATACAGACATGCTTTGGGACACAAAGTGGAGGGAAAGCGGCAAAAGTGAAACAAAAACCCACCAGAAACCACCCACCTCTTCTGAATGTGCCGTAATTACAAACATTTTTCTTTGGCGCTGGGGTGTGAGGTTTCTGAGCGGTGCGCGGCAAGAGAAAAGCAGCGGGCAGCTTTCTATGCTGATTTATGCGGCCCCCGCGTGGAATCAAAAAGTCTGTCCATGTTTGCACGGATGCACCGTCCGCAGGTACGAACAAGAAAATCCCTGTTAAGTTGTCTTGTTGCACTTTGTCGAGAGCAGTGACGTGCCGGTGGGGAATGTAGAGTGTCCACGTGAAGCCCCTGTGTAAAGTATAGAGGGGGTAAGCGAGGGATGGAAGAGGTGGATTGGAGTAGGGCCTCACTCCGTCTGAAGTAGAGCCAGACCTGGTGGCTCCCGCCAGTGCCTGCGGAGGGCAGGCCGGCCTCCTTGCCACCATTTGGTTAGTTTGATCTCTGACCCCTGCCCGTTGGCGGGTCCGCAGTGGGATGTACAGCGTGTCTCTCTTTGATTTGGTGAAAGGGGAAACAAGGTCCTTGCCGCCACATAAAAGAGGATACAGAATATGCATTAAAAAAAATTATTTTGATATAAGTCTTTTGCTTTGTTGAAGCCATCCTTATGAGCTTGCATATTCTGCGGTTTATTTAGACTGTCGTGTGTCAGTTCTCCAGCACTATAGGTGGCACTGTGACATTTTATTGTTATTTCCATTAATAAAACAAGAGAAGCACATGCTGAAGCACTGTCTCTTTGGTACCAGCCATTGACATATTGTTTGTTGTATTCGCTAAAGCCTTGGGTACATGACTTTTATGGCATGTTCTAAAAAGACTGGGTATCTCACACTTCACGGCCGAGTTTTCCAGATTTATATGACGAATTAAAAAATAAACACTAAATGACTAAGGATCATACACTATGCAACTTCAGCCTGGGGGGTGATACTGACAGGCAGGGTTAAAATTGAGGTAATAATGACATGTTGTAATCATGTGCACTACAGTTGTTTGTTATTTGTTTGCTAAATACAGGCGAATCTCCAAATATAATAAATTAGTACTTTTCAGTCATTGAGAGAGGGAGAAGTACAGTTTCTAAACTTTAAATTGAATGTGTAATTACAAGTGTAGATATTTTATTACCATTTGTATTTAATAAAAATATGCCCTTTGGACTATTTTTGTAGCAATAAAAACCTCCCTCTACCTTTTTCCCCCACATATTCGACTTTCTCTTGTATGTGTGTACATGCAGGACTGTGGCCTCGTGGTCAGACCTGATCAGCCCTGTGGCCTGGAGTCTATCACTAAACTTAAGTCCTCAGACAAGCCCCAGGCTGCAGCAAGGCCTTGCTCTTCAGGAGATGAACCCGGTGAGTTGGTACTCTCTTTAGTGCTGTAGACCAAAATCAACACAACTCCCTTCAGTAACGCCCATCTGATATACAGCCCTCTCTTTTAGCTATGCTCATGGTTATAACTCACTTAAGGACAAAACAGGTGCTACAAATTCTTTTCTGATTATATGATTTATACTTCTGTTGTGATGAATGATTTTGACCCAGAGGCACTTTGGTGTCTAATATATTTTACTTATATTTTATGTGAACATGTGGATATGTCTGGAAATGTAACCTATTCTTTTAGGGTTATTCGGTGGCCTTTTAAGCAAGGTCCCATGTCAAACCTTTTGACAGTGATACAGTCAAGAGACTTTGTCCTGTTTAACTCATTAAAATATGACGCCAACGTAGTTACGATGCGTGAATATCCGCATTGGCCATAGTAAAATAGATCAGTATGGGGAGTTGGAGCTTTCTGTGTGCTACCATTTGTTTTATCTAAAGAAGCACAAGGCCTTTGATGTTGGATGAACTGTGCTAGTTTTCAAGTGAGCATGTTTACATGTAGTATGTAGTAATTCATTTTTATCAGTGTAGCAATAAAAGGTGACCAGTAAATTACTATTCCAAATTAACCCCATGACCTCATAATAATCATGATATTTTCAGGTATTGCATGTAGTATGTTTTCAACATGGTTACAACATGGCCTACAAAGCAAAACCTAAAAGTGTATATGGCTGGTTAGTTTATGCTTGGTTATAAAGCCAACACTGATCTGTCTTGAGACATCTTCTGCACCTAATAAAAAATCAACATTAAGATCTAAGAAAGCTTAAATGAAAAGAGGATCTAGAGTTCAAATGTCAGTACACTGGTGAAATGTATTTGCGGCAACTGAAAAGGTCTAGTAAAATCTGCCAACTTTTTTAATATCTGCTGACAGGGCGCTGGGTGGTGCCATGCTTAAGCTGTTCTGACAACAGGACGTGTGATTGGAGGGAAGTCGCCTGGCAACCAGACAGCTGTTATCACCCTGTGTTGGAGCAGCACCTGTTGCAGAGATGCATGATGGACAAGAAGGTGAGACTGTTGATTTTCAAAACTGGTTGTACATTTAGGGTCGGTTTCCTAAGCTCAGATTAAACCTAAGCCTAGACTAAAATGCACTTCCAATGCTGATTAACCATTGCTCTGCAATGATGTCTAAGACTAGGCTTATTCTGGGAAACCAGCAAACCCATGTATTAATCATTGACTCCCACAGTATTAGACAAAAATGTGGACAAACCTCAGAGTGAGAAAGGGATTTCTTTACTTTTTCTGTTTTCTACATTTAGAATAGTAATGAAGACAACAAACTGTCCTTCTGCTAAATAGGTAAACACATTAACCAAGACAGACATTCAACAGATCTCAGTTGTTGAGATGTACTCTACTGTGCATTGGACATGAAAATTAGCTTGTTGGAGTGCAGCTGTGTCGTTACAGTCTGACATCAGACAATAAAACTGCCTGTTCAAACTAAGTGGTGTGTTTCAGAACTTCTCTGTATGCCAGACTGCAGTTGCTACAGTAACGTGGTACATATGCAGCATATGTTCAATGGAGAGGAGAGAAGGGAAAAGACAAAACAAATTTTTGAGAATTGTGAGGAAGATTTTTTCCCCTTGCCCCAACACAGCAACAAATGCCCACATCATTATTTTCCCAAATTGTAGATATAGTATTTCATTTTAATGGGCAATTCAAAAGCAAGATAACATACCAAAACATTAAAAGAAAGCCATGTCTTGTTGAAGTTGGTATTATTTTCTTATATCACAATTATTTTCTTCAGTATCTTTGAAACTATGGCTGAAAAAAAGGTTCATTTGTGTAAATTTGAGCAATTATTGTTAGTAACAAAGACAACCAGCTAATATTTATATGGCCTGATAGATGTAGATTTTTGTGTACAGTCATAGCTTTGAAAGTCATAAGTGGCGATTTTCAGATCAAGTCCAAGCACTATGCATCATTATAGAGCCAGTACAGCACAAATGATGGGAAATACTCAGGCTGACCTTATTTATAACAGATGTGGCGTCTCAAAAGGAGTTGTTGAACTCAATGAACTAAATAATTCCACAGCAATTACCCCTGTATTTTAATCTGCCCCAGAATACACAAGAAGATTCGTGTTAAGATCACAGTTTGCTTGCGCAAACATGATATGCAAGGAGAAGCCAGAAGGATACCTTAACTGTGACCACATCACAAAAGGTCATTGTCTGAAATCTGCAAAACAAAATGTAGGCAAGACAGAGCCATTTTATAAACAACTAATGGAGTTGGTGAAAGGGAACTGGTGAAATAGAACGAACATATTTATGAGGAGTAAATGAAAAGCATTTGATGATAAGAGCCTCATTGCCAACTGTTAAGCATGGAGCTGAACCTGTAATGTTTTGGCATTGCGTTGCAGCCAGTGGCACAGTAAACATTGCATTGCAAGTTTAAGGTGTAAGATTGAATTTGACTAAATGTCTGCAAATTCTGCAGAGCAAAGCAAATATGACACCAAAAATGTCTCCAACAAACCTATGATTCAAAACAAACGTTATTCAAAACACGAGGGAATGACCCTCAACTTCCTGACTTCCTCAACATTACTGAAAATCTATGGGTAGATCTATGGGTAGATTAAACAAGCTGTGCATAAAAGGTAGCTAGCAAAAGCAAATGGAAGCGTAAAATCCACCAATTAACAAAAATGCACCAAAGTGCAGATTTCGAGATGGCTGCTAGTCCTATTTTTCCAGGGCAACAAACCTTTACCCATTGTTTATAGACAACACATATATATAATACATTGTCAGAAACCATATAGAAGAACAAATCTACATGTGAGACTACTCAACCCTCAGTACAAAAACGAAAGAAGCAAACTTTGGAATAAAAGAAAATGTTGTGTAGGTTCATTTTAAATTAAGAGAAACAAAATGCATGTATAGGGGTAGCTTGCTGCACTTAAATTGACTTTTAATGCCAGACCGGATTGTCTGTGCAGTCTTGTTAAACCTATGTCTGCATTTGAGTTTATAGCCTTCCTTAACTAGATTGTTGTATGGATCATGGCACAGACTCGTGATTTAGACTGGCATTCCTGGTGCCAACTTATTCTCCCCCCAGCACACATACACATGGCCTCGTGATTTAGGCCCAGCTTCCTTTCCTCCAGCTTGTCCTTTCCCTGAAAAATGTGTGCACCCGCACACACACACACCACACTTCGTTTCCAGCTTATCAAATCCTTGTGAACTGCTGCTAAGAGGCTGTGATCTACGCTGGCTCACAGGAGCTCTTACAATGCCATGCTTGTTTACTCCATCAGTTTTTTCTTTCATTCATCCCTCATTTCCTTCATCCATGGCAGCATATTGGGTGGGATGATGGCTAAGCGAGAGGGTTGTGAGGCAGCAGACGTGTGTCTGTTTGAGTTTCTGAGTTTAATCTGTACTGTTTGTCTCCGATGTCATGGTGACATAGCATGTGTTTGTGTGTGTATATAGTCTGGCACACGCTGAGGCTGCTGAGATGACTTATGCTTGGAGTGCAAATGGAGTTTTGTCCATACCCGCAAACCCCATGCATGCCTCTCTGTCTCTCCAGCCATTTCCAGAAGATTTGTCAAGCCTTTCTGTTCTTTCACACCTAACATGAGATAATGCGCTATATTAATATTTAATTAATAATTAATACTATATAAGTGTACACATAATTTATCACTATAACAAGGAAGCAGAAGATGTGGTAAAGAGGACACACTCTGGAGAGGAATGCATATTGCACTGATAAATAAATAATCTAAACCAGGAATGGGTGTCAAAAATAAATTATTATACTAAATTATTTTAATATTAAAATGAATAAAGAATGAACAAATGTAATTCAATACCATGGTTACCATACCATAATTATTCCTTTATGTTCAATTTACATTCTGTATCAATAGGTAGGGGTGTGCTCTTTTATATAATTATTGTTTTGTCAAAAACATGGAAAACATATATAACTAAATATATAATTAAAAAATAATTTTCTTTCCACAAAACAAGGTATATAATAAAAGCATAATATATCAAAAATATCTCATCTTCTTACAAACACAAATGTGGTCATGCTATGGTACGGAATTCATGCATCAATCCAACTGAACATTTGCTAAGATAGGAAAATGAACAACAGAAAGCGATGTGGGAGGTACTCAGTGGCATGATTTGGCTGTCTGAGCATAGCCTAAAAGAAACGTGTTGAAAGTTGAAATGTGTACAGTATATGGCTTGTGATTTTAGAGGAGGATTGTTTGACTCTCCTGTGTCCCTCAGGTCCTGTTCATTGGAGATTCTACTAACCGGGGGGTTATGTACTATCTTATGGAGCGAGTAAATACCACATTGGAGGACTGGGACAAGGCTCACGATACAATCGTCTACCACAACCTGAACCAGGGCAGAACACTCATCAGCTACTCCTACTACCCACAGTTTTGGCTTCACAAAAGTCAGAGACCCAGCTTCCAAAGAGCCCTGCAACAGCTCATAGAGAGGTCTCTGTGTGTGTGTCTGTGTGTGTTTTATAAAGAAGAGAAAATTAAAAAAAAAAGAAAGATTTTACTTATTTCAGACATTTGACCAATGATGTTTGTCCAGATATGTAATATTACATAATCTTATTGCTCGTAAATCATGTTGTATTACTGCACCACTTAGCTGTATGGTCATACCTTTATTGTGCATGTAAAACCAACTGTGTTTCTGTGCTAGGACGGGTTATGTGTGCATGTGTACATTGTAAGAGAATTGCTGTGTGTGTTTCCATGTGTCTGTGGAAATGCTTATATCCTGCAAGCTCTGTATGTGTTGGTTTTGGTGACTGGCTGAAGTTGCTAAAGCTTTGTTCACAGACACTATTGCTAAATGTGTTCAAGCATATGATGTGGGCCATGTATGTAGTCCAGCCCTGCTTTGAAGTGTGTGTGTGTGTGTGTGTGTGTGTGTGTGTGTGTGTGTGTGTGTGTGTGTGTGTGTGTGTGAAGGAACAGTGTGGCTTAGACGATGCAGTAACTACTGCTTACTCAGTGCTTGCCTGATTTCACCCAGCTACAGATGTGGGCATCAAGAAGAAAAATATGCAGCACAGATGCTGTGTGTGTGTTAAGATGTTGCAGTGAATGACATAAACAAGCACACAATTAAATTATTATTTTTTACCTTTACAAGATTACATACACTTCCTTTTGCTTTATGCTTCATTAACATCACTGGGTTGATGATTACTGCTGACAGATGTGGATGTGACCTATAACCTGTGATTCTGTGGCTTCTCACCCGTGGCAGGTCACGACCTCTTGAAAACTCCCCTCAGACAGTGCTGGTTGTTGGAGGTGTCCAGTGGCTCAGACTGGACCATCTGAAGACCATACAGCAGGTCCTGGAGAGGTAACATGTGAACACACACTACCAGCTTCTATGCCCAATTCAAAATCGCTGTTATTTATATTGCTTAGATATGTTTTCGGCGTATCTCTGCCTTAGAGTGTAAATTGTATGTCCTGTACTAAGAGAAATATGATATCATGAAATTCTGCAAAGTACATAATTCTTCACCTCAAATTATTAAATGATTCATGTATACAAGACTATGATTATTATGGAAAACTATATCTGGAACTGAAGACGCATTTAGCAAGAATTGCCCTGATCCAGTTTTTAACCCCTGATCCAGTCTGAGTACTGAGTTCTGTAAAGAATTCAGCCAGACAATTTAAGTAAGTGCTTTAGGATTTGCTGCTTAGCAATTATATCTTTTATTTGATAGACTACTTTCTTTAACATTACCATTTTATGGTGTGTTTAATATCTTCTGGCCGACCTCCCTGATCATTCAGCTATTGCTTACATTAAACTTGATGTGTGTTAACATTTAGAACTGGTATCTTTCATCTTTTTTCAACTTCTAGAATGGATAAGACCAATGACATCTTTAGTTATAGTGTAGTTAAGTGGTGAAGTGATAAATCATCATTGTATTTAAACAAAAGTGACATTTTAAATTCTATACAAAAGTAGATAATATAAAGCAATACAATACTTTGCAATGTATTTATTTCAGTTGTGAAATGTAACCTTTTTTTCTTCATTTATTAATCAGAATGAAGTTGCAGAATATCATGGTGGTGGTGAAGTCTTTAGGAATGGGCTTCCATCTTCCAGTGGATGGCATTCGCTCACTCTCTCTGGTGAGTGGTGGAGAAGCTTAGAAAAGATTACGGAATACTTTGTCTGAATCAATTGTTTGTAGTTACCAATGAATGAATAGTTAAATGGACCAATAAGCATTGCAACTAACTGCTCAAAAACATTTAGCATTTTAGGGGGTTGTATGCTCCTTAAACATATCATTTGTTTGGCTCCTGCTTCCTTTATGAAGTTCACTCTGGAATACTATAACAGGTTTCTAATATTCAATGGACGAATGTCTAATTGAATGAAGTCTATCACATTCCCTGTACATTCTTTAGGCTGGAGTGCAGGAGCTGTATGGAGTGAACAAGGACATTCTGGAAAATGCAAAGCACCTTGGTTATGAAGTGATCGACACTTTCAGTATCACCATGGGCCGCTATAAAGAGTTCCTGCAGGGGCGATGTGCCTGTCATTTCCATGAGGTAAACCTGCAAAGATCCTTTTGCAGGCTTTCCCAATAGGCTGTAGATATTGTAGAATATTTACTATACGATAGATATCTACAATTTAGACATTTGAAGGCTGAATAACAGTTGAGGATTTAATAATGTAGATGTCAGTGAATGGTCGGAATGCCTGTGCTCTTTCATGCACAATAACACTAACATGATATGTCAACATACCACACATGCTAAGGAGGTCATATTATCATCTAAACAAACTTAACTGTTATTCTGTGTAATTGGCTTATATAATTTGTTATTATGAGCTTTGACATTGAAGTAATAATACCACGTTGTGCTTTGTTCTCTGATGTTTTGTTGCTGGGGTTATTATATTAATCTCTTCCAGTGTTGTGTGAAACGTGAGGAGCCAAAATACACAGCAGCAACAGAGAAGCATGGTCTCTGTGCTAATGCCGTGAATTTGTTTCTGTAATTATGGAATTATGGGCTGCATTTACCACCCAGTCGACACACTCTCTGACTCTGACTTTCAGCCTAAACCCAACTTTCCTGGAATACGAGGCCAGGCACTGATCCAGTCCCTCATTGTTGCGTGTGTATGTATTTGTGTGTGTGAGTAAGTAAGTAAGGATGATGTTGTTCCTCCAATCACTCAGTCCAACCTTTTTATTCATATACACGGATCCTTCTAGAAGCACATCCTGCCCTTCTATCCCAATAAATCTCTCTTTAATGAGCAGTCATGCTGATTTTTTATTTGGCTATAAATTGGCCGTCGGATCAGTAAATGAGTAATTAGCAATTAGGCAAGATTTTACTAGCTAGTAAAGAGCAGGTTGGGTGCAGATGAGGGGGGCTGAGAGTGTGTGAAGTGGTGGCATTTTGCCTCCATATGAAGTAGTAAAAAAGAAAACCTGGCCCAGTAATACAGCACATCACACTGTGATGCTAACCCAGTACAGTTCGAAAATGTACAAAGACTAAAAGAGCTGGTCTTCAATGGTTATGGTTAAAATAGAGCCTCTGCCTGTATTAAAGGACCCTTGATGAACACTTTTAGTGTAGAAACGGTCACAGTAGCCAAGTTTAATACAGAATGAATTTAGATTTTAGACAGCCTGGACTTGCAACACCAGCTTTTCCTTTCGTTTCTGACAAGGTCATAAGCATCATCCCCTGTCATCAGGCAGACATTACAGGGCACACATGGTGTCACTCATCCATTTGTTGACTGTAAAAGTTTACTGCAACCACATGTTTACTTTTATTCATGTAACAGTGTAGGCCAAATCGATTTTAAGGATTTATGATCTAAAAACATTTGACCTGAAAACATATTTGCACTTGAATGAGGCTGCTTTGATTGCAGATGTCAACACAGAACTCCCAGAACTAGTGATAAAGAAAGTTGTGAATAATCAAAGCCATGCCTCCAACTATTGTTAATGTTTTTGAGTGTTAGGTATTCTAAATGACTGCATATACATTATTGCAGTCTCACGAAAACCTACAAAGGTAACGTTACAGAAGATGAAAGAAAAACTTTTTCTTTTTTTTAAAAGATTTTATTTTGAAGCATTTGTATTGGTCCGAAAATGGAGATGCAAGGTTCTGTATGAC
Source organism: Salminus brasiliensis (assembly GCF_030463535.1). Classification (NCBI taxonomy): domain Eukaryota; kingdom Metazoa; phylum Chordata; class Actinopteri; order Characiformes; family Bryconidae; genus Salminus; species Salminus brasiliensis. Next base: position 48,191,176 of record NC_132879.1, read on the forward strand.
AACGATGATATGCTGATATGGACAATAAATGCTTAACTGATCTAACCCAATATAGGGTTTGTTTCAACCCCATACAATATCACCTTCTAATCAGTAAGAAAAAGCTTTCATGAATCTTCAAGTAAAAGACTGGCCTGTTAATGCCTAGCTTTTTCTTTATTTTCTCATAATATATTTTTATGCCCAGCACCTGTGGAATTTGCACATACCTTATTACCACACTGTGTTTCCTATTACCAACCAAAGCATCAGAGTATGGACCAGTTTAGTAAGTTAACCCTGATACAATTCTGTCTATGTATCCTTCACAGGTTGGTAAACCATCACTTCCGACAGTGCCTACTCACCAAAGGCTGCAGATAGTGAGGCATATGGCAGAGAGTTTGAGTGGAACTAGCACACAACCAGCATCTGTGCAGCAGCAAGAGCTATGGTCTCAACCCACCTTTTCCTACCACGTGAAAGGAGCAGTTAACCAAGTGTATTCTGAGATCCTGCTCAGCAGAGTGTGTGTGCCTTATGTCCGCAATGGGACCATACGCTAGCACTGACTGCGGCGGAGTTAACTAACGGCTGGTGATTCTCATCTGTGTTTGTGTGTGTGTGTGTCCATCCAGTAAGAAAGTGCATATTAAGCATGCACATAATTGAATAAGATAAAGTCACTCTCTGTGGGTTCAGTTCAATTATAATGCTGAGTAAGGGCTATGTATATATATATATATATATATATATGTGTGTGTGTGTGTGTGTGTGTGTGCGCGCGTGTGTGCGTGTGCGTGAGTAGAGGAGTCCGAAACTATTTCAGCAGCTGCAGCAGCCAGAGTGTGGCGCTGATCATAACTCTACTTGGGGACAACCTTCCAGCCACTCAACCACCCAGCCACATTCAAACCTTCTCCCAGCATTCAAGTAACGCTCCCACAACGCTGCCGCTGCTGCCGTGTCATGGGATCCCATGTTCCCAAGATGTTTTTAGAGAGGTTTCATGGTTGTTGAGGAGTGCCTTTGATGTCACATGGCATCACATTGTCACTTTTATGGAAGCTCGGGTGACTTTTTGAAGTCGAGCTTTTAACCCCCTGCCTTCACCAGCCTCCTTCACAAGTGCTGAGGTCATTTCCACCCAAAGGTCTTATGAAGGTTATGGTGTGTTTTATACGATCTGAGGTGTGCCTTCACTTCTATAGCTCCTATATTTTTCTACAGATGTGATTTATTTCCATGCCTTTGAGGGGCAGTGTAAAATAATCTGTGTACAATATTTTGCACATGCTGTTTACAGAAAAAAATATATGTATAGTTTTATGTTACAGATATTGAATTTTAATCATATGGATTTTTTTTTACTGCTTTTCCTCTGGTATGCTGGAATGTACCACATGTTTAGTATATGTTTACACTTCTTCATCTTGACGAAAAAAGGTTGCAAAGAGATTATAGAATTTCAGATATTCCATGAAATATTAATTTCCTATCCAGTCACTAAGCTAGACCATGAGTCTTCAGTGTAAGTGTTGTGAAAGCCTGTGGCGTGTCCTCCACCTCTCACTCCTCAGTCCTGCAGCTTCTGGAGCTGAGGGGTCACACACACCTGGGGACTGGACTGCACACTGCACATAAGCAGGCTGTTGAATGAGTGTGTTTAAGAGTTGGAACAGTCCCTGTCAAGAGTCTGTGCCAAAAAAAAAGTCATGTTTTTTTGTTTGTTTGTTTGTTTGTTTGTTTTTTGGTCCAATAGGACAATTCTTTATGAAGAGCTAAACCAACTAATGTGTATAAATTCTATTTTCCTATTATAAAAACATGGTTTCTGATGTATTTATTATAATCCTCAGTCCTCTGATAACAGGTTTAAATTTTAAATAGAACAGGCCTCACTGAATGGCTGGAAATCAGTGTGCAGTAGTATTTTGTGTAAATCAGAATGGGACTAATGTAACAAAGTGACTGAGGTATATTTAAAAACAACGGGTCTAGTCACGTGTTCAGTCGTTTGCGCATTTACTGCGCATCAGTAAAAACGCGGATGAAAGCTTTGGGCTTAAATGAAGCCCGGTTTGAATGGGAGGGAGCCGTCGCTGCATTCATGATTTCTCGTCGTGTTTGTTTACCGTAATTTATATTTTCACCACTATATATATATATATATATCACTACTGTTGCTTAAAAATACACATGTTGATCAGATTCTCTGTTTTAAACTATTTTGGGGGGAAAAAAACATTTTCGTCTCCACAAATTATTCAGCATTTTAAGTCGTTGTATTATTCACTGGTGTGTCCACACAGAGCCACAGCTACAGGCTGGTATCGACAGATTCACACAAAAGTATCTGAGAAAACGATTTACTCGCTTATTAAGTCGTTTTTAAACGCAGTGTCCTGACATGCGGGTCCCTCTCGCGCCTGCACACACTGCCGTCCCTGTCCCCTCAGTTAGCCTATTTGTCCTCACCCTTTCACTGGCAACCAATCCCAGCTCAGGGATATTCATAGCCAATCCAATCGCAGAGGGCGAGATTCGTCGGAGTACTGGTGGATTAAAAAAACAACGCCGCGTGCTGCTCCTTTACCCACTGCTGTCCAATCGAAGTCGTGGACGGAGGCGCTCATTTAAATATCAATAGACCGTTCGTCCAATCAGGGCGCGGCTCCGTCACGGCAGGACAGCCGTCCAAAGCGAGACGAGCTGATTCTAAAACAATTTAACAGCCCTGCTGAGGGGAGGGAGCAGAGGGGAAGGGGGGCAACGTAAATCTCATTACCCACCTGACAAGACCCTCAAAGCCTCAGACAAGAAGCTGACAGCTCTCGGATGTCCCCTGCATGGCCCAAAAGAAGAGAAACTACGCCCGTGTCAGGATCAGAAGATCTTTTTGGATTACGGCGGTGAGGTCCGATGTAGCTTACGGTTATGAGTCGAGTGTTACCGGAGCGCTCGCGCCCTCCCTGCTCTTTTAAATGAGGCGGTCATGGAGAAGAGCAGCAGCTGGTCGCGGTTACTTCACCTCTTCTTCCTCGCGCTCCTCTCTTCTCAGCCGCTCTGCTGCCAAGGAAGCTGGATGTAAGTAGTACAACATCTCTTTTTTCTCACCCTTCTTTGAGATGTGTAGTTGTGGGCAGTTTGTCGAAATTAGCCCAGGTAGAGAGGAGACAATGCCCCTTCTCTCCCTTCTCCTGCCCGGCTCTTCATGGCTCTCCACGACGCTCCACACCGCAGGTGGCTGGGCATCACGTCCGTCGGAGTGTCGGAGAAGACCGGCTGCGCTAACCTGCCCCTCTCCGCCAAGCAGAAGGACGTGTGTCGCCGGAAGCCCTACCTGCTCGCGAGCGTGGCGGAGGGCGCGCGCCTGGGCGTCTCCGAGTGCAGGACACAGTTCAGGCACGAGCGCTGGAACTGCAGCACGACGCGCGAGCCGCCGGGCTTCGGCAACGAGCTCACGAGCGGTGAGAACACAACCGGACACACACCACATTATACGTTATATATCTTTGCATGCTCGATTTTTAGCGTTTGCTTTCGTTTCTCGTTATTTAATTCGTTCCGTTTTCTTACTTTCGTTTTGTAATTTATTCGTTATTTTTTCGTTCGTTTGTTTTATTGCCTTTTTGTTTTTTGTGTTTTTACTTCTCACATTTTTTTTCCCGTTACACATTTCCAGGGACATTACTGAAAAGATGGGAGTCCTAATTTTGACGTCTTACTTGGTGACCAGCCACTCGATTAATACATTAAATAAATTAATTAAATGCTAAAATTAAATTAAATTAAATTAAGATTAATTCTAAACACGACAGTGAGCTGTACTGTCTTTCTTAATAGCATAAATAAATACGAAAAATAAATATGCTAAATGTTGCATCTGAATAATTTGTACTTTATATTTGCAAACAAACTGATGAATGAAGTCTTCAGCGTTCTCCGTATGTAGTAATTCATTTTATGCGTATGTATTTTTCTCATTTTTTAATAGATGTATTTGATTTGACTCTTGTATGAACCGTTAGTGCCAGGGTCTAAAACCTGGATGGTTGTTAGAGTGAGGGCTGCTCTCCAGCTCACTTGGCTCTGCGCACTCACAGATAGGTTTCCTAAACATGCTCGAAGTGGTCAGTCGGAGCAGACAAGCAGCAGGACAGCACATCTGCTTCACTTTAAGCAGCGCTCAGCGTGAACCGCCTCCACAGTTCAGCGCTAGACGGAAGCACGAGTAGCCTCTTCGGTTTAATCTGAGGGGATTAGAGCCGTTACAGTGGTTACATTTTTACAGTCTATTTATAGCCTCTCAGAGTGCTAAAAGTGTCCCAAAAGAGAGAGGGAAAAACAGTAGATCCAGGCTTGCATTTAAATCGACATGCGTAAAGGCCAGTTTAGTCCAGGGCTAAGACACGGCTGATACACTTTCATTCATCAAGCTCAAGTGTGAGTGCATGGACACTAACCTATTTTCTGTATCATCCTAATGTTTAAGCCCAAGGTGCAAGGGCATATGGGTAATCCATTTCAACTTGGTGGGGTTGGGGTTGAGAGGGGGTGGGGGTTAGTCCATTTTAGCTTGACTCTACTGACCCCTGCTCCACTCATCACAGCCAGATTCTGTGATGTTAGAAGAGCGTTTACTGTCTGATGTGCTTCAACCTTCCTCATGCCGTTTTCCACACTCGTGTGTGTGTGTGTGTGTGTGTGTGTGTGTGTGTGTGGTAGATTGGACGAGTCAGTGTAAGACTTTAAACATCACTGACCGTTAAACCAACTTTTCTTGACCTGCTATAAATCAGCATGTAAGAAGGCTTGACCACATGATCCTATAGCATCTGTCAGTCATCATCTGCTTTAAAAAAGGAAGCTACAAAGGGCAAAAAAATGTTTTTTTTGTTCCAAAAAGAATCATTTTTGTAAAAGAAATAAACACGATATGTCTAAATGTTTGTGGACACCCTTCTCTGGAATGACTGTGCTCCATCCTGTAATTCTGGGATGAGTAAGGGAGTTTGGGATGAGCTGGGATCCTGATCATCCATCATCCTGACCTCACTAACGCTCTTGTTGCTGAATGCAACCAAATCCTCACATCAATTCTCCATAATCTAGTGGAAAGCCTTCCCTGAACTGTAGAGACAGTTAATCCAACTAGCAAAAAAGCTTTTGTTTTAATACCCTTTAATAAACTGAATGAACAGGTGTCCCAATACTTTTGTCCATAAAGTGTGAATAACCTTTTAGGTTTACAGAAGCCAATGTTAAGGTTCTTTACCAATGTGAAGGTTACCACATGTAGGAAGCTGGCTGCATAGCCTTTTAATACTCCTCTATAAAATCCTGACCAGTCCTTTCTGTCTACACTTAGGTAAAGGCTGCTTTTCCATTGAAATTTCATCCATCTTGGTAGCTCTCTGCATGATTACTTTTCCAGGTGCCTACCAGGCATATGTATGTGTGTATATATATATATATATATATATATATATATATATTTATATAATTCCTCCAGTGCATTTGCCCATATGTGGGTACAATTACACACGTGGCAAACCCTGACTAAATGATCCTGATCACAAGTAATCCTCTGACTTTTCTACATCATTGGCTTAGATTCCTTATTCTTATTTATTTACTTAATTTCCAGGGTCTGCTCTGGTTGTTAGCCCTTAAACTACATATGTTATTGATTTATGTATTAATTGTTAGACATATTATTCATATCTGCTTTGACTATTCTGTAGATACTATAAAATAACTAACTGCTATCAAATCAGACTGATCTCTGTGTCATTCACCCGCAGGGACAAAAGAGACAGCGTTCATCTACGCTATAATGGCTGCAGGCTTGGTGCACGCAGTCACCCGCTCGTGCAGTGCGGGGAACATGACAGAGTGTTCATGCGACACCACCCTGGGCGGCAGTGGCTCGCCCACTGAGGGCTGGCACTGGGGCGGCTGCTCTGACGACATCGCCTATGGGACGTGGTTCAGCCGTCGCTTCATCGACAACATGCCCAAGAACACCTCGTCTCGCGGAGACGACACCCTGCTCGTCATGAACCAGCATAACAGCGAGGCAGGGAGACAGGTGAGAGTCACACACACAATGACCTCACAGGGGTACCTTATTAACCCTCCTTGTTTTTCCCTATAGTAGTAGTAGTGGTAGCTAATGTTTGTAAAAAAGCATACACTATATGTCCAAATCTTTGTGGACACCCCTTCTAATGAACTACTTTAAGTTGCTCCCATTGCTGAAACAGCAATGAAGCCCCCCAGCTGTGGAGCAGTAGAACTGTGTTCTCTGGAATGATGGATGGGGTTTCATTCAGTACTTTGGGAATGAGGTGGGGTGGTAATCATCCAACATCCTGACCTCACTAACTGTCTTGTCACTGACATCTGAAAAACCCCTTTAGCGTCAGAATGGTCCTTTGAGTTAAACGATCCTGTATAGAACCACTGCCTTTACTGAAGAACCCTTAAAAGAGTGTAAGTGTAAAAAGCTGCATTACATCCTGTTAAGGCTTATTACACACTAAGGTGTATTATTCAGTAGCTACAGGGACTTCTGTACAAACTGGTGGAGCTGTTCTCTGGTAATAGAGGTATGTAAAAACACAGTTAAACCAGGCATGTTTTGATTGTCTTTGCAGTGAAGTGCACAGTTGGTCGATGTTCTTTAAGTACATACAACATACTCGACATACAAAAAGCATAACGTTGAAATTATGATAAAAAATAACAGTAAATTATTACTGCAATGCCCACATCTAGTTCAGGCTGCTGGTTTGTGCCTGCAAGAGTGTGTTTAAAGATTCGGAGAGAGACAGAAAGAGAGAGCTTTGGGGCGGGGGGGTGTGTGGGGGCAATGCTAATTCACACTAATATGAGTAAATATGTAAGGCGTGACAGACTGGAGAATGTCTGTCTTAACCCATTCACTCAAACGAATTCCTGATATGCACACGCATTATATAAACACTACTTCTTCTCAAAAGCAACAGCTTCGCTGCTGTTCTGTGTATCAGTTGGCTTTTTGTGTAAACCAGTCTAATCTCTCTGGCCCTAGCTAAGCACTTCTGCACTGCAGCACACCTCCAGCTTCGGCTGTGTGCTCCATTTCTTCCTCCCCATCGCTGGACACGGCCAGCAAAGAATGCAGATGACCACTAACGCTCTGGAATGTGCCATTGCTTGTGCCACTGCGTGACTTGATGAATGCGCCTCGCAAATGTTCTTTCTGCCTGACAACAGAAATCGTTTTTAAAACCTGGCGAATAATGACTAATAAAAACGGACTGCTGTAACTCCAGCAATTTGTCTGTCAAATGAGTTACACTCCTCCTTCCGAGTCTGTTCTCCATTAATGGGAGAGGTTTACATTCGCCAGTTGGAAATTAGAGGACAGATTTGCGCTGAATTCCTCGGGCTTGCTTGCGAATCGCTCAAGAGAGTTTACAGACACTCGACACCACGGCTTTGGTTTGGAACTGCCGAGCATCGTATAGAGTTTAGAGCAGGATGCGAGGTCTCATCAATGCGTCCGCCAAACAGATCAACCAGCTCCACATGGGCTTAGAATCGCACAAGTTCACAGCTTTCCCATTGTCCTGTGGCCCCAGCAGGCGTGGTGGTTAAGAGAGAGTAAATTCTCCCCCTGACTGACATTTATTCCAGTGTTTTGCATCCAGTTCAGGATGTCTGCTGGAGTGTATTGTGTAAGATTTGGCGTGCAGTGCCTTCTTCCTTGAGGGTGTGTTTGTATCGTTATTCACACGTTGGGAATCAGCTTTCTAAATATTTTACCCAGTCCAAAAAACCTTCAGAAATATAGAGAACAATACACTGCCTCTCAAACCTGGTTTGTCAGCATGTTTATCAGCACATGTTAACATGTTTGAATTGTGAATATGAGCTCAGAAAGGAAATAGGTAAACCGGTTAATAGGTAAAAATCTCATTAGCTGTTGTAACTGCTGCACAGTTTCTCTACAGGGAACGTCAATCATTCAAAGCCATCGTCAGAGAAACTCTGCAGGACAACTTTTTCCCAGCCCAGACTTTAAAGAGCTGAGCTAAAAAAATAAAGAGCTTTTTGGGGCTGGATTCACAGAGATTTCTTAAGAAAGAAAGATGTGCTTTTTTTTTTAACTTTATGCTTATAGTTCAATTGATATTCTTTCAAAATATTTCACAATTTGATTCTTGTTTTTAACTTTTCTCTTAAGACTTAAGATTCTCAGAACAATTGAAAATGTATACTTTTAAATATTTGCTTAACCTTCACCTCACACTTGTCTTTTTAAGAGTAGGTCAGCCTCTAGTAGGTCAGACTCTAAAACAATGTTTAAATTGTTACATTTCTAGAATGAATGTCTGATTTAACTGGATTAAATCTAAATACGGAAAATTCACTTTAAGCTTGTGTTTACTCAAAATGTTTGAACACTTACTCAAACTTTTTTCTTCAATTTTGTTTCCCACTGTACAGATTTACCTAATTATAGGACATTTCTAAATATTATTTGGCATTGTTTATGATAAACTGTGAAATACAGCATAAATGCTGCATGTTACAATTCTCCTAAATAAATAAATAAATAAATAAATAAAACAAGGACGAGTGTCTTAGAAAGAGCTTTTTTTCTCAAATTAAGCAAATTAAGACTTTCTTAAGAGAATATATCGGAACTTCTTAAGAATTTTTGGAGAATTGTATTTTTGAATATTTATAAATATTCTTTGTGCTTTTCTTAAGATCCCTTGTAATTCTTCTTAAATAACCACACTATCCAATAGTTGTCCCGAAGCTGTTTGAGTCTTATTTCTGAAACTGAAAAACATAAAATACACACAAACAAAATGACAACACTGCAGGGTAGCATGATGAGGTAAATCAGAGCTAAGGCCACAGCGTCACTGTCGGTTTTAAGTTGAAGAAACAGCAATATTTTCACAGTACCGGCTGAAGGGTCTTGCCGTGGAATAGTTTTTTCTCTCCACATTTCTGTTGCATCATTTAAACAAATCGTAAAAAGTATTGCTGAAATCAAACACCTCATCACTGGTGTTTTATCTGTTCTTCATGGAGATGTATTGCAAGCATTGGAAATGGCTAAGGGTAGAGCTGGGTAAACTAAAAAAATAAATGCCTCAAAGAGTTCTATGAGCAATGCCATATTTAATTTACATCTTTCTTACAAACATTGTTCTATATGGAACCACATAAAACATATAGGTTCATCTTTGGCATTTCTCAAAACATTTTAAGCACCTTTTTGTAGCATGATATTTATTTTGTCACAATAAATGACATAATGTCACAGTATACTTTTGTAATCGTATGGTGGATATTTAAAGTACTTTTAAAAACCTGACCAATTAACCAATTAATCTTGATTAATTAAGTTTAGGTCTGTGCAGGGAGTAAAATATTGAATTAAAGTTATTATAGTTTTATTTGATGTTTCTTTTTTTGTCTGTTTCAACTTGTCAGATGTAAGAAAAACAGAATTTTCTGACACTGTGCATCAGGAAAGTTTCCTAAAACATCATGATGATACAATAATGCTATATTGCTCACCCCGAGCTGAGTGTTTAACATGAACATTACAAAGCATTTTAGTTTTAAAGGTGACAGATGAGAGCCTTTTTCCAGAAGTTTATACAGTTCTATGTGTCTTAAAGAAATGTCTGTGACATGCTTTGGTCTTTAGCACCCTTTTGTCAGCCCTGTTCAGAACAGCAGGTTTGGCTGCCTGTTCTTTTTACTTATGTCTCTAGTTTAATTATGCCTATAGTCTTTAACTTATGTTGCATAGTTTTTCTTATGTCTTGTGTGTGCGACTAGCTAGGATGTGTTAGGATGATTAGCAAAGTCAGAATCTCATTGAACAGTGTAACTGCTAGTTTACCATGCTTGTGACAATTTAACTTTTGAATCTTGAATCTTGACTCTTAACGATAATGAGAAACTGCTCACGTCACTACTCAGATGTGGAGGTTTTCAAATGGGGGGGCGGTATAACTAATAGACAGCTTGTGATATAACGCAGCCTGGTTAGACTGTTCCATTTGTGTGACCAGTAGACTATTAAGTAAGAGTTTTTTATAGGACCACCCCCCACCCCACCTCAACTGCAGCCTAGACTCTGCTTTCTGACATAGGAAGCCATAATAAACTGACAGCGTTGTCTAATTTGACCTTTTGTGGGTTGGTTGGCCCTCCAGAAAGTAAAGGATGCATCAGTGTTTTCCCATGACATCATAGATGACCATTCGGCTTTGCTGACTAATTATTGCAGATGTAATTCTTATGAATTCTTTATGAATTCAGAATTATGTTGGTATCAGCCGAAAATTGTTAAACCGATGTTTAAAGAGTAACAATTAAAAACAATATTTAATGCCATGTCTTTATAGGCTACTTGCTACAGTATTTTATTCATTTTACTGCATCAGTAACCTACTACAAACTAATGATAATCCAGGTTTATCTAGTCCAGACCCTAAATTTCCCCAATGGCACACTTGAATCAAGGTACACAGCTGAATGTAGTGTCAGGAGTCTTGCCTAAGGACTCTAATTGGTGTAGTGTGGTGGGCTGGCTCGGCTTAGGGACTCAAACTCTAGTCTATCATGGAGCTACTGGGGTTGTTACCCACTACGCTACACTAACGGTTTAGTAACTGGATTAGTTCTCTGTTCCTTTAACACTGTTGATGTGTTCTTTACACCTATAGGCCATAGCCAAGACGATGTCAACAGACTGCCGTTGCCACGGCGTCTCTGGATCGTGTGCAGTGAAGACATGCTGGAGGACGATGGCGTCATTTGAGCGTGTGGGGGGCTACCTGAAGGAGCGCTATGAGAACAGCGTGCAGGTGCTGGAGCGCTCCAAGCGCAAGTTCCGCCGCAAAGAGAAGGAGCAGCGGCACTTGGCCATCAGCCGCGAGGAGCTCATCTTCCTCAACAAGTCGCCCAATTACTGCCTAGAGGACCGGCGGCTGGGCGTGGCGGGGACCCGCGGGCGCCGCTGCAACCGCACGTCTGCCGGCCCAGATGGCTGCAACTTGCTGTGCTGCGGCCGAGGCTACAACACTCACGTGGTGCGTCACGTGGAGCGCTGCGAGTGCAAGTTCATCTGGTGTTGCTATGTGCGCTGCCGGCGATGCGAGACCATGAACGATATCCACACATGCAAGTAGAAGGAGGAGATCACAGGGACACAATCAGACTGGAGGAAGAGAAGAGTTCTTTTCTTAAAGCAAAGAAGCATCATGTGTTTCGTTCTTATCAGGGCAGCAAAGAGACAGCCAAGTGACATCTTTTCCTCTGGTGGCTGGATCCTCAGGAAGCTGATGAAGTATTAACTGTTATTACAAGGATGTTCATGTTCAACAGGAGGTGATGACAGACGTGCTACTTCTTAATCAGAGAGAGATGTTCTGATCCTCTTCTGATGAGCAGTCTCTTTCACCGTCTTAGACTGGCTGCGTATACAGACAAGATCATGGACAACATTGCCAAGACAGTTAAATATCTAAGCAGAAGATTCAATCTTTCATTTTTTTGGATTCACTTTGTCATCAGCTCGTGGTTTGGACTGATCTGGACTTCTTAGATCCAGTTTGGAGAAACAAATTCAAATCATAGTCAAATGATGCATTACACCTATTACTAACAGAAACAACCTGAATATTGACACAGTCTTGAACTGAGTTGGTTCAGCTGTCTCATTCTGCAGTGCTCAGTCAGGAAGATAAAGGGAACAGAAATGCCTGTCTTAGCGAACAGATAAAACTGGTGTGAAAAATACTGTTTCATAAAGCAAAGAAATCTAATTGATGTGATTGTCCTTGTTGACCAGCATAGGGTATGTTTTCATTTGAGTTTGATGGTTAAGCTGGTCTACAAGCATGATTAACCTAATCAAACTTGACATCCAGTTTGACCAAGATTGACCATGCTGGTTGATCAGCATGACCAGCAAGACCAAGCCGGTCGACCAGTATGACCAAGTTGGTCGGCCAGCATGACTAGCAAGACCAAGCTGGTCATTGAGCATAACTAGAAAAATCATGATGGTCGACCAGCATGACCAAGCTGGTTGTTGAGCATAACTAGAAACATCAAGCTGGTAAACCAGCGTGACCAATTTGGTCGGCCAGCTTGACTAGCTAGACCAAGCTGGTTGACTAGCATAACCACGTTGGTCGACCAGCATGACCAAACTGGTCATTGAACATGACTAGCAACACCAAGATGGTCGACCAGCATGACCAATAAGACCAAGCTGGCCATTGAGCATAACTAGAAACACTAAGCTGGTCGACCAGCAAGACCAAGCTGGTCATTGAGCATGACTAGCAACACCAAGATGGTCGACCAGAATGACCAAGCTGGTCATTGAGCATAACTAGAAACACCAAGCTGGTCGACCAGCAAGACTAAGCTGGTCATTGAGCATGACTAGCAACATCAAGCTGCTCGACCAACATGACCAAGGTGATGAACCAGCATGACCAGAATGAGAAAGCTGATCAACCAGCCTGACCAGAATGACCAAGTTGATCAACCAGCAAGACCAGCAAGACTGGTTGACCAGCTTTTCAACCACATTGGCCATCAAAGACCAGCTTGATCATCCAAAACCAGCTACCAGCAAAAGCTGGTCTGGATTTTTCAGCAGGGTTATCGCTTACCCAAAATGCAGTCGATCAGCCAAGATATGTTTGGTATTAGAATGAAAGACTCTATGCTGACAGTGCTAACAAACACTGGACTTAGACTTGTCACCAATTTCATCTTTGCAAATATCCGGCCAATAAGATCTCCCAATCTGTTATTACAAGGATGTTCATGTTCAACAGGAGATGACAGACGTGCTACTTCTTAATCAGAGAGAGATGTTCTGATCCTCTTCTGATGAGCAGTCTCTTTCACCGTCTTAGACTGGCTGCGTATACAGACAAGATCATGGACAACATTGCCAAGACAGTTAAATATCTAAGCAGAAGATTCAATCTTTGAATCATGAAACGCATCTTAATTTCTTTCACACAAAAAAATCGATGTGGTTTAGAATACTGTATGACTTCAAAAAAATCTGAAATATACATTTCCACAGAGCTGAACGGTGAAACAGCCATTAAGTAACTTGAACCATCCCATGCATTGCAGTGGACAGTAATGAAGTTCTAATTTCAGGCAAAATGTTTAATGAAGGCACATCTATTCCTTTTTATTATTTTGTATTTGTTAACTTGTTTAAGTAGCTTCTGAAGCAAACACACTAATAGGGAATGTATTTACCGTGGTGTGTGTTAGCATCATTAGTCTAGCATCTCCTTTTGTAAATTGAGGAATCACAAATCAGATACCCAGCATGTCTTGGCTGATTGACTGCATCTGGGTTAAGTGATCAATCATATTAACTGGATTTACGCTTACCATCCCTTAAGTTCTTTTATCTAAGGTCAGTATTTGAAGAAGGAAGCTTCCCTTTTTTGTCAGTAACCAGCTGCCTACGTATGGAATGTATTCTTACTATCATTTGGCTGCTTTAATTGCTGTTAGCCAAATGATTAGGACGTACTTGGAAAATGCAGCAACTATATGCTTGTTTAAAGTTGTGTATTTGAGGTAATATAGTCAGTGTAAGTGCAGTTCACAAAATGAAGTACCTTTTCCAAAAGCGTAGCTGAGAAATGTATTTTTTATTATTGTTATTCTAACTGTGAACTGAAGTGTTCGTCTTGTACATATTAAATTATGTATTTAGTGTCCAGCATCAGGTGTGATCTGTGATCTGTAATACGTTTCTGATGATGGCTGTCCCCTTTAACCCCTTCACTCACTGAATGTGCTTTGATTCTGCCTTTATGCATTCTTTCTGTCTCTACAAGAAGTAGTGATTTGCTAGAAGTCACAGACTTGTGCCAAATACCACAAGTGCTTTCTCTTAAAACGAACCCTTAAAAGCTAGCGCAAGTGACCCCTTAACACATCCCCGCTCCCTGAGTAAGCAAGAGGACGGCAGTTATTTAGAGCTGAAGCTAAACTGTCACAGGCAGCACACGCATGCATGCTTGTTTGGATAACTGCTCCAAATGAACAGGAGGTTGGTGTCTGTCAGGTCAAGTCTGACTTTTACAGTAACAGAATACTCCTTCACACTGAGCTTATCTCTCATGTCCTGAACACGAAGTTTTTAATTTCTGCAATGCACCAATTTTTTTGAATAAAAGATCAAACATTAAAAATAATGTACTTAACCGTGGAGTAATAAACCATGCATGGAATTCAAAGTTATTCCAGTATTACTTTATCTTTAAGATGATTGAGAATGCCAATTCAATGCCAATGAATAAATACATAAATACATAAAATATCTGATATCTGTAAACAACGACTATGGAAAAGAATAAAGTGATTGACAGCCTTGGCTGGAAGAGACTTGTCGTCTGCAGGACCTGCATCGAGCCCTTTCTGCCTGTTCTGCTTCTGCGCTATGAGCTAAATGAAGTCGGTCTGAGACACACTTGGTCTGAGAGAGGGGGGAGGGTCTACCCAATAAGTAAGAGAGCCTGGCTCCACCTCTGCGCAGTCTTCTCTGCGCAGACTCTGGTTGCAAATTTAACAACATGGTGGACAGCTTTGGCTTCATTCCTATAAAGCAAAAGGGATTGGAATCACGGCGGCCATGTTTTCCACAGTCATTGGCTCTGAGCAATTATCTGGAGAAAGCGATGAGTTCAGTATCATCACACATCTCCAGTCATCATGCTAATTTCCAGTTGTAAACTGTAGATTTATCAAATTCATACATTTTCCATAATTAATATCATCAAGTTAAATGCTAATTACTCAGTATCAGGTCACACCATGAGATCCTGCTCTCAGGAGGGACTCGCTGTAACACTCTGGAGTAAATAAGAAGCAGAGGCTAGGCGTCAAAGTCAGTGAGCACACTCTTTATCGAAGCCATCTCTCACACTCGCAATCCAATAAAATGATTTCTTTTGGACAACATCTGAACCGTTGTGTTTCATGGTGTGTTTCGCGGTTGTTTATGCTTGCTGTGCTTTTGACTTTTTTGACCCGCAGCCGATCTTCTTCAAACGTCTAAATAAGATTTGACCGCTGTTCCGTTCATTTCGGTGAAACGACTTCTCAAGTTCATTCCGGACAGGAATGCACAGTTCTGCAAACAATCCTCTCCCTGCAACAAAGTGTCAATCATCATCCTCTCCAGCAAACATCCTGGCCAGCCATGGCTCCGCTGAGCTGAAACCAGGCCAGTTGCAGACAGAATCTTGTTGGTTAGGTAAGCTAATGCTAAAGCCTTTGATTGTATGCTGTACTGTGGAAGAGTATGGAAAAACACTCCTAGGGATTTTTGAAGCGGAAGTAAGTACAGAGAAGACACTCATTTATGTTGTAAAGTACAATTACTCTATATTTGCTTAATTTTACCCCTTAAACAGGCTATGGACCGCCAATGGGCTGAAAGTGTTAAGTACAAACATCTATTACCAAAGAATAGCCTCACCAGTTTGTACAGAAGTAGAACTGTAGTTACTGAGTTATGCGCCTTAGTGTGTAATAAGCCTTCAGTAAAAAGGGGTTAATATACTTGGGGAAGTTTATGGTATAATGTTATGTTGTATTTAATTGTTTTTGTGTTAAATACAGCAAATAAAAATAAATGGTGCCATAAACTGTGCCACATTCCTGTAGAAGATTTGTGCACTTACTAACACTCAGAAAAACATCAAAACGTTTTTTTTTAACAGGGATGGTATATGACTGTAATTAATGGTGGGTAGTAACAAGTTAATTGTACTCAAGTAACATTAAAGTATTTGAAGGAATTATACTTCCCTGAGTTATTAAATTCTGATGCTTTTGATTCACTGAAGTACGAGTAGGTGGTATAGCAGGTAGTGTGTGTGGATCACAGCTCTTGGGGTTGTGGATCTGATCCTTGCTCTGGTCTCTTGTCTGTGAGGAGTTTGGTATGATCACCTCCCAAAAACACACATGATTGGGAATTGGCATGCTAAATTGTCCATAGGGGTGGATGAATGGATGTGTGTGATGGACTGGCACCTTGTCCAGGGGTTATTGAGACCACAAACTCTTTTTAATGGGAGACCTGGCCAAGAAGGCACACCGTTAAGTCCTATTAGGCAATGTTTGCAATGCCACCAGGCAGTTATTTCCAGTTACATGAATAGGATATGAATAGGGAGAGACCAAACTACTGGAAACTAAAGGTCAATTTACCATTTCAAAAACATATTTTGAATTACTGATAAAATCTGATGAATAGTTTGTAGCACAAAATAAATAATTATATTTTTGTAGCACAAAATAATTATGCACAAAAAAACATTATTGGCTCGTTCAGGCTACTGCGCTTGCACAGATCTCCACATCAAGGGGAAGGCGGGAGTTTATCCGTAAACAGACGCCATGTTGAGCATTACTTCAGGCCGTGGCCAGGCACCTCATTAATAACGTCTCTGGCAATTTCCATAACCATATTGAAAGCAAACTTACTAAAATACATAATATAAACATAAAATCCAGCTTAAGAATAGCTATTACACGATTCCAGTATAAGGTATTTTAACAAAGCTTTAAACTCACTCAAGGAGACAAAATCATCCAGCTGTAATTTGTTCTGAAGGTTATTCCATGACCGTGGTGCAAAGTAGAAGAGCGGTTTTCTGCCCAGTTTTATATTAATATGGGTAACACTACCGAGAGCAGCCTTATAGAAGAATTAATTATAGCAGTTATTAATATGTGATAGAAAATATTGACCAGGAAGAAGCTGGATAGATGGATGACTTTCACTCAGTGACACATTAGTCATTAACACATTTTTACCAGTGACCAGTTTCTACCGTTTGTGTGAGGAGTCCAATAAGGAGTCTTCAGTTCTGATAGGTATGTTCTCGTGCAGTCCTGTAAGTTACTCAGCACTAGTTTTCATACTTTTTACTTCTGCTTAAGTACTCAAATACAAGTACTACAGTACTTTTACTACAGACTATATGGCACCAGTGTAACCATACTCTTACTCAAGTATGTTTTTAGACTTCTCTATACCTCTGATTGTAATGTTTTTTCAGTATATCCTTGTTGTAAGAGGTAGGCTCTTGCATCCCCAGAGTAGATGTGAAGGCCAGGCGGAGCATGAGTGATTAGGCCAGGGAGTGAACATGAACATGGGGAGGAGGCCGAGAAGTTAACCCACCCTGGTGAGACAACCAACTCAGACTAATGAGTCCATGTGGAGGAATCTGTCTGCAGGTCTAGCCAACTGTACAAACGACTGCCAAAATATCTTTTCCCTTGTGCCTTTACGCTCATCCCTTTCCTTACAGAGCTCCGTTTATTGTCCCAGTAAAAGGTAAGGTATGCAGATGTGTGAGCTTTGCCCAAAGCAGCCCAGTGTTCTACAGACCTTCTGCCATGGCAGTTTTGTTCTCTTACAGTCTTGCTAATGATGTGGAACTCCTTCGCTAAATGTACTGTGTGCAACTCAGTGAAAGCCACATGAGCTAGGCCAGCTCCCCAACTGTCAAAACAATGAGAAAATGTTTCTGCGGGGGTTGAAATGAGATCGTACAATTTCTGGGATTATGGGATTTTTTTTTCCCCTTCGTAATCCCTTAATGTAATTATTCTACGTTTTTCTTTGGGCCTTTAGGTTCGGCACCAGTGGACATGAGGTATGTACATGCAGTAAGCAAGATTAAGAGAAACCAGTGCTGCTGAAGTACATGGAACTGTGCAGCCACTGTGGGACACATAGTCTAACTCGCTAACTGGACTGGACTGCAGTGGTGTGGTCGGCAGGGGGGCGTGGAGAGGGGCACACACAGCGTTTTCATGTTAATTTGCTCCATGCTGGTATGTGGAGAGCAAACCTCTAACTCACTTGGGCAATGGCTCATCTTTTGTGTGTCTCTGAATGGTCAGTGATGGCCAACCAAGCATAGAGTTACAGCCCCAAGCCAAAAGTAATGCTCTTTTCAGTCTCCCGTTTCCCTGCACTCTGCGAGGGGTGTTGTGGTCTGTAAGCGTTCCCAGAAGTCTGTGGGGGCTCGTGGACGACTCTAGCAGCACTGTTGAAGGCCTGAGGGGGTTTGGATTAGTGGTGGATTCTCTCTGCCAGTAAGTGTTTCTTTAATAATCGCAATCAATCAGCCTGCCTTACGCACAGTGTCTCTCTGTATGTTTCTCTCTCTCTCTTTGTGTCTCTCTCTCAGTCACCCGCCAGTTTTTCTTTTGTGGGCTTTTTTCTGCATATCCTCACATTTCGTGACAGACTGAATGTACAAAGTGAAAGCTGAAGTCCATCACAGAAGACTCTGGGTGTCTGTTGGTCAAGTTTGTTCACTTTCCTTTATAGTACAGACAGATACAGGTGACAGGATTCAGGTTCAGTCAGGGACACTTAGCCCACAATGCTAACAAGAACAGAGAGCTGGGAACCACATGAAACGACTAGCAAATGTGTTGAATGATGCTCTATCTTTTATTCCTGTGGCAAGATGAGCATATTGAGGAAAGTATTCCAGGATTAATCCAGTGTGCAGCTATTTGTCTCCATCTAGTGGACAGGCTGACACTCTAAGGAGCAGTCTCTGCAGTGGTACAATCACACATTAGACTACATTACATCAAAAACGTCACTGTATTATAATGCTACAATGCTAAATATGTATAAATTAAAATGAAATGGAATGCAAAAATGTGATATACGCTCACTGAGCACATTATTAGAAACATCTGTACACCTACATATTCATCCAGTTATCCAGACGTGCATATAAAATCACGCAGATACTGGCCAGGTGATGTTCACATCAGTCATCAGAAAATTTATGATATCAGTATTTTGATTGTGGCATTATTGTTGGTGCCAGATGGGCTGGTTTGAGTATTTCTGGAACGGCTGATCCCTAGATTTCGTATTCTGTTCTTAATAATAATGCAGAAAATACTATGAGTTTGGTAACGGATCCTTGCTCTGGTGTCTTGTCTGTGAGGAATTCCCAAACACACATGATTGGGAATTGGCATGCTAAATTGTCCATAGGGGTGGATGAATGGATGTGTGTGATGGACTGGCACCTTGTCCAGGGGTTATTGAGACCACAAACTCTTTTTAATGGGAGACCTGGCCAAGATAGCACACCGTTACGTACTTATAGGCAATGTTTGCAACGCCACCAGGCAGTTATTTCCAGTTACATGAATAGGATATGAATAGGGAGAGACCAAACTACTGGAAACTAAAGGTCAATTTACCGTTTCAAAAACATATTTTAAATTACTGATAAAATCGAATAAAAAACTGATGAATAGTTTGCAGCACAAAATAAATAATTATATTTTATAGCGCAAAATAATTATGCACAAAAAACACGGTTTATTGGCTCGTTCAGGCTACTGCGCTCGCGCAGATCTCCACATCAAGGGGAAGGCAGGAGTTTATCTGTAAACAGACGCCATGTTGAGCATTACTTCAGGCCGTGACCTATCATGTTTAGCATGTTTTGTGGGGTCCCACAATGTTCTATTTTAGGGCCTCTGAAACAGTTGTTAATTATGAGAGTACTGCAGGTGTGAGGGTGAAGAACTGAAGTACAGAGTTTAAGGTGTAGAATGAACAACTCTAGTCTCTAGAGTTTCTTCAGGATGGAAGAACGGAGAATGGAGAGTCAAGAGAGGTCAAAAGAGAACAGCCCGCCTAGTTTGAGCAGAAAAAGACTAGGGTGACTCACAGCTCTGTACAACTGTGGAGAGCAGAAGAGCATTCAGCAGCCCAAATTCAGCAGCCCAGGCAGGTGGCGGTGGTGTAATGGTGTGGGAAATGTTTTCTTGGTACACTTTGGGCCCATTAACACCATGAGTTTAGTGTTCCTAATAAGGTCCTCAAGAAGTGTACTGGAGTGTGTTCCCATTTTTAGTTTTCCCCTCAAATGTTTATTTTAATTTGGCTACTTTATATTCATGCCACTTTCAAATGCAACACAGGCACAATTTATGCTCTTATTATTAACATAATTTAGTTTACAAAAGTTTTGTTTAGAACCTCTAGCTGCTAAAAAGTCGCTGACACCTTGTCTTTCCCAAACTGTTTAACAGTGGCAGCTGTCACTTCTCCGACACTGTGCCTGATGTATCTGGCCGACTCAGCTGGCGGCTTCAGGTTGAATGCTGTTGGGCGGCAGACGTTTGGTGCCATCCTCCACTGCAGACACGTCAGTATTACTGTCTCGCATAATGGATTTAGGGGTGTAGCAGCCACACAGTACAATCTGCATGGCACTGTACCGGAACTAGAGCAAGAAAGAGAAGATTAGATATAGTGAGGTATCCATCATGCCTTGAAGCCACAGAATATGAGGGATAAGGCCAAATGGGTCTCAAACTTTCATTTGATTCTATGTCTAAGAAAACCCAGAATGGTTGTGCAGCTTAAGTGGTTCCCATTGTCAGGCAGTTACTAGGCTGTTACTATGTGGTCACAAGGGTAAAAAAATGTTTTGTGTTAAGTAGTTGCTATGGTATTCCTATTGGTTGCTAGGATGTTGCTATGCAGTTGGTAAGGTGCCTGGCAATTGCTATGGTAAACCAGGCTTTGCTAAGGTCTTCCAGATGGTTGCTGTGGTACACCAGGCATTTGATAAGGTCTTCCAGATGGTAGCTTTGCAAGCATAGTTAACTCCTTCATTAACTAATGTTTTATCTATGGCTATAAATAGGTGTTAAGGGAAGTACAATGTAAACACTACCTAATGTCTTACTTATTGGGACACAGCAGGTCTTCACTGTTTCCTTACCTGCTTGTTGGCCAGGAAGAAGATGATGGGGTTGTAGACGGGGCTAGTCTTTGCCAAGTAGGCAGGCATGGATGCAAGAAGTGGGGATATGTGGAGGTCTGGTAGGAGAATGACAAGTACGGAGACTATAGCATATGGCAGCCAGCAGAAAAAGAAGGAGCCAATCATGGCTGCCACCATGCATGCAGCCCGTCTGTCCTCATGCTGGCGGGACCTGCCTCCCTGGTTCTCCACACTCAGGTTCAGCTACACACACAAGTACAATTAAATTGCAGGCTTTAAAGTTACTGTAAGATTATGCCAGTGGTTTCTCGTCCCAACCCTGAAGTCCATCTACTATCTCCAAATGATCAGCTACTTAATAAGTCTTTTCTGAGTTGACATGGATGCATTTCAGTAGGAATAACAACAAAACATTAAAAGACGGCAATTCATAAAGCAACTGCACAACACTTATTTTTTTAGCCATACCTTTCTTATGGAAATCAGTATGTGATAGTAGCAGTATATGATAATTCCAGTGGGCAGCAGGAAGCAGAAGAACCAGTAAGGGATCAGGTAGCTGTAGCTGGCTGTGGTACGCTCCTCCCAGGCCAAGGAGCAAGAGGTCTGAACTCCCTCTGGCCCATAAGAGCTCCAGCCGAGCAGGGGTGCTGCAGCCCAGAACAGACAGTGGAGCCACACGAACAGAAGACCTTTACTGCTGCGCCGGATGGTGACCTTGAAGGTGCCCATGGGTTTGCACACCACATTGTAACGCTCGTAGGCTAGCAAGGTCAGTGTGCAGAGGGAGACAAGGCCTATGAAGAAGATGGGAAGAGAAGAATATGATATTGTCATCACGGTAAATGACCATACTCAACATACACAAACATGGTGGCTTTACTAGGGAATGATGAACATATATAAACAAGTAATTGTAGAAGTATGAACATCCAGCGGTTTACCACCCATATACTTCTGCACTGATCAATGTCCGATCCGTAAAACATGCAACGGGGCTTAGCTTTGCAGAGGAAATTTTGGTACCAACTGAGCTGTAGTTGATAGTGCTGAGGCATTACATCAACATGGTGCACTGCAGGTAATATCTCCAAGGAATCATCGGTGGTTCTCCTCTTCTATTTCTCACTGATATAACTTAATTATATCTCACACATTTGGCTTGAAATATAGGATTTTCACATATAAAGGGTGTAAGTTGACAATCCATCTGACAGATTAAACATTCATCGAGTTAGCAATTACTCACCGAAGTAATTGACAGCGAATCCCTGGAACACGCAAAGTTCTCTACCCATAAAGAACTGCCCATAGTAGTTGGTAACTGAAGCGATGGCCGATCCACAGATGGTCATGAGCAGGTCAGAAATGGCCAGGCTGAGGATAAGGATGTTCATGGGGAAGAAGATCTGGTGATTCTGTACCATGACCACGATAACCAGCGAGTTGTTGAACACAGAGAACACGGTGATGAGGAACATCCAAAAAGACAGGATGGCGTATCCCAATGGGGGCAGGAGAGTCGGAACAGGAGAAACATCTGCTTCTGCTTCCTTTATGATTCCGTCCGCACTTTGTTCTGTATGTGTGCCGTTCAGATCCAGCACTAAAGCAGGAGTGATTTCCATGATGGCAGGAACAGATTTCTCTCTTTGCTCTTGAAGATGGTCTTCAAAGACATTAATACGAACCTCTGCTTCTGTGGAGCAAAGCACAAATGAATCATCCGAGAACCAGCAGAAGATGAACAGCATCTAATCCCATGACTTCTGTCCAAATCCAGATTACAGATGGTGCACAATTAGGAATCAGAGCTTTCTAGGCATATGGAAGGACCATGTGTCAGATGGTTGTATAATATGATTATAGAGTCTTAATGATTATAAGAGTCTTAATCATGAAAATACTAATGCTAATAGGATTGTGTAGTTTGACTCATTTAATGAAACACAGATTGAGACGCTGAGAGCATATATGTTGTTAAAATATTATTATACATCTAATTTTTCATCATTTTTATGTTTTAATTATAAAAGGCAATCTGCAAGACAAATAGGTTAATGGAGAGTGATTCAGCAAAAGCAAAGCAATGGAAAGTGATTCCAAATAAAGAGAAGAGGGAAGAAAAACAAGAAGGAAATCAGTCATCAGAGAATGAAGGTTCTTGGGCTACTTGAACATACCAGCTGGCCAAGAACTACACAGAACCTAAGAAACTACACAGAATTATAGAACTGCACTGGAGCAACCCAACCATCTAAAAGATCCAATCTTAATATATTACTTCTTAGATGAGATCCGTCCACCCTCCTAATCAGAAACGAATGGTATTTTTCTAGGAACACAAACACAACTGAAAACATAATCATCCTTAACTGTTCCGTCCTCAGGGGCATCCCTACAGATTTATGCATTGGAAGACTAAACCTTTATCTGGGGTCTGGAACAGGCGCTTCCCTCAGGATAAATAAAAAGCCCCTAAAATGTCTGTTCTTCATGATTGTTTAGTGTAGCTATAGATGTAAAATCGATCAGAAATACAGCTATTTGTTGAACTTGGCAAAGAGTGGATCTGCTCCTTTATAGTTAGCATTAGACACACAGATTAGACTTAAAGCAGTATTATGGAGAATTGACATTTCTTGCTCCTGGGCTTCCCCTACAGTCAGGGAGTGTACTTTGTTTTGAGGCACCACAAAATGAGCTGCGTTCCATGGCCTAGGCTGCACCCCGAGATTGGGTGGGTCCTCGGTAGGACTGTCCTATGAAAACTCCGTCTTAGTAGCCTATTGGTCACACAAATGGAACAGTCTAACCAGGCTGCGTGGTGATGTCACCAGAAAGGTCCCGGCCTTTTGCAAATGTTGCGTGAAACTTGGGCGCTTTTTTATTTGAAATGAATTATAATTATCAAAAGTAACATTTTAAATTAAGTTTGCTCTGAAAGTTTTTTCCTGTTTTGTGGTGCTGCTTTTTTTCCCCTTCTTTTTTGTATGTATTGTATGTCCGCAGAGAACTGTGGGTAACTGACGGCCAGAACCAACGGTCCTCCAATTTGCACAGATTGTAGGTTGCATTATCCATCTAGGCCCCATGTGCAGTATACAACCCAGATGGGGCCCATGTTTAACCCCTCCTGGTCCCATCACCGACCCTCATGACCCATTCATATGTGTCCAACATTGAACCCATGGCTAAAATGTTCTGTTTCCCAGTTGGGCCAACATTGCGGGCCTCACATGGGCATGTTATCTGGGTATGTAAGCAATGCTTCCTGCAATTGTAGTTATTTATATTAAGCCTGATCATGGAGAATGCAGCTTCTCTTGGGGGAGGAATTTTGATTAAAAATATCAAAAGAAAGTGTGCTTGTGTGCCCAACAGTTTCATTACCATCTAATTGTCTCAAAAGATTTAAAGGTAAAATCCTTATAGTCTGTAAATGATTCTTCATAATATTGCTGACAGATCATTAGGATTAATGTGTCTGATTTGAAGCTAAATTATTGTAATTGTTCTGACATGACACACTCAGCCTAACTCTCCCGTCCTAAATTTCACTCATTCTCATTTAGTTGCTCTAGCCCAAGCAGCTCAATATTCAATGAGAAAAATGCTATAAATGAATATGGATCTCTTTATTTTTTGTTATAGAAAGAGAGCAGGATGGAGAGCAAGAACCAGGTGAGAAAGTTGAGACTTAACGTTAGTCAAGACCACATCGTTATAATGGAGTGGCAGCTCCTGTTTTCCTGGGCTCATTGCTGTAGAGTCCACAATAATTTCACATAACAAAACTATGATATTTGATTTGATTGACAAGTAGCTTCTTCCTTCACATAACTCTCCATAAACATCCACACACATCATTCAAACACGTTTGGCCAGTGAACCCTGTACCTTCACTGCATGTGTATAAGTGTGATAATAACAAGGGCTGGCAGGCTGTAAAAGCAGTGTCAGAACAATGTTAAGCACTACAGTGACACTTCTACAGTATTATAGCTACACTAATCTCATGCTTACACAGCTACTCACACTTACACACACAGCCTGAGTGGTACATTTCAGGAACCCGAAAAGTTAAGACACAGCAGAACATGCAGGAAGTGTGTGTGGGGGACTCTTCATCCCGTTAGCCTGCTTATTTACAATTGAGGACATCCTGTAATTCTGCTGCCTGCAGCTTTCATTTGCTGTAACTAGCCCAGCACACACACACACACACACACACACAAACTGACACACTCATTGTAGTTAAAATTGCTCATCTCATGTCCAGCTTTCTAGGGTTTACAGTGCTATTCTCATGGGTTCCAACTCATGGTATGGTGTGTGTAATTGCAGCATTCAGGCCTCTTATTTTTTAAGGCTTATCTGTTAGCTGTTCCACTTAATTTTTTGGCCTACAACAGTACTAAGGCTCTTTCCCTGAGACCCCTATTGGCTGTCCCAACTAGCTTTTTTTCAACATGTGTTTTTTTTCGGTTGCTAGTCTAAAAAAAATTGGATTCAGAACCCAAAACCTCTTGCAATAGTGGCATGAAGCTTTTTTATTACTTGATGAAAATAAATTATAATTATCAAAAGCAACATTTTAAAAGAAGTTTGCTCTGAAAGTGTTTTCCTGTTTGTGGTGCTTTTTTAGGATTCAGAACCTAAAACCTTAGTGTATGGTGTCTGTTTTTCCATTATCAACCAAATCAGCACTTTTTGTGTGTCACGAACATATTCTTTCTATAGGAGTCAAAAAACGGATCCAGTTCACAAGTCACTAGTACCTGGATTGTGTCCTGATACGATTTTCGCCACATGCATTTACACTTGCTGGTCAAATGAGTCTCTAGCTAGTCAGACTGAAATCCAATCTCTTTGTGGGACAGAACATGCAAATTTACTCATTGCACAGCAATTATTTACACTGCTATAACATGTGGCTCAAATGCGGCTTAAAGTGGTTTGAGTGTTCAGATTTGTGTCTGGTTTAAATGAGTCTTGGGTGGGTTTACATTTGCATTTTGATGTGGCTTAACCTTATCCAGATAAGTGAGCAGGTGTAAACGGGTCATAACATTTTACTCTTGAGGTCCTTTCATGATGTTTATGTAGTCTGAGGTGGTGAAAATGCTGAAGTGCTAAGGAGTCACCAAGACGGAGTAGGGAAAAGACAGTACTCATATAACCTCAAACGTTGGATTGAACTTACATTCAAAAAAGGTTTTAATGTGTCTGTGTTTTAGCTCACTTGAAAATAAGCATTGTTCTGACTGGCTGCCTTATATTATGTCTTATTCAAGTAGCAGTCCAGCCTGAAAAGCCTAAAACGTCTTTGTGCATAGGCAGGGCTAACCTGTTATAGACTAAATGTGCTGTCACAGTGAATGTGGTGTTTTTAGTGACATCACAACAACAAGTTCAAAATAGACTGGTTTTGGACATTTTTTTAGTTTTACTAGTCTTTTTATTGGCCTTTTCTCTTATTTTGTTTTAATACAGAAGTGTACAAGGACAATAACACATGCTGTATGCATGCAAACAACAGCTGGCCGAGTTGGCATCTAAAGAAAGCTATGAAAATGGACTGAGAAGTGAATGATATTAAAAGATGATTATATACTACAAACACCTTTATAAGAAAAAAAGAAGAAACAAACGAGGCTTAAACAGTTTTACTATGACATGGACTTTTCAAATGAAGTGAGAGTGAAAACTTTTGATGAGCACACAGAACAATAATGTAGCCTCCTCTTTCCTGCTTGCTGACGGGGTAAATGCTGAAAGAAAGGCTGTGAGAGGAAGGTACGGGTCCCCTTGTCCCGAACTGTTATTGCACAGGAAAGACAGGAAAAGAGGAAAGGAAAAGAGTTGAAAAGGCAGAGAAGTGTCTAGAGTGGCCCACAGTCCGCTGAGGAGTCGTGGAGAGAGGCAGAGAGGCAGAAGGCCAGAGACCAGAACACAGGGCCGGTGTGTATGAAGCAGAGTCATGGAGGTCGGAATGAACTCTGGGTGTGGAACCCAGCTTCTTTTCCTGCTGATGCTTCTAGGAACACAGATGAATTCTGCAGGTGCACAGGTGAGACACAGGGGGTCACTGATGGTACAGCTGCAGATCCAGAACCCGTTGATATGAGGTTGAGTCTCAGTCAGGCATGTTGTTTGCCACGGTGTCTTGAAGGTCTTCTTCTTCCAGACAGTGTAAGGGTTTTGGGTGTAGAATGTGTAGTGCCATTCAATGTGTAATGTGTAATGATGTAAATGGCCAGGGGTTGCATTCGGCTACCGTGTCCAGAGTAACTGCAACCCTAACTTGCATCACTGCCTCTGTGGAAATGTGCAGTGGCTTTTCCAGCATATTGTGAATATGTGTGAATGGTGAATACTGACGTATGCATAGAGTTTGTGGCACATTTCCCCTTGAAGGAAAGTGTTCATATAGGAAAGTGGTCATGATTTAGCTTGTAGGTAAACCACACAGTAGTGAAAATGATACTTGCACAGAACTTGAGTGATGGCTTATTTCATAAGGCTAGATCTTCATTGCCCAGTTATTTTTTATGAATTCAAGAAGTGTAATATAATAAGCCTAGAAGAAAAAATGCCTTTTTCCCTTTGGAAACTGGCCATGATTTGATATGCCCTATATAAAATATTGGATTTAAACAGATCTGATAGGGTCCATGTCTGTGCTCTACTCCACAGCTGTTAATAAGCCATGCTGATCTGCTTTGGAGAGAGTAGCAGGTGGTGGGATGAAAGATATGGGATGAATGAGGGCTTTTGAATGGATGCAAGACAAAAACTAAAATGATTTTGATAGATTTAAGGTCCAACTGAAGCTTTTGTAAATGCTAAATATCCCCTCTTATCAGTAGTGATTCATTATTTGAATAGTTCATTTTTTAATAGATATCTGTGCTTCCAATAAAAGTGAATGTGTTTTGTTTTATCTGTATGTATCTGTTTTGTGTGTGTGTGTGTGTGTGTGTGTGTGTGTGTGCACATTCACTAGAACCGCTGTGATAAAAAAATTGAAGTGATGACTAAGACAGATTGCCATTCATGCTCTGTAAGTCCTCTAATGCAATGTCCACAAGGGTACAACAAGAAGACTGCTGGCATGGGGAAAAAGGACTGCAGGTTAGTTGTTAGTAGTTGTGTGTGAATGTGTGTGTGTGTGTGTGTGTGTGTGTGTGTGTGTGTGTGTTTTCCATTGACATTGAAGTCAAAAATAGTATTTTCACAATACAGACAATCAAAGCAGAGGTCTTTTACATTTGCCACATGTCCAGAGGTTTGTAATCTTTCGCATCTTCTGAAATAAAGGCTATTAATATAGTCTGACCTCCCTTTTCTGCTCTTTCTACTCGACTCTTTTAGCCGATACTCTGCACTTTTTATGCTTGTTGGAGTAACTGTCCAGAGATGGCTTTCGCTTAGATCGTGGAGCTTTTCTTTGTTGATTTCATTGCATTCAGTGACACGAGTATAAGTAAGGTTAGAATGTTGAATAATCCAAACATTTTGGATAGAGCACCATCATTCCAGAGAAACATAGTTCTACTGCTCCACAGCTCAGTGCTGGGGGGCTTTGTACCAGGGAACTTTATACCTGGAATTAGGCACAGTGCATTTGCACGTCTCTGTCAGCAATGCTGTCAGTGTCCACAAACATTTGGACATATATTGTATCAGTTCTGAGCCTTTACTGATGTTGTGCTGTGTTTTCTGTGTGAAGGTATAATCTGAAAACCATTGCCACCTTGTCCATCCGTGGCTGCTCCCATGAATGTTACAAAGACGTGGTGGAAGAGGGCTGCTGTCCAGGGTACTGGGGCACCGACTGCGTTGGTAAGTTTGGCTGTGTCACTTTATTAGTTGTGCCGCTGCTGATGTGTTCCACCGTGTTTCTTTTTCTTTTTTTAAGATAATTAGAAGCTGGAAAAGCTTTTTTTTTTCTGTCATGTTCTCCATGCTCATTTGTTCATGTTCTGTACTGCCGGAGCTCGGTTGGTATTTCCTTCACTGGCTGCTCTGGACAGTGCCGGACACTGAGGGAATATTTTGATAGGAAATGGAGCAGCTAAGAGAGTCCATGGCACACAAACAAGGGGAAGAGCCTGTTCCGTCTGATCTAACAGAAAAAGAGAGAGTGATGAGTGTGTAAAAAATGAGTTATCTTTAGCATTTTAAATAGCTGTATGGGTATGTAAAGGGAGAGAGGGAGAGAGGGAGAGAGAGCACAGCTGCCTTTCCATGCACAGCTGGATGTGTTAACTGCTTCTATGTACCGGCAGTGGCATTGTTACAGGAAATGAGGAAGTGTTGGCTCCTCTTTCTCTTTTAACTCATGCTTGGACTTTGCTCAGCAAGGAAAGGGGGGGAGGGGGGGTTTGGCTTCAAGTCTGATCAGCTGAAGCCGCCCAGAATTCCAGCACCAAGTTTCTCAAGTTCCCCGTCTTTGCCTCAGCTCATAGTGAGCATTTCTTTAAAAATAGTGTGTTACCGTAAGCAGCTCCAAAGCTCTTTTTAAGGAAGCCCATGATTTACAGTTATCATCCAGAGCCTAGTCCTTCATTAAAGTGAACCAGGTGAACTGCTGGTGGAACTCAACAAATCCATACAGTGATCAAAGTTCACAAAGAACTCAGTAACCAAACCTGTATTCTTTTAACCAACATGTCCTATATGGACAAAAGTATTGGGACACTTGCTTATTCATTGTTTCTTTTGAAATCAAGGGTATTAAAAATAGTTTATCCTGCTTTTGTTGGAGTAACTGTCTCTACTGTCCAGGGAAGGCAAGACAAGAGCAGTAGTGTTTGTGTTTATTTTAATGTTGAATTTGTACAGCCAAAAACACACTTTTGTCTGCAGTAGGACTATTCAGTGATGCTTCTCCTTCTGTACATTTTGGCAGGCATCACTGCAACTAATGACTCTTCATTAGTTTAGCTGCTGGTAGGGTTTCCTGCAGCTCTAATCACCTGATTCTAACATGCAGACTCTCCTGAAGGCCCAAGGAACTGAAACAGACGTGATCAACTAGGCTGAATAATTAAAAATAAGCCAGTATAAGGGTCAGTTATGAACAAAGAACAGGAAAGCTTTACCACAGTACAGTAAAAGGAAATCACTGCAATCCAATGACAAACATTAAATGTCCAAATGTTTGTGAACATTGTTTTTATTCAGTTACCTTAAATGACATCCACTGATGACCAAGATGTGCAAATTCACACACATACACATACAGCTTGTCTAGTCTAGTACTGCCAATAGACAAAGACTGACTGGAGCAGATAAATATGAACCTATTGGCATCATGACTAAAGCCAGGCAGTGGTCCTCCAACATCTTGACCTCATCAACGCTCTTGTTGCTGAATGCTATCAAATCCTCACAGCAATGTCGCAGAATCTAGTAGAAAGCATGCCCTGAACA
Source organism: Salminus brasiliensis (assembly GCF_030463535.1). Lineage (NCBI taxonomy): Eukaryota > Metazoa > Chordata > Actinopteri > Characiformes > Bryconidae > Salminus > Salminus brasiliensis. The sequence goes on from NC_132879.1 coordinate 48,221,478, forward strand.
GCAGAGTCAGTTACTCCAAGAAAAGCAGGATAAACTCTAAAAAAAAACAATACTATTGATTTAAGAAGAAACCAACATGAGATGGTGACCCAATACTTTTGTCCATAAATGTATTTTGGAAAAAGAGCTCAATGAATATGGATTGTGTTGGTTGTTGGCATATTAACATCCATATAGGGGGTGGGGGGAGGGGTGCTGTGGGGCACATTACATGCACTGTACATTTTTACATTTTTATTATGTTCTTTAATAACCAATTTTATAACAACTTAACTTTTAACTTTTTTTTTATTCAAAACACTAACCCTTTTTGTAAAGTGTGTGATGTGTGTGTGTGTGTCTGCCTGCTTTCTAATGTACTTTAAAAGCAGGGGATCCACTTGAGCAGGGAAGTCAAACACACTTCCTTCCACAGCGAGCGTGCTGCCTCAGTGGGCTTCGCTGCTGAAGGAATGTGCTGACAGGCTGACCTCACAGTCACAGGGTCAGAGCGGGCTGGCTGCTCATTCTCTCTTATCAGTTGAACTTCCTGCATTGGTTCTTGAGTGTGGATGTGTGTGTGAGGTGGGGTTAAATGATCTAACCTCGTGTGTCCTGAAGATGAAAGCCATAGCTTGGTGAAAAATCCACTTCACAGAATTTCCTTCTTGTCTAATCAAAGGTGTGTTTGGTGTCTGGATGTTGCTGTAGATATGTGGCTTAAAGAGCTAACAGATAATGGAAGCGTATAAATGCTTGAATCATTACACGCTAACCTTATTACGGTTTACAAGCCACATTGAGATAATAAGCACTGTGTGACTTCTGACAGCATAGTCGTGACTGTGGTCACCAACCCTCCTCCTGGAGATTTAAGTTCTACATCCTGCTTTTGTTGGAGTAACTGTCTCTACTGTCCAGAAAAGGCCCTTATGCTACATTTTGAAGCATTACTGTGAGGATTTGGTTGCAAGAGCATTAGTAAGATCTTGGATATTGGATATAGGATCACCACCCCACCTCATGCCCAAGGTCCTAACTTATCCCAAATGTGTTGGATGGAGCACCAACCATCATTCCAGAAAACACAGTTCCACTGCTCCACAGCTCAATACTGGTGGGCTTTATACCCCCTAAGCTCATGCCTGACACTAGGCATGGTGCCAATTGGTTGGCAGTACTTCTCTACAGGGAAAAGACAAGCTGTGTGTGTGTGTGCATTCGCACATCTGTGTCAGCACTGGGTGCAACTTAATGTAGCGGAATGCATTCATTAGTAGGGATGTCCACAAACATTTGGACATATACAATACACTAAGCTCACTAACACTATTGTCACTGAATGCAATCAAAAGGTCTTCCCTGGACAGTAGTGACAGTTATTTCAACAAAGCAGGAGAAACTCTTTTTTAATACCCTCGATTTTTGAAGAAATAATGAATGAGTGTCCCAAAACTTTTGCCCATTTAGTCTATTATTATTTTCCAATATTGCCTTTATTTTTAGGTGATTTCAAATATATAGTATTTGTGTCTCGTCAGAACAGATATTTAAATATTACAGACTCTTAGCTCTGTGCGTATATGGGCATGTGTGTGTGTGTGTGTGTATGTGTGTGTGTGTGTATATGTGTGTGTGTGTGTGTGTGTGTCAGGAAGACTGTGATTTAAAGGAAAGCACAGTGGTTAGGAATGATAAGTGTTGAGAGGGAGAATAACGGGAAGTGGAGGAAAGCAAAGGACAGAGAAACACACACACTTATTCTGCTTACTCACATCCTCCTTTATAGTAATAAATGCACACACACACACACACACACACACACACACACACACACACACTCACTGTGCTGTGTCTTCTGACTGGGGTTACAGCCTTTTGGGCAATTTCAAATTTAGTCGTAGATAGTGTTAAACCCCTATATGTTCACTTGTGTGTGTGTGTGTGTGGGTGGTCTTTTCAGCTTATCTGAATGTATAGGTGTAGATTCAGAGGCATTCACCACAGCACACAGCAATTCCTCTAATGTTACACTAACACTGTAAGTGTCAGTGATCAACTGTTCAAAATCTATCCCAAATGTTATCAATCCATGACATGACTGAGTGGGAACATCACTGCAGCAAGGCCTTGTATCAAACACACACTGCTGCTGCATTTTCAATGAAGATCATTTTCAATTTCTGCACAGTAGAATAGTGCACCACCACTGTAGAATCTGCTGTATCTTCCTAAAGCTCTTTTGCAGTTAGACAGGGGTTTTTGGATTTGCATCCTGTTATTAGAAATCCTATTAGCAGTTCTCGAGTAGTCTCCACAGCTATTTCAATGGTGTAAAAGCAGGGGGGTGTACACACGTACATCATGTGACTGTGTTGACAACTCACTGCCAAGATAGCAATGAACGTCAGACTGTTGACGTCTACCTAGGCTGTTTTCAGTCAGTGGTGCACCTGTGTTTTCCAACCTGAACAAACCTAATTTCGAGACCACCACGCCCATCAGCTTAGATATATTTGCAAGCACCCTTGCGCAGGGTGAAAGATAAGGCCCTATGTGTCCAAATGTTTGTGGACTCCCATTCTAATGAATGCATTCATCTACTTTAAGTCGCACCTATTGCTCACAGAGATGTGCAAATACACACACAAACAGCTTGTCTAGTCCCTGTAGATAAATATGATCTGGAGCAGATAAACATCGTCAGATAAACATGAACAATGTAGTGATCATTCAACATCCTGACCTCATTAATGCTCTTGTTGCTGAATACAAATAAATCCTCACAGCAATGCTCCCCCAAACTCTAGTAGAAAGTAGTCTTTCCTGGACAGTGGAGACAGAATACACATTTTAATACACTTGATTTCTGAATGAGCAGGTGTCCCAATACTTTTGTCCATAAAGTGTACTTTCTAAAGTACTCTCTTTCGTTACCTTTATTAGTGATGATGTCTCTCACTTTCTTGCAGTTCATTTGCACTCTCTGTCTCTCTCTTTAGAGTGTCCAGGATCAGCTGCTACTGCGTGCAATAATAATGGACAGTGTTCTGATGGCATGGGGGGTAACGGCACTTGCACATGTAAAGTAAGTCTCTCTCTCTCTCTCTCTCTCTCTCTCTCTCTCTCTCTCTCTCTCTCACTCACTCACTGTCTGTCTCTCTGTCTACCTCTGTCTTACACAGACATACAGAGTGAGTGAATGCAGCTGTATGTGTTCTGGGTGTGTTTTGGGTGTGTAGGCAGGTTTTGTGGGGACAGCGTGTGAGAAATGTGAAGAGAATCTGTATGGACCCTCGTGCAGCAACGGTAACCAAAATCACACACAAACCTCTTGCTTTACCTTTTCAGCAGTTAGGTACATAGGTTCTGTTCCTGAAGTGATGTGAAGTGTGTGTGTGTGTGTGTGTGTGTGTGTGTGTGTGCGTGTGTGTGTTTGTGTGTGTGTGTTTGTGTGTGTGTTTGTTACACAGTGTGCTCCTGTAAGCATGGTCTCTGTAACAGTGGGATGAAAGGAAATGGCCTGTGCACATGCTTTTCAGGATATGCAGGCCCAGACTGTGACCGGGGTAAGATGCACTTAATAGTCTCTTGTAATGTGTACAACTATACTTTACTTTACCTGAGCTTATCTCTCCTAAAGTTTCACAAATTTTTTAACAATTTTTTTTAGTTGCACATACAGAGTACCAAGCCCACCAGGTCTTTATTAAACATTATTGTCGCTGTCCAATGAAAATGGGAATTTTACAGGAGAAGACAAAAATGCTCTTAACTCAGAAATTCCTTATTGATCCCAGGAGGGAAATTGCAGTTATTATAGTTGCAAACCTTTGTGTAAGAATAAACACTTTATAAATAAACACTCAATAAACAATACATTAAAATAATAAATGTATAATAAATCTACAATAAATCTAAAACAAAAAGAGAAAATATTTAAAAAATATATATATATATGTACATGAAAACATTTTATTCTGAGTAATTTAGAGCCTTTCTATTTGCCAATTCATCTAGAATTATTTATAGAATGTACAGAGCAGCTACAGGGTTGGAAAAAACTAAAAACAGACATAAATGAAGATACATGGTTTACACTGGACAGCAGCGATATGCTTATATGTTAATGTACTAATGTAAGCTCACCTTCATGGAAGCTACTGGGTAAGCTGAGCTAATGTTAACCTCATTTGTAACTCAGATTGCTCAACTTCGCAGTAAAAATCTTATTTACACTTGATTGAGTCATTTGATTATGTTAATGATTATGTAATCCTTTCACTTGTATTGAAGTAAATTGTGGTTGGTGTGGAGCAACAGATAACACCACTACCTGCCACTGAGCTACCACACCATGTGGGAGGCTGGGGTTCGATTCCTGGTCTTGGTGACTATGCTGTGCTACATCAATAAACGTCCTTGGGCAAGACTCCTAACACTACATTAGCCCACCTCTGTAATACCAGTAACCTTGTAAGTCGCTCTGGATAAGAGCGTCAGCTAAATGCCATAAATGTAAATGTTAATGTAAATTGAATGTAGTAGCAGCATCTTTACTATGGTGTGTTCTCAGAGCTGCCAGAATGTGCTGCGCTGAGTTGTGGGCTAAACGCGTTCTGTTCTGAAGACGTTTCCTCTGGAAAATTGGCATGCCACTGCAAGCCTGGTTATGCCGGTGATGGAGTGCAGTGCACCTGTGAGTACATGACTGAATTGCTTAAATGTTCATTCAGCCATTTTTGTTTTGTATTCGTTCCTAGTACTAAATGAGTAAATATATTAGGGTTAGGCAGTATAGCTATAATACTGTATACCTGGTGAAAATACAGAATACAGAATATACTGTTAAAAAATGATGAGAGTTTCTCCAAATGAGGACCGCATTGTCAAATCTCTGTTCTGTGTCTATTTAGTACATGACCAAAATAGCTCATTTATTTATGTGCATTTAAGAGAGCCATAGGGTGGGGGCGCTGTGGGAGCCCACTGATGGGTGACGTCACATTCTGAAAACGGGTGGGAAAATAAAAACAGGCTCGCCTAAGTAGCAAGTTTAGTGACGTGCTAAGTTCAAATGAAAGGGACAGCAAGCAAACCTGGATGAGCTAGTCTAATAAATGTGTTGAAAACACAGCTAAGACCATTTACTCGACTCTGTACTTAAGATATAAAGCTTGATCCTCTAAAGTCCCCTAACGACGGCCATCCCCCCTATTGGCCACTTCCAAGTGTGCAGGGTATTTACATAGTCTGTGAGCAAACTGGACTTTGTGTTTGATTGTTTTTTGGTTTTAAAATAAACCTAGCATGGAATAAATACTCACAATTTAATACATAATTATGTAGAAAATAAACCAAAGTTTAGAAGTTTAGAATTGCTAAATACAAGGGATGTTTCAGTAGTTGGGAAGCGCTAATGATAGTAAGTGCTTCCAAAAAAACACATGACAAAACATAATGATAGCAGGTTTGGGTAATTCAGGTAGGCTGCGACAGAAACCGATACTCTCTCTCCCTCTCTACCCTCCCCTTCTCTGGGTTTGGGTTTAAATTGACCAAGTTGAATTGAAGTCCAGTTTGACCTTCACTTTTAAGAAGTCTTGCAGATCTGGGCCAAGGTCATTGCTTGGTCAGCTTGCAGCTAAAAATATCAGCTTGCTCTCAATTTCACTGAATCAGGCTGTTTTTTTGTGATTTGCAGCCATTAACCCATGTGTAAGGAGTGTGTGTCATCAACATGCCATGTGTGTCCACACGGGGCCGAACCAGCACACATGTACGTGTGCGGAAGGCTATCAGGGAGATGGGCTGGTATGCATGCCTGTTGACCCTTGCCAGACAAACTTCGGAGGCTGTCCCAGCGATTCCACACATTGTGTGTACGATGGGCCTGGAAAGGTGAGTGTGTGTACTTTTTATTAATGTATACCTTTAGTGTTGGACAAAAGTATTAGGACACACTTCTTAATCACTGAATTCAGGTGTTTCATTCAGTCTCGTTGCCACAGATGTATAAAATCAAGCACATATCCATGCAGTCAGTCTTTACACAGATTTGATAAAGAGTGGGTGCTTCTAAAGAGCTCACTGAATTCCACCGTGGTGCTGTCATAGGATGTCACCATCACCACAAGTCTGTTGGTAAATTTTCTTGCCTCTTAGAGTTCCAGACCTGCTGGAGCTGCAAATATGGGACCAACTCTATATTAATGCCTATGAATTTAGAAAAGGAGGTCATGAAAGCTCCTGTAGGTATAATGTGTAGGTGTCCCAATACTTTTGTCCATATAGTGTACATGCTAACATAAAAGCAGTGTTCATGAACTTGTAATTCTAGTGCACCTTGTGTCCTCCACATGGATTTTTGGTCTCTCCTACAGGCTCACTGTGAATGTCTGCCAGGCTTTGAGAAGAGGGCTACAGGGGTGGGCTGCAGTCTGAGAGACGTGTGTAAACCAGACTCCTGTCATAAGAATGCAAATTGTACAACAACAGCACCAGGAACAGTGGAGTAGGTTTGCTTGATGATAGATTTGTGAATAATAAATCTACTTGCATAATCACTGGATGTCAACCTAATGTAAAAGTTTTGCACTGGAGCTACAAGGCTAATATATAGCTATTAAGTAATTAAAGTGTTGTCTCAATGCACAAGCCCCCTAGCGGCCTTTCTATTGACTGAAAGGAATTTGACTTGATTTGCTTTCAGCATGCTACTATGTTTTTTACAAGTATAAAAGATATGTACATTTTAAGTAGGTGAAACAGCAGAATTGGTCACCTGTGGTCAGAGGCACATCACCATTTTACAATGTAAACCATAAATTGAACATGGACATTTTGGTAAACACGTTACAGGTTTTGGTCTGTGGTGTAATCCTCTACAGGTGTACATGTCTAGCGGGTTTCCTTGGCAACGGAAAAGTCTGCTTCGGCAATATAATGCAGAGACTGCAAGACCTAAACACAGAACCTAGCAGCAGCTGGACTGGTCAGCTGTCTAAAGCCATATCGCTGTTTGGTGAGTGACATATCAGCTGTCCAATGCCCTTGGTCTGTTAGCGTGTGATACATTCTCCCATCATGCTCTTGGAGCTATTCAAACCTACATTTGTATGAATATTGATGGACAAAGATTTCTGAACATTGATGTTTTACCTGTATGTTGACCTGTTGGTGTTTCAGAAGCAGCCATGTCCTGGCCCCTAGCCTCGCTTGGACCCTTCACTTTGTTTGTGCCAAATAACAAGGCTTTCAAATCAACATCTGTGAGTTCATTTGCACAGTCACCCCAACCTGTGAATCTACCTGATAAAGGAGCTCAAACACCTGACTTTATGTGCTGTATACCTATTTAAATCATATGCAGGTGAACACTCTAGTGGCAGACGAGGCGAAAGCTCGCTATCTGGTCAAGATGCACATGATTGCTGGGGAAGTAAACTCTGATGCTCTGAAGAAGGGAATACTCTATTACACTTTGACTGGAAAGCCTGCTGAGTCAGTAATGGAGGTAGGGGAGTGTGTAAACGTGGACTTGTGTTTCTTTATGCATTTATGCAATGTTTAGACTAAGAAAAACTCATATTTTATATATTTAGGACTTTCAATGTTGTTACTGAAGTTAGGATTAGGTTAAGGGTGAGGCTTATATAGCTATATATAATATATATGCATTACAAATATATTACATTACAACAGTCTTAGGCAGCCAAGAGAAAGTGTTTAATATTATTAGTCTCAAGTGTGTTTTACAGAAAACTGCTAAATGGCCATATATTAGGGGTGCAACAACTATTCAACTTAGTCAACTAAAATCAATTAATTGGCAGCTAATTTAATAGTTAATTTGTTGATGACATGGATAGCAGAGTTCTGTGAGTGTAAGGTCATGGGAGTCTCATAAGGTCACAGGCTGAGTGTAATTAGGAGAAATCTTCAGGTATGTCAACCTCAAAATGACAGACTCCACTATTGACAATTTTAATGTGTACATTTAATTATGTAAAAGAAAAAAAACACAGAAGCAGATCTTCCTTGGGGAGAGCTTTGGAACTGGCTAAGATAACACACACTCACTCACATCAAACCACAATAAGCACAACGCTGTATATAATGGTACATAGGTATGACCTTTATACAAAGTGTGTGTCCATGCCTGGTGGAGGCAGCAGTGTCTGGTCTTATCGATTTTTTTTTTTCTGTCTTGGTTTCCACCTAAAGGCACAGCAGGTAAAAGTTCGTATCCATGGCAGCCGTCGTAAAGGGGCCCTGGTGGAGTCTGATATAATCGCTTCAAATGGAATAATCCACATAATCGATAAAATGATGGACACAGTCCCTCCAACTGTAATAAGTGACAATCAGGTACACAATTAAACCTCTCTCTCTCTCTCTCTCTCTCTCTCTCTCTCTCTTTCTCTGTGTCCCTCTCTTTACCTCTCTCTATCAGTCACCATTAGAATACAGCAGCTGAAATCTGCTTTGCTGTTTCTTTATTCCCAGGAAAACCTGATGAAGATTCTGTCAGACAATGGAAAGTTCTCCCAGTTCAAGTCTTTAATTGAGGTAACAAAGTATTCTCAGAAACTCATAAATGTTCAGAAAATAATGCACCTGTGAAGCTCTAACCATCTGCCCCGCCTGCCTCAGAAAGCTGCCATGGTGGGCATTTTAGACGAGGCAGGTCCTTACACAGTGTTCGCTCCAACAAACGCAGCTTTTTCCTTGCTGAAGGACGGCTATCTCGACTACCTTATATCTGATGAGGTAGGCCCACAGTGCAGCTATAGTACAGTGTCACCCACTGTATTAACAATAGTGATGCCAGAGCAACGATAGTCTTTCCTTACCTGATCTTTTCACCTCATATATGCCTCAGGGTACGCCAAAGCTACTGGAGCTTCTGCGAAACCACATTGTGGCCTCTGCTCAGGTGTGTGTTATTGTTGGTAGAGTGTGATGAGAAACCTGTGCCAAGACTGTAAAAGCCTCACTGTTTGAACTTTATGTCATTTGCTTGTTTCAAATCTGCTTCTCTTCTTTTTTTGTAATCACGTCAGCTGAGAGCCAGCTACATTGTATCAAACCCACGGACTGAGTCCATGGCTAACCAAGCCCTGATGTTTAACGTGACTGCTGCTGTGAGTACTCATTAGCGTGCCGCGTGGTTTGAGCTGTAGGGATGTGGTATCTGACTAGGCTTTCTTCTCCTAATCAGGGTCAAATATTGGTCAACGGAATAGCTGTGGTGGAGGCAGATGTTGAGGCAAAGAATGGGCGTCTGTATTCACTGGATGGAGTTCTAATCCCACCATCCATAGAGCCCATCCTCCCTCACCGGTGTGACGTCACAAAGAACACTGTTTATAGGGTAAGTGTAAGCCGCCTATCAACTCCTAATCAATTAATGAGTGTATTAATGTACACTATATGGACAAAAGTATTGGGACACTTGCTCTTTCATTGTTTTTAAAACTGAAATCTGAAATCAAGGATCTTTAAAAATAGTTTATCCTGCTTTTGTTGAAGTCTCTACAGTCTGTACTGTCTAGGGAAGGCTTTCTACTAGATTTTGGAGCATTGATGTGAGGATTTGATTGCATTCAGCAACAAGAGCATTAATGAGAATGTTATATGATCACCATTATCCCCAACATTATCATTACATTATCCCCAACTCCCCAACTCATCTCAAAACGTATTGGATAGAGCACCCTCATTCCCAAGTTCCACTGCTCCACAGCTCAATGCTGGGGGGCTTTATACCACTCTAGCTCATGTCTGGCAATAGGTTCTTGTTTTTTGCCCCAGAGAGTCCTATTCTATTGGCAATACTACTCTACAGGGACTATGCAAGCTGTGTATGGTTGTGCCTTTGCACATCTGTGTCAGCACAGAGCACAACTTAAAGTTGCTAAATGCATTATTTAGAAGGGATTTCCTCCCATATCTGGATATATAGTGTATATAGTAATTCTTTAGTAGCTTTAGCATTTAGCTTGGAAAGCTTGTCTGTTTTTTTTTTTTTTTTTAAATGGTGTTTAAGAATTTATTAGATTTTTTACCCAACTAGCCCCTCCATGTGTTGCATTGACCCATAGGCTGCTTGTATAAATCAAACTCAAATAATTGACACTTACTAAGCAACGTCTGTTCAAATGTACATTGCTGTCGCCAGCTTCTAGTGGTCTTATCTGGGCCAGAGAAAATCTATACCTTTAATGTCTTATAAGCAAAAACTGTAAAGAGTAGCTGAACTTATCCATTGTAATGAAAAACCTGACAGCTCTTAATGATTACCATCTTGTCCTCAGGGTCCATGTGTGAGCTGTGCATTGGTCAGCATGTCCACCTGTCCAAGAGGGGCCTCACTGGTAAGGAGATACAAAAGACTTGTGGTCATTCTTGTACAACCATTTGTACAACCAAGTTATCATCTCAATATCATTAGTGTAACATTTAGACACTGATAGAACATAGCCTACTTTTTTTTAACTGAGCTGTACCAAATATTTCCCCCTTGTGGCAACTGTGTGCAGAACAGTTTTGTTCGAGGCTGTGTGTTCATGAAGAAGACATTAGGAGTGAATGTTCCTGTTTTGGGATGCAATCTGCTTTGCAATGAGACACATAATGTAAGTATGAGATTCCAAACACAAATGATTCCATACACCAATCCTAACAGCCTGTCAACACTTCCTAAACATATTGTAACCCCCATTTTATACAATTAGCAGAGACATTACTGAGCACTGCCTTCATGAATGAATTAATTCATGTGATTCAAAAGCCTGTGGAAGTATATTATGTCAAACTACTGTTTTAAACAAGCTTCATTACTATCAGTGTGCAGGGGCTCTGAGTACAAGAAAGTCCAAGAAAACGCCATTGGCCATCCTCTAGATGGTTCTCTCTCCCCCCGCAGAGGTTCTCTCTCTTAACCACTGAAATGGATGGTTTGAAGTTTGATTACACACTTCTAGTACCAAAGAATAGCCCCTACAGAATTCCCTGTAGTTACTTAATAATATGCCTTAGTGTGTAATAAGCCTTGGAGCATTAAGGGGTTAAAGAGATCAGGTCAGTATGGGTGTCTGTTAGATGGTGGAGCTGGGGACTTGGCACATTTCTCAGAGCGTGTCGGCAGCCCAATGATGTCGAATTGGCGACAGTTGGAAAAGAGGCAGCGGCCCTTCTAGTGTGAGGGCATTGCTAGTGGTAGGGAGAGTTATGACTGGGTGGGTTCATTGGCTGAAAACAAAAATTATATATATATATATAAAATTTTACATTTCTAATGTATGTATCATATGTACATGTATATATGTATGTATAATGTATGTACTTAAAATGCCTATATCAAACCAAAACGTAAGCAGTTGATTCCCTCTGTCATTCTGCTGTTGTACAAAGGCCTCTAAATGCTGTAAAGGCTTTTTTGGACCAGACTGTTCCCCTTGCCCAGGTGGTTTCAATGCTCCCTGCTCATCCCATGGCATGGTATATGCACACACACAAACTCACACACATTAATTCTACTCTGTATATAAACGTTCTCTCTTTCAGAATGAGACTAGTACTGTCCCTTACTCTCCCTATATTTCCTCTCTTCCAGTGTTTTGAGGGTATAGACGGAAATGGCACTTGTCAGTGTGAGCCCAACTTTAAAGGATCCCGTTGCCAGTACTGCGCCAATTCCAACAAATATGGCCCATCCTGCGACCAAAGTAAGCCTTTAACCCTTCCACCTCCAGAACTTCTTTATGTACCAAAAGGATCTTGCTATGTGACAGCTCCAGACTACAAACAGCTCTGTAGAAGAGATAGGTGTGTCAAGTGTAGTAATGTTCAGGCTTTAGAACTGCATTATTGCATAGTATAGTTCCTAATTTAAGCCATTTGTATCTTTGAGGCTTAAGTCCTTAACACAGAAAGGATTACACACTAAGGTGTATTATTCAGGAACTTCAGGGACTTCTGTACAATCTGGTGGGGCTATTCTTTGGTAACAGAAGTTTGTAATAACACTTTTGGCCCGCCTGTGCTCCATAGGCTTTTTAAGGGGTTAATCTGTCCAATCTTTTAAATCTTTCAGGTATTGTATTAAAAAGTGCTGTATATAGATTGTAGCGGTCAACAAATACTGTGAGTGAGCCCCTTCTCCTCTATCTTTCCAATTCTTTAGCTTGCGGGTGTGTGCAGGGTGTGTGTGACAACCGTCCTGAAGCTCATGGCACATGTAAGCCGGGCTCTTGTAAACCAGGCTTCACTGGGCAGCTGTGTGATAAACATGCACAGCCTTGCGGGCCCAACCAGCCATGCCACGCCCACGCGGACTGTGTCTTCAGTGAGGGAGCGCTGACGTGAGTGCTCTGCTTTCACTCTGCTCTTAACTTATTAAAGACAACCGCCTCAGTCTCATTTTAATAACACTATTATTTTTCACATTTTATGGCTATATTGCTGTTGCTGAATTGTACTGCTTGCCAGTAAAGCACTTTGAGCTGCTACCTGTGTGAAAAGTTCTCTACAAAGTGTGATATAATAAATAATCATTTCAAGGTCCACATTAAACACACCTGTGGCAGTGAGCACACACACACACAAGTAAATTTGGGGTGAGAACACACACCCAAATCAGTGGGCAACCATCTCAGCAACCAAGCCTTGCTCAAGGGCACCCATGAATGTTAAGTGAGGAGAAAGCACAGTTTCTTCACCCCATTTTCTGTTGGTCCAGGGGATCAAACTGGCAACCCCTTGGTCCCAAGCCTGCTTCTTTAATCTGTAGGTCACATAGCTGTAATAGAGCTGGGAGTTTAAGAGGTTGAGAATAGGCCTAACTCGGAACAGTCTGAAAACAAATAAATAGAAAAAACGTCTAAATGAGGGACTTAAGCTCATCACAGTTTATAGCACTCGTGTGACGATTGACGGTAAAGACTGCTCAGACTCAGTTTGGTGTGTTTTGCTCTATTTGTATGCCAACTTTCTTAAAGGTGTGTGTGTAAACCCGGTTTCCGAGGGGATGGATTCCTGTGCGTAGAAAGCGACCCATGTTCTTCACCCCCCAATGGAGGCTGCAGTCAAAATGTAGGTTAAGAATGTCTTCGTGTGTGTGGGTGTTTGTCTGTGTGTGACAGAGTTCAGATGTGTATATAGTTATTGTTAAAAAATAAATACATATTTGTGCTTTATTTAATTATTTTTTTTAGATGAAAAAAATCGATATTTCAGTAGTTCCAGTCACAATGTCATACCCAGCAGCCTTGCTTATCAACCAATAAGTTGTCTGGAGTTTGGAGCTAGCATGCTAATTGGTTCACTGATGCTGATGACTGCTGAACTGTTTTTTTTTTATAATTTGGGCAGTACCATAAAAGTATCAAATATCGGTGCACAGCCCTATATGTGTGTCTGTGTGTATATTTGAATTTGCCAGTCTCTATAACTGAATGTGTTTGCTCTCTGTGTGTGTTCCAGGCTAGATGCATAAAGACAGGACCAGGAATGCGAAAGTGTGAGTGTGTGAAGGGGTGGAGAGAGGACGGAGATGAGTGCCAGCCTGTTAATAACTGTCTGGAGCCCTCTAGAGGAGGGTGCCATCCTTTTGCCTCGTGCATCTATGTGGGCCCTGGACAGGTGAGAAAATCTGCTCCCTAACCAGACAATCTGTCGTAGCACTCCCTGCAGTGCAGGCGTACTTGTGTTATACATTTTGTAGGATATTTGTGCTGTGAATGGTTAATTGACTACTCTGTTTATTGCTCCAGGGAATCAAATATTCTGAAATCACTATTCCAGTGTTGGTTATGTTGCATCATGGTCATCAAGTCTGGGAGACAATATACACAAAGATATTTCAGCAACACTGGTGCTTCATTTAGGGCTCAGGTTTAATTAAATCTTACAAATTACAAACACACTTTACATCCATTGCACAGCACTACAGCAGAATTCAACATTCCACATGGAAATGGCATACCATGAACCTCAAACACTGCTGTGTCTGTCTTTAAAAGAAAATCCAGCGTAACCAAAGCAGAACTGGCCAATTCCAAAACCTCAAAACAGTTATGTATCAGTCTTGGCTCAGTTTATTCACAGTCCCTGAAAACGATTAGAATGAGAACTACTACATTCCAAAGCTACCACTTTTAGAAAAAACAGGGCTTTTGGTTTTTATAGCAAGCACGCTGAAAAAAACCCCAGCGTGTTTCCTTCTGAGACAAATAGGTTTGTTAAACTGAAGCCAAAGTCAAGTACTACTTACTCACCAAAGAACAACTTCACCCCTTATACCCTTTAAAGTCTGTATGTAGGCCCACACTTCATTACTGTCATAATTTACATCAGTTTTAAAGGCCCTAAAACGAAACTCTGTGGGACAAAATCTGAAAAGCTAAATGGCAGTAAGATAAATTCCGCTTTAGGATTAGTAAGCAAATCATTAACCTAGAGTTTAAGGGGTTAAAATACTGCATTTTAAATGCATTTTATGACACCTTACAGATACTTGACTATCAAAATCAGTGAGAATGTACATCCCTAATAGACACAGTCATGGGCCCTATTTTAGCAATCTATTGCTAACGACGGGAAAAGTACGCCTTGCGCGACTCGAAACATGCAAAAGGCATGTACTAAGTCTCCTAATCATAAATCATGTGTGTGTTTTAAGCATAATGTGCAATAAACCAATCAGCATGTCACTTGCCACTCCCTTGGAGAGCCAGATGCGGTCTGACTTTGGCGGATTGCTGTTTTAATGGTGTAAAGCGGGGGTGTACGCAGGTTGGGCACACACATGTGTTGACAATTCACTGCCAAGATAGCAATGAACGTCTAGCTGTTGACGTCTGCCCAGGTTGTTTTCAGTCAGTGAACACACCTCATTTCGGGACCACCGCGCCCATCGGCGTAGATATATTCGCAAGCACCGTTGCTATTTAAACGACAGGCAGAAGGCATGAAAATAGACTGTTGGCGGGGTGTGAGACAACAATGAGCATTGCACAGGGTGTAAGATATGGCCCATTGTCTTTTTGTCAACTCCCCTTTTCATGTATCTCTTTAGACCCTCATTTATCCAGTCAGTGTGTTCTTCATGTCTGAGGCACCAGGTGTTGCTTTGTTATTGTTTCAGAATTACTGCGTCTGCAAAAAGAATTACCATGGCAATGGGAGAGACTGTGAGGCTATCAATGAGTGTGTAGAACAGATTGGAGGATGTCATGAACGGGTGAGCGGGTCACACACACAAAACACACACACTTTCAAATGCATCTACAAGAGTATAACACTCAAATAAAAATGGGAATTTACAAATCAGTGTCATGCGACACTGCAGCCTATCACATGAGCTGATCATTCACCAGTCATTACATTCTCACATTATGCCTTCAGGCCGTTTGCACAGATGTGGGTCAGGGGGCGTTTCAGTGTGTGTGTCAGAGCGGTTACTCAGGAGATGGAAGTGTCTGCTACGGAACTCTGGCACAGGTATGGCAGCAGATCAGCACATCATGACTTCTGAGATTTGGTGTATAATATGTTTTTAGGGGATCTGTTCACTGTGATAAGTGAGGCATCACACAATTCAGCCACACTGCATGTGTCTATTCTACACATACAGATACAGAAATATCCAGATATAAGGAAGAGCATTCACGTGTGTTTCACTGTTGTTCTGTAGGAACTGGCAAACAACCCTGACCTGAGTGAATTCTATACATGGATTAATGTAAGTTTTAGTTGTGACACTTTTCAGGCTCAACTTACATAACCCTTTAAAGCCAATTATATCATATTTGATGCATTGTTGAGTATTTGTAAACCTCTGCAACATCAGTGTTAAAAGAATTAAAAATAAAGCAATAAAGAAAGAAATAAAATACAAATAAATCATCTTTAATAATTACTCAATATGATCTCAATAATAACCATAATGTATTAGAAAATAAAATAATAATATTTCATTACATACAAAAAGGAAATCTAATCAGGTACAATTTTTTTTTAACTCAAAATAAAAGGGGTTAAACCAAAATAGATAGATTTTGTATATTTTATCTGGATTTATAAACAAAAATATACATTCTACATGTTATATATCCCATTTGTAATTTCATTATTTTCTTTTTTGTTGATCAGATTTAATTGGTCAGAAGGTCAAATTAAAACTCACTAACTCTAGTTTTAAAGCATTAGACATTTCTGCCAATTATCTGATGGTTCAGGCTTTAAAAGCTTAACTATACCAGATTAAAGTTCATATTATAAAATGATCATTTAAAGGACATATACACCTCAATATGGTCAAAATGTGCAATAATCTTAAAATAAATTCATAAACCATTTGACTATTTATTTAATAAAATAGACAAAATAACTCATTTGTACTGATTGTCTGTACGCCTGAGCCCAGTTAACAACTAGGAGAGGGAGTTTGGGTAGGTGTAGTGTTTTTATTTTATGCTTTTTGGTTTATGCATCATATTAATCATAGATAATAATCATAGGTTTGCAGGTCTTTAAAAATGTCCCATTTAAACATGTCTGACTTGTTTGGAACGGTAAAGAAATGTAATACAGAGAAAAATGTTGGTGTAAATGTTGTTTAACATTATTAAGCATATTTTAAATATATTTTCTGTTCTGGAATGGTCCACAGCGAGCAGACCTCACACAGCTGCTGTCCGGGACACAGAACATGACACTTTTCGTGCCTTCAGCACAGGCCATCAGCAATTTGAGCAAAGAAGACCAAGATTTCTGGCTGTCCAGCAGCAACCTCCCAAGTCTGCTTAAGTAAGATCAGTAGTACAGTGTAATCTGAAATACATCTGTAAAGTGTTTCTCTGGGTCTGTGGTGATTTTAAAAAAGCAATAGGAGGTTTTGACTTATTACAACTTAGTTATATCATTGCTGTTGGGATAAAACCTCATATTTCCATTTTTGTCATTTTTTTCAAATATCATTTACATTGTGTAGCAGTTTCATATGAATGGACCAACAGAAAGTGACTTATGTGAATACAACCTCTTTACATTCACATCCAAGTAGTTTTTCAGGGTTCCAGCAGCAATGATATGCTGATTTGTGTAGTCTGCCTATTCTTACATATTTATATACATTTATATATAAGCTTGTATATTTAAACATTCAAAGATACGAACATACATCAATCAGCCAAAACATTAGTACAGGTGAAGTAAAAAACATTGATTATCTACAGCTACAGTGGCATCTGTCATGGGGTGGATGTATTAGTGAACAGTGAACAGTCAGGTGTCAGACAGTTCTGATATGTTTAAAGCAGGAAAAATGGGCAACTTGTGAAGGCTAGACGACTGGGTCAGGTCATCACCCAAACGTCAGGCAAATCTTGTGGGGTGTTCCTGGTATGCAGTGGTCAATACCTACCAAAAGTGCTCAAAGAATGGACAACTTGTGAACCACAACTCACAACTTACAGGATCTGCTGCTAGTGTCTTGGTGCTCGATATCAGTGGACAGATATCAGTGGACACTTTCCTAGGTCAGATCTGTTGTGGTGGCACAAAAGGGAACTACTCAATATACTTAATATTTGGCAGGTAGTATTAATGTTATGGCGTAACATAGTGTAACATGGTGTAATCCTTTAGATCAAGATTTCTTTATTCATTATTTTGGGTTGGCTAAACTTAAAATGTAATATGTTTGGCCACACTTTGTGTTTGCATTTATATTCATAATTATTATTCATATCACATATTTATTTACCACCCTTTTGTGTGAAATTTCCCATTAAAATGATCAATTAATGCAATATATTTGTTTTATAGCAGATACCTTCCCAGCTAAATGTAATGTCAGAGTTTTCAGTATTTTATTTTGCTGAAATAAAAAATAGACTAAAGACGTTCTAGTACTAAAAAACATTAGCACTACAGCACAGAGACTGGACATCTGACAAACAGATATTTAATGGTCTGATGTGTAAAGTAAAGTAAATACCTTTTAACAGAAGGCAGGGAAAATTGGGAAAAACTGCTGAAGCTGCTGGTGATCTCAGCAAAATGGACTGACTATCCCAGAGCTCAGACCTTAAATTCACTGGATATGTTTGGTGTTACTTAGATGGTGAGCAGAAGAAAATGCTCTAGCTTCTAAAACTGAACTTTGGAAATGTGGGAAATCTCTCTCTTTCTAAATATATATTGCTGCTCTCTGACTTTTACAAAATACTGTATGTAAACATACCCTAAAAGGCCTGTTCTGTGTTTAGGAATCACATTGTGTCTGGGCTCTTTGGGTTGTCTGACTTGCGTAGCTCCCCCTCTCCTCAGCTGGCTTCCCTTTTAAAAAAGACACTCCCTATTTCCTGGACCAATCAGGTAAAAGAACAGAGGATTCATTTGGCTCTGCAGTTGTTGTACACATCCACATTCCTGATCATTTCTTTTCAGGCATTAGAATAAGTTGAATGATGCTCCCACTAAAATAAATGTTTATTTTAGACCACCACAGTTGCTGGAGCTACGGTCTTATCTGGAGACATGCTTGCAAAGAATGGATTCATCCATCTGATTGACACTGTAAGTGTTCCTTTCTTTAAAAATCAGAAACAGAATTGACTTCTTTAGTGAAAACGGCTACTAATACTCTGCTGTCTCTGTTTGTCAGGTCCTCGTCTCTGATCGTAAGCTGAGTGAGGGTTTACTCGAGGTGCTGAACCAGAGACCAGAGTTTTCTCTGTTCAGGAACGCCCTCATTGTAAGTGCATTAAAGGGGTATTGATTAGTAATTAATCTTAAAGTTAATTATTTAATAACTGATGTAAATGATTGGTCACTGCTATAAAAATTAACGTGTAAGGTATGTAGTTGAGCAATTGACGTAAGGGTCTGTTGTAGGTTTTACCAAGCAGCTTATTTGAGCTAATGTTCACTGGTGAAACATGGTGAAATTCAAGAGTATTAAAGGGGATTTACACCAATTTTACTTCTAAATGTCATTTAAAACAGGCATTTAGAGTGATTTGGTGTATATTGATTCATTATGGAGAAACCTACCTGGTGCTGTAAAGAAACAGGGTTTACAACATTTACATCCCCATAAAATGTAATGCAAATTTTTAATATAAATGTAATGAGTTTTATATGTAATACTAATAATGACAAAATATTGGTAAATAAGAAAAATCTGAATCATATTTTTACTATGTACTGATTCTCCACAGGTGAATTATTAAAAATACATTCTTGACCAAAATTGATCTCACCAGTTTTGTAGGGCAAGGCATCGGGCATCAGATCATCTTTATTTGTGCTAGCTTTCTGGAAGTTTTCAGAGGCATTCAACTCTAGAATGAGGCATTTCATACCAAACCACTCTAGAATCAATTGCCTGATAATTGTACAGTGTTGGGAAAGGCTGTGGTGAATTTTAATAAATGCATCAGTCTGAATGCATCTCATCTGTTCTTCTAGTAAAGTAACGTCATGGCAGTAAATTGATTTGTTTTTTTGTTTCAGAATTATAACCTGACTGAGGACATAGAGAAGGCCTCTGGCTTTACAATGTTCGCACCTACAGACACAGCCATCGCTGAATACCTGAAGAGCACAGGCCAGGAGTCACTGGTATGAACCATGAACACACACACACACACTAACACACATTCGAACAAATAAGCATACACAGGCACATATCACATGTACACTTACACCCCTATTAACGGATATGTCACCTGTTCACACAAGGGTGAAGCGGGTGTGTTTATGTGTGTCTATGCATGTCTTCTTGTATGCAGAATTTGAATGTGACACAGTACCACATTGTCCTGGGAGAGACTTTGAGGCAGGCTGATTTGCAGGACGGCCTCTACAGAGAGACCATGCTGGGGTTCTCCAGTCAGCTGGGCATTTTCCGCAACGACAGCAACGTAGGTCGACCTGCCCTGACACAGAAATTTGAAAAGGAAGCTTGATTGTTAGGACACGTAAGCTTCAGTATGGTGCCATTTACTATTTTGTATACTATCAACTCGTAATGCTTTATGTATTTTATGTGGGATAAAATCCCCTCAGTAACAGGCTTCTATTTTTGATGCTGTTTTAAATGATAGCTTTTTCTCTGGTCCACTGAGCAAGGAATATCTACAGTGTCCTCTAAATACACATTCATTTTCCTTATTGTGCCCCTTTGCTCCACAGTTACAAATACATGATTAACCCTTTAACACAGTAAGGCTTATTACACACTAAGGTGTATTACACAGTAACTACAGGGAGTTCTGTAGAAACTGTTGGGACTATTCTCTGGTAATAGAAGTCTTGTAACAACACTTCCGGCCTGGTGGTGGACCCTAGTCTTTTTAAGGGGTTAAAGTATACATTGCCCATTATATCAGCTCCACTTACTGAATATGAGCATTTTGTAGTTCTAGAATTACAGACTGTAGTCCATCTGTTTCTCTGTTAGTCCTATCCACTATCCCCTTAATGTGAAAATCCAGATGACTATATAGAGCAGTATTATAGGGAACAGAACTCAATAAAGTAGTGAATGATTTCGAGTACTCCATTATGTGTGTGTGCTCACTGTTGTGACATTGCAGTCCTTCTCAAAGAATCTGCGAGCGAATCTTCAAACCAAACAACACAATAAATTATGGGTATTCCATGTCCGCTAGAGTACATTGTTTGTAAACTACTTATTGCAGTACATTGGGATTGTTACAGTGCGCTAACATTTCTGCACTATGCTTTCGGACACATAGTGGACACCACTACAAAATGGCGAAACCCCAAAATAGAGCTTTAGATAGTCATGTCCGAATATCATGACCACCCCTAGTTTGGAATTGCCTATTATATCGGCTCCACCTACCATAGAGGAACACTTGCTAACTTACAGATTATAGTCCATCTATTTCTCTACATACTTCGTCAGCCTCCTTTCAATCTGTTCTACAATGGTCAGGACCCCACAGAGCAGGTAGTATTTGGGTGGTGGGTTATTCTCAGCTTTGCAGTGACACTCACATGGTGGTGGTGTGTTGATGTGTGTTGACTGGTATGAGTGGATCCTGACCCTGGTAGGGCTGTAGTCCATCTGTTGATACTTGAATCCATGTACATCTTTTGCTTCTTACTACTGCTGTTTCTACCCCCCCCCCCCCCCTTGTAACAGTGGCTTGTGAATACAGCACAGCTGAGCACTACAGACATAGAGAGCACCAATGGAGTGATCCATGGAATATCTCTAGTGCTGAAAATTCCTAACAACCGTTGTGATGTAGCCTCCTACAAGACTGTTCGGGTATGGCTTGCCACGATCCACACCTCTCCCAAGCTACATGCAGCTCTCTTCACTACATATTTGCTTCATCTCATTGATCCGGATGACAAATGCATGATAACTCGATGTTTACACACTTTGATGAACTGTGTATTGTGTGTAGGGAGAGTGCATGGACTGCTTCCATCCAACCGAGATGCGCTGTCCAGCTGGAACAGTGGAAGTGAAGATGGTAAACTCTATCTTTAGGCCCTGCTCGCCATAGATCTGTTTTATTCAGTAATCTGCTAATGATTTATTATATATGCCACCTTCCAGAGCTCTCTTTATTAGTACATTTGTGTGGAAACTTCTAGCGAAACTTCTAGCTTTTGTTTGAGTCGTTGGCAACTGGTAAATTTGTCATGTGAGCAATATGCATGCAGACATGGACCAGTCAATTGCAAAAATGACAGCTTGGCCAACTATGCATGGGTACTGGAGAATACTGTTTTTGATATGTCATAAGATACTTCTCACTTGTATGACCTAGAACCTTCTCTGGTTAAGTGCAACTTCACAGTGGCAAACTCTCTCAACTCTATAATTATCAAACATCAGTACCTGACCGATGCTTTCGATCAATTCCTTTAAATTGAAGTAAAACCCTTTTGGAGGAGCGCATTGGACACTTTTGGAATCTTTTTTTACAAGTGTAGCATTACATTTAAACTTTTAAATAAAAGTTTAAACAATTTATAATTAATTAAAATGTGTTAATATTCATCATAATTCTGTCTCCTTGTTTCTTGCAGTTAATCACGAGGAGGAAATGTGCATACAGTAAAAGAAAACATGGAATATTCATCGGCTGTCAGGCAAACTGTCAAAAACGAACCATTGTATGTGTGATACTGCAGTAATACTGATAAAACAGTAATATTACTCCTCATTATTATTAGTAGTATTAATATTATTTTGAAATGTCCCCTCTGTCTTTTTCTATTTCTCTCTAGTTAAAGAAGTGCTGCGAGGGATTTTATGGCATAAACTGTGAGAAATGTCCAGGGTCAGAGGGTCAACCATGTTTTGGTAATGGTGTGTGTGTGGATGGGATCAATGGCACCGGTGTGTGTCAGTGCAATCCTGGCTTCAACGGCACAGCCTGCGAAACCTGCCAGACTGGCAAATATGGCATCCACTGTGACCAAGGTGACCTAAATAATTTCTCTCCATTGCAGAGCCTTTATCCTTGATCTTTTACATGTAGCCAGGCATCTGTATATCTGCCCCCGAAAATATAACTCCTGCCACTGCTGATTCTTAAGGAGGAAAGGCACAAATTCCACTTCCTAACTGTAGGGGGAGCCCAGGACCAAGAAATACCAATTTTCACATAACAATGCTTTAAATGTAAAATGATAAATTACTCAGAGTTTTAAATGATGCCAGAGATTCCATATCAGGGGAACAGTATCAGGCTGTCATGTCAGGAGTGTTAAATCTCTGCTTTCTGCCTACTTTACATCCACTCTGCTTCTTTCAATCACCTCTCTCTCTCTCTCTCTCTCTCTCTCTCTCTCTCTCTCTCTCTCTCTCTCTCACTCCCTCTCTCTCTCTGTCATCTTCTGCTTCTTTGCTCATATTCCTCTCTTGTCTGATGTTCCATCTCTTCATAGACTGTAATTGTGTGAATGGATGGTGTAATGAAGGTCTGGACGGGGATGGCACTTGTCAGTGTGAGGTGGGATGGAGGGGAATTTCTTGCTCCATAGGTAAGGTCATGCTCTCTCTCACACACACACACTTCATTTATTCATTTAATTTTTTCTCTTTCATGGTGAAACAAGACTATTGCTCTTTATTGTGTTTCAGCCATCACCTCAAACCCATGTGGAACTCAATGCCACAGCAGTGCAAAGTGAGTGCAGCCTCCTTCCCCCTGTTAATTTGATGTTGCATTTTAGAAACAGATAGCTCCATTTGTCATTATGAGCACATGCTATTGTAACACTGGGTGAAATAACCAGACGCTCATGGATATAAGGATTATAAGCTGTCTGTAAGCTGAAAAAGAGTGTGTGGCATAACGTAGCTCTATAGACAGAACCTCTTTTCAATATTTTTTAAATATTGATTATTTTCTATTGTAGTTATTAATGTAGTCTATTATAGTAGAACGGTGTCTACAATAAAATTGTATACAGATGTTGTTAATAGATGCATTCAAGCATTTTTAATGTTATGCTAGTTTTATTGCAAGTTTATTGTATTACCATGACTGTTCTATAATACTAGTTAGTTCATGCCTAGAATTACCCTAACTGGGTATGGTTAAAGACGGGAAGAGCAAAACACAATACATGACCAAAGACCAGACTAAAGGGGGGTGAGTAGACAAGCAAGGATCAAAATCTAAAAGGCAAAGGGCATAAGCAGACAAGTGTATATACAAAGAAACACTCTATAAATCAGGGGTGGGCAATTGTGACAGATTTCCCAGGTCTAACAGACCTACTAAACCTAGAAATTAAAAGGTTTTCATTATAATTAATATTACAATATGATAAATGAGTAAATAGTAAATTATTGAGTTCTAATGAAAGAATTTTGAACAGTGATTCTAAACTAAAAAGCTATTTATTGTGTGTTTGTGTGTGTTTATCTTTTAGTTGTCTACTGAAAGTAGAAGACAGTTCATATTACTGTCGCTGTGCAGCTGGATATGAGGGTAACGGCACACACTGCACAGGTAAGAGTTTTAAAACATCTGTGGTTCTTTCTCTCACATTTGAATGGATGCTGTGTAGCTGACGTGTTCTTGGGCTTATCTCTGTGTGTGTGTGTGTGTGTGTGTGTATCTTTAGCGGTAAACGCATGTGAAAAAAATAATGGGGGCTGCTCCTACAATGCTGTGTGTAAGAGGACTCTTCCAGGACGCAGACAATGTATGTGTAAACCTGGCTACGCAGGGGATGGAAAAGTGTGTGTGTGTAAGTCTGCCTTATTGTCTTTTAAGTTGCCAAGTGCCATGTTGTTTAGTAGAACTATACAAGTTGCAGTGTTTAGACTAAATGCATTATATATGCTAAGCATAAGTTTCATCTTGTATAAATATATTGTTTCTGACTAATCAGAACCTGAACACAGTAACCCATTTGAATACTGAGGTGGACGTGTGTCCCGCCCCCCTTGCTTTGCTTTGCTTCTCTGCAAAGCTACTTTAGGACAATGCTTGCACAGGCAATATACATTACGTTCATTTTGGGTTTCTTCAGCTATCAACCCCTGTCTGGACGGAAACGGAGGCTGTGATTCAAATTCAGACTGCATACACACGGGCCCCAATAAGGTTGGTGACAAATGTCAGATGCTAGTGTGTTATGCTAGTGTATGTATTTGCTTATATGTCTCATGAGCATTCCACCATGTGATCTGAGATTCCATAAAAATGTTGTTAGGGGCTGCAATGACAGAACACATTACTGTTATTAGGTTGGTGACAAAGTACCATCAGGAGCTCTGCAATGAGCTGATCGTGAACCGTCCTCAAAATATTTATTATTATTATTATTATTATTATTATTATATACATATATTATTTATATATACATACAGTAGTGTGATGCAAACATTTTAGGGACCTAAGCATTAAAACTAGATTAAATGCAGATAACCATAAATACAATTTATTTTGTTAAGTATATATGTATATTCATGTTATTTGTATTTATTGTGATATATGTTCTAAGGAGTAAATACACACACACACACACACACATACACACACACATATATATATTTGTTTAGTTACATATTATGGGATGAGTTGGGGAGTTGAGATGAGGTGGGGTGGTAGTCATCCAACATCCTGACCTCACTAATGCTCTTGTTGCTAAATGCAAATCAAATTCTCACAGCAATGCTTCAAAAGCCTTTCCTGGACAGTAAAGACAGAGTAGATAAACTCTTGTTTAATACCCTGTTTTTGGAGTATATACTTAAAGAAGCATCAATAAATACTTCATATATATAATATGAATATATCAATATTTCAATATCAATAAAAAAATCTTTTCATTGAATTACTGTGATATCCATCAGCCTAATCAACACCTCACATTTTATGTTCATATCTTACAGCTCTGCTGTACAAAACACAGAAATAAAAGAAATGGTAACCAGTTGTTCCTTGCACTGAAGGCATTTAATGTAAATAAATAAATGAATTAATTAATTAATTAATAAACAAAGAGAGTTTCTGTACTTTCAGACAGCATGTGTGTGCAAACTGGGCTACTCTGGAGATGGAAAGAAGTGCACCCCTATCAACTTGTGCAACAAGGTAAGATAGTTGCCACTAGCACAGCCCTTATGGAGAAGCTCTTTTGTGTTGATGTGCTGTAAAAAATATACCCTTTTATAATCAACGGCTGCATCACAGGTTTTATTTTTGTGACTGTTGCAAGGCCTCATTGTCCGTTATGTAGGGATTTGAGGGGTTGTTAGTATTTCTGGTAAATGTTGAGCATCTTAGAGTACATTTGATCCTTAACAGAAAAATGGAGGCTGCCACAAGCTTGCCACCTGTACCATGACCAGACCAGGAGAGAGGAACTGCAGCTGCCCAGCAGAACTTATCGGAGATGGAATGTACTGCAAAGACAATGTCATGCAGGTAAGAACAAAATGGATGAGGGCCAGATGTAAATCCATTTTTTTGGCCACCTACATGTACCTTCAAATTCTTGTGTAGTGAAATTGCATGTCCATTATCCATCCTCTATGTCTGCCTGTGACATCTGGACCCCTTGCCACTCTTGCAGCTCATCATGCCTGTTCATAACACACCTTTTGAGACCCTAATGTAGTTTCATGCCTGGTGTTACGTCCTTTTAAAACATTTAGTTTTGAACGTGATGCCAAGCCCAGCTTTAATTCTGCTGATTCAAAAAAATCAGTCTTTACTGAGTCTTTCCACAATACACAGTGCATCCCACAAAATTTTCTGGAATTTTCTGTTCCACCTTAAATGTTGCAGATGTTATAGAACTACAGCAGGACCATTGCAAGTAGCCATAACTTACTAGCGACAGAGTTAAAAGATGGAGGAAAAACCATGCAAGTCAAAGGGAATTAATAGTTGGGTTCACTTTTATTAACTTCACCCACTTTTTGTGCAATCTTCCCCGGTTCTGCATGGCTTTCTATTAAATTCATGTGCATGATTTAGAAAAAGGCTACATATAGATGTCCCATTTACTGCATGTTTAAGCTGTGCATGTGCGAGTTTCGTACACAGTTTCAAATCCATCTGATTTGCACTTGAAAGTGGCTCAGAAAGCTAGCACTACGTACATGGGCCTTCTGTCTCTGCTGCATTATTTTTGCTGTTTAACTTAATTGTGTTTCCCAATGTGACTCCAGGAGGTTCGAAACCGAGACTTGAATGACTTCTTCTTCAGTTTGCTGGTAAGTCTGGAAATGTATTACCAGTTCATTTTTCCACAGTGTTTTCCACACCACCTTCTTACTTTAGTTTCAGACAGAAGGTTATATACACTGATCATGTAAATGAATGTCATGCAAATATTGGGCTTCAGTAATTACTTTAAACAGGTTTTTTCTGGGGCACAATGAGTGACAACATACATCTCTCTTTGGTGGTGTATGGTGTAGAACACCTGAAAAGGAATATGTCTACTAATGTGTGGGTGGTGATATATTAAAATGAATGCTGGCAGGATATAATACAAATATTGTTGTACTTTCAGAGGGCTGATGCCTATTTTCTGCAAGGTCGTGGTCCGTACACTGTGTTTGCTCCTAATAAGGAGGCATTTAATAAGCCAGAAGTAAGTGTTATTTTATGAAACTTCACAATGTCCAGTATGAGGCTCAGCAGTTAGAGCTCCGGGCTATTGATGCCAGGGTTGTGGGTTCAATACCCACCTAAATGTGTATTCAGTTTAAATGAATGCTGCTATCAAACTTGAGGCCTACAGCATGGGTTAATGGAAATGTTATTTCCTCCATCCTTCTTTCATTTCGTCCTTTCTTCTTTTTTTTATTCCTTCTGATGTTCTTTTTTCCTGTCTTGTCCTGTTCTCTACCTGATGATGTGTCCTCTATTTCCAGTATAAAAAGCCAGCGAATAAAGTGAGCAGCAATGCGCTCATGTTGTACCACATAGTGCCATGCCGGAGCCTCCTTGTGGAGGACCTCACGCAGCCTCGCAACCTCACCACCCTCACTGGAGAAACCCTCACCATTTCCTACTCACAGGTATGCACACAGACAGCAGAATGTTCTGAGGTCAGCAGCTCCAGCAGGGTTAACAGATAAATTAAGTAAAATATATATAAACTTGGCTCTGTTTGTGTTTGCAGGGCACAATATACATCAATAACAAGGCCAAGGTGGTTTACAGCGATCAAGAAAGCAGCAATGGGATTTTCCACGAGATCGACACCATTCTGATACCGCCCAGTTTTCAGAAGTTAGATGCAATGGACAAGTCGTACACTGTAGGTGTTTACATTTGATCTTCTCATTTTTTTTAGATAAGAAAAAGAAAAGCATGACATAACTGTGTTGTATCTACTCAGGTCACTGTGTAATAATTCCGACCAATAGAAATGCTCTAAATTACTTGGAATAAGCTCCTATTTTACATTGACTTCCATTCAAAGTTAAGAAAAATTTTGCCTTCCCCTGTAAAGTCAGCATTCTGGAGATACATGTTTCATTATGTCAATATTTGATACACCCGTCTCTACATTTATATCCTTACGTGTCCTTAAAGCAAGAGTTTAAAGTGGGGTTACCTTAAAATAACAGCTTCAGAATAATTTTGATAGTACACTGACTTAATATGGTAATAGGGCATGAACTACAATGAATTTCACTTCCCAACTGTAGAGGGAGCCATAGAGCAAAATTCTGCTCTAAGTAACAAGCTGTTCAATTATTTACTCAACAAAAAACATTGTGTATGAAAATAGTCTGACTTCCTTGTGTGATCTCCTTTAGGTTTGGGCTTATTGCAGGAAAATGAAAGAAGATTAGCATTTTTGCTATTAATTGTTAAATGTTTAATTCATTTTTTAAATTTCTGAACAGCTGGAACTCAATGATATAGTGCAGAACCATGGCTTCAAGACCTTTTTCAAACTGTTACAGGTATGTAGTGTGTCACATGTTTTTCCCCTCTATTTTCTTTCTTTGTCCACTCTTTTTTTCTTTCTGCTTGAATTTTCTTGAATAACCATCTATTTCACAAATTAGTTTGAATGATCATCCAAATAAACCACCTGTCCTGTCATTAAAAGCCTCTGATCCTCTGTGTCTTGTTTTATGTTTGTTAGGATACAGACGTGTTAAAAAAGGTGATGGACACAATCCACCAGCCGGTCACTCTCTTCCTTCCCACTGACTCCACTATGGCTGCTCTACCTCAAGAACAGAAGGACTTCCTGTATGGCCTGCATAACCGAGCCCAGCTGGTGGAGTATCTCGAGTACCACATCCTGCGTGACACAAAGGTGAGAGGGTTTGCCTCCAGGGCTTTTTCAGAGTTGGAAGTGGGGCCCATTCTCCTTAGACTCCTAAGTGTTCTAATCAAGGTGTATGCAGCAAACATTTCATATATCGAGATTTGGTTTTGTATCTGTGCTGTTTAGGTGCTGTCTGCAGAGCTGGTCCACCGGCCATTGACGACTCTTCAGGGCTCAGATATCTCTGTGAGCTGCGTTGGAGAAGAACACATAGTGAGTGGCCAGTAAAGAAAATTCTGCATACAGATGAGTTTATACTAGTTAGTTGTCTCACCTCAATCGTTCATGTTTGTGGTTCAGTGACGTGTTTGGGATGCCCAATAATCATACACAGCGCATGATTTTGCCCATCAGTCCAAAACATTAAGGGCTTTATGTTATTTGAATACATTTGAATACATATGCTGTTATGTTATCTACACACAGCTGCTATAAAGGGTTCTTTGAACAAAACAATTTTGGTTCCATAAAGAACCATGTTACTACAGGGGATGTGGGAGTGTGAGGAACCTTTTCTGGGTCTAAAAAACAATAACTTGACGCAACAGTTCTTTAACAGTTTGAAAATTTTCTTCGAACATTCTTCAAGCACAGTGTTTTTTCTAATACAAGACAACCATAGTCACCATTAGTGTTGGACAGATGGAATTTGTCTTCCACCTTTAACCCACACATGCAGTGAACACACGCATAGACACTAGTGATCAAACACACACAGTGACAGTGAGCACACATGCCCAGAGTGGTGGGCAGCCATTGCTGCAGCACCAAGGGAGCAGAGAGGGTGAAGGACCTTAAACAGTGGCAGCTTGCTGAGCCTGGGTAGCGAACCCACAACCTTATCATCATTAGCTGAGCCACCACTGCTTCACTAAAAGAACCCTTTGTAGCACGGTTGTATGGTTGTGCAAATAAATACTGTGTAAGTATCATGATTTTCTCATGATCAGATGAAATAGTTTCTGGTAACCGATGTCCACATTTTACTTCTCATCTAAAAGCAAGAACTAACATTCTCAATATGCGTAGACATATTCGCAAGCACAGTTGACCTATTTTATTAAGTTTACTTATATTAAGCCATTTAAACGATGCAGGCAGTAGGCGTGAAAATAGCCTGTAGGCGGGGTGTAAGATAAACATCTATTTACACCTGGTCACTTCATGCGTCGTTCATGCATAATTAATATTTGGAGGAGTGATTTAATGAATTTTGCACTATGATTGTTTTGCTTCAATGAAAATAGTTGAAGTATCCTTTTATCTGAAGAATGTTTCTGACAGTAAATCACCCTGTGTTCAATTTCTCTCTTCAGGGACAGCTGTATGTCAATGACAAAAGTTGTCGAATTGTAAAGATGAACCTGAATTTTAATGGCGGCATCGTTTATGGTATTGACTGTCTGCTAACACCTCCCAGTCTTGGAGGACGCTGTGACCAGAAGGACGTCATAGAAATCACAGTGAGTTTCATTTTCTTCTGGATTATGCCAGGAGCAAAAGCCTATACTGTACACCCACTTCAATTTAACATTTTCTAAATGCTTACATTGCTCAGTTGGGTCAAATTGCAGATACATTACAGATTACTGATACTGCCATATTGATAACCCTTCAATCAGTCAATATATAACATGGGGCAGTAGTACAACTGTAAAAGCTTAGCTGTTATTTATTGAAAAAATGAAATATTTGAAATATGGATGGTGGCTATGTTACATTCTTCATTTTTAATTCTCACATTCAGTATGATGGCAAGAATGTGGTTATAGTAATGGTTTCTCTTTCTGCTGTGATAGATGCCCTGCAGACGGTGCAATAATCAATATCGGTCTGATTGTCCTTCTGTTAGCAAAATACAGGTATGACTTTTACTTCTACACTAAGGCTGCAAAATATATCATTTCAGCATCATTCAGGATGTGCAATGTCTTGTGGGATGTCAGAATATATATATATATATATATATGTATATATATATATATATATATATATATATATATATATATATATATATATATATATATATATATATATATTTTTTTTTTTTTTTTTTTTTTTTTTTCATTTTCAAGGCATGTCAACCAATATAATTTATTTTACATTTACAAACATTAACTTCATTATTCATTTCATTATTATCATGACATGTTGGATCATTGATATTTGGTGATATCTGTGGAAAAAATTATTGACATTTGGTGATATCTGTATAAAAAAAAAGCAATACAAAAGTGACTTAAGAGAACTTCTGACTAAACTAAGCTGAACTCAAAAACACAGTGTAAATAATTTATAATAAAATGTAATAAAACTGACATATATATATCAGTTTTAAATGAGTAAATGTTCCTTTCTGTTCTTTCTTAGACACAGAAATGTACATTTGTCCAATTGTTTAACAGTTCAAAGGTGGTACAACTAACTGCCTGCTTGCCAAACGATAGAAGATCACGAGTTCGAATCCCAGCAACAACACAGCCTCCCATGGTCAGGAGTCTGAGGATAGTAGGGCCTCCCTCATGTGATAGAGGGAGTTTTAACCCTGCAGATGGGAATGAATATTAAAGTAATTGAGGGGTTGTGGATGCGGACCTTCCTCTATTATTAAATGTATTGGATCACTGATGTGTGTATTTCTAAATTGATGTATTTTAGCATGTCTAAACCTTAACATTTTTCAATACAGACTGTACAGAAGTGTGACTTACCAAAGCGCCTTTTGACTGTGAACACTGGCTGTCAGTCTGTTTGCTCCATGGTTATATGGAAGCCAAAGTGTTGCTCAGGCTACTATGGCAGGGACTGTCTCGGTAAGCTACTACATTATCAATTCACATTGTTTTACAACTGAACCCAATGATAGTTAGTGATTATAGTTGTGTAGTATCCTAAACAATAGCTTTATTGTATGCAATGCCTTTAATGTTGTTACTGCATATAATATGTTATTACATTACGAGGGATACATGATCAGGTTTTTGCTCTACAGAATTTACAGTCAGACAATTTATAAATGTGATCCACTCAGTGTAAATATTGTGAGCTAGTAAGTGCACTTACACTGTATTTTACTGCTTGTGTGTATTTTAATGATCAAATGCTGCTGTTTATGTTGCAGCTTAGGCTTATGGGAATTGTTGGAAATGTGCTAGTGACTTTTATCCCACACAGTGTGAGCTTCAGTTTAAAAAAGGCAACTAAAATCATCTAAAACATCATATGATTGGTTCATCTCTAATAATTAACAATACTTATACTGACATTGTACTGTATGACTGTACTCTAACGCATAAAACCTGTTCCCCAGCTTGCCCCGGAGGGCCAGGATCTCCCTGCAGTAACCATGGGCAGTGCGATGAGAACCGTCTTGGCAACGGCACCTGCACATGTGATAAAGGCTTCCAGGGAGTGGCCTGTGAACTGTGCACAGATGGACACTTTGGACCTGACTGTAAAGGTGCTGTCTAATGTTTATAGAAGACTGGGCATTTACCAACACTGAAGCCTTTGCCTTTGCATGTGTATTTGTACATAAATGACTGTACATTTTCCCTTCCCTTCCCTCCACAGCCTGTAACTGCACAGAACATGGGTCATGTGATGAAGGGGTAGATGGCACAGGCTCCTGTTTCTGTGACGAGGGGTGGACTGGTCCAAGATGTGAGCATGAATTAGGTATGGCCAAACCATTTATTTATTTACACACTATGTGGGATATCAATTGTCAGTGTCATAAGAAGCTGCCCTTGTGTGTGAACATGTCATTATGATTGGACTAATTAATATTGTGAGGTTTTATCAACAGATGTGAAGTCCTATCCTTTTTACAAGGCCTATGTGTTTAAGACAAAAAACACAATGGGCTTCACTTACCAGAATTTTTCAAAGAATAAAATTATAAATAATATTGTTTTCATTAAAAAATTATTAAAATAAGAATAAGATGTACTTTAAATACATGTACATAATGTACACACAGATTTTTTTTAAGTATTAGTTTAAGGGTGTTTTTATCATTTTATTTATATATAATTTTAGCAGAGAATTTTGAAAGTCTGATTTGTGCCAAAGAATTGATTTGGGTCAAATATTGATGTTTAAACTATTTTAATAGAATGGAAATCGAAATCATAATTATATTTTTGGGTGGTGTAAATTATACATTTAATACATGAGCTGTTTATTGTGTAATAAAGCATTCTAACATAATTTTATAACCTGGGGATATAAAAGGTGCATCACCCTATACATCAAAGAGGAACCCAAAATAAATGTAAATTAATTGTTTGGAACTTTTAATAAAACATCAGGATTTTTTGCTTTTAGAAATGAAACAGTGGCATTGCAACGATTTGAATGCTATTCTTTCTGGTGCTGTAGGTGTTAGTGCTCTGTGCCTCCCTGCTTGCCATGAGAAAGCTGTGTGTACTGAGAACAACACCTGTATGTGTAGGCCCTTCTACGAGGGAGATGGGATCACCTGCAAAGGTGAGCTCTCTAATGTAGCCATTCCTTTCCTATTAACACAAATTCAGCAGAATGACCAAACTCACTACGGATACTACTATTAGTAGTAACATCAGAATGATGACACTGAGCACACGTTTAAAACTCTAAACCGCTGTTCTTCCTTTCACACTCCAGTGGCAGACATGTGCCAGTTCTGGAACGGAGGCTGCTCGAAGAACGCTAAATGCTCTCAGAAAGAGGAGAAGGTGAACTGCACCTGTCTGAAAGGCTACACTGGAGACGGCCATGTCTGCTCACTGGTGGATCTCTGCGTTGCAGAGGATAACGGAGGCTGTCATGAGGACGCCATCTGCACCATGACTGGACCTGTAAGTAGACTGTTCTTATTTAACATCTTCAGGATTACACATTATAATACACATATTTTCAGGTTCAGTTTTCCATAATGAGGCCGGGTTTCGATCAATCTACTAGATTCAAAATATGTAATACACACATATTTCCTTAATAATGTGTGTGTGTGTGTGTGTGTGTGTGTGTGTGTGTGTGTGTGTGTTTCAAACCCCAGGGGAAGCAGAAGTGTGAATGTAAGCCTAACTACATCGGAGATGGTCTGGCCTGTGAACTGAAGGTGCTCCCAGTGAACCGCTGTATGCAAGATAATGGCCAGTGTCATTCAGAAGCACAGTGCACTGACCTGCACTACCAAGGTCAGTGTTTCAGTCTTTAAACCTGAAAAATCAAACCATACCGAGCAGAAATGTGGCCTAATCGTTGCTGTCACTTCTCTACACCAACACGTTCAAAATAACAGTGATTGAGGTTAAAGTGCAGAATGTCAGCTTCGATTTTAAGGATAATTGTATGCAAATGTTTGGGTATCAAGAAACTTTATACGTTTATAAGAAGTCAGGTCAGCTTTCTCATTTGATGTGTGTGGTGGTTAGAGCACTGGGCCCTGAGCAAGGCCCAGCTGAGAAAGGCTCATTGTCTACTGTGTGTGTTTGCTTACTACTGAAAATATATTTGGGGTTTTTTTTGCCACATGTTCACTTTCACTGGTCATTTTTTGGTCAAATATAATATAACATATTATTATTTTTAATAATAATAATAATAATAATAATAATAATAATAGTATAACATGTATATCACAGAATGGAAAATATGGCCTGTGAGTGTGAGCTTGTGGGGAAAAAATATGAATATATATTATATATATAATATATATATATATATCCCCTCCATTGTTTAATTTAAAATGTGCTTTAAAAAATTCCAGAGATAAAACAACAACTAAATGAATCACCGTCTACTTACTTATTGTTTGCGCTGTCAGATCTGTCAGATCTCAGTGATGTCAGTATGACTAACAACATGGACTGTTGGCTTGTTTTGGCCAGATAAAACAGTTGGAGTCTTCCACTATCGTTCTCCACTGGGTGTGTACAAACTCAACTACACACAGGCCCAGGAGGGCTGCAAGCAGGAGGGTGGCACCATCGCTACTTACATACAGCTCTCCTACGCTCAGCAGGTAGATGTGAACACAAGCATACACACCAAGAGTTCTGTGTGCACTGAGGTGTCTGACGCGCTGGTTGTGTGTGCTGCAGGCTGGATATAGCATGTGTTCGGCAGGATGGCTTGCAGAGAAGCGGGTGGGCTATCCAATGAGCTTCTCCCGTCCAACCTGTGGCTTTGGCCATGTGGGCATTGTGGACTATGGCACTCAAACAGATCTAAGCAAGACCTGGGACACATTCTGCTACCGGATAAAGGGTAAGACAATGTGTGTTTGACACACTTTGAAAGGAATAGTGGGAAACAGTTCAGCTGCATGATTAATGAGTAGTGGAAGCGCATACTCAGCACTCAACACTGTGAACAATGCATACTTACATTACCACACACTTTTCCTTAAACATATTTAGGTATCAGCAGTTTATGAGAAGCCTAACCTATAGCTAAAAAAGGACTGAAAACACTAAAGAGAGAGAGAGAGCCCTTTTCTAGTCTTTCATACAGAAATCTCCCTTAATTTGGGAATGTAGAATAAGAAATTCAAGAGAATACTAATTGAAAAATAGTGTATTTTAATTTTTTATTTGAATAAGGTTTATGGCATAAAGGTGCCAATATTGTGCGATGAGTGCTAATTAGTCGGCCTGCTGATCGCCCTTATTGTTGCAAAGCTGTATAACTGGATTTTAAAAGTGCAATTGTAATATAAATATAAACCATTCATTAATAAATGAGGATTTTGTGCTGTGTGCTGAACTTTGGAGAACCATTTGCCAGTGTGTGTTCATGTGTGTGTCAGATGTGAGGTGCGAGTGTAAGGTTGGCTACATTGGTGATGGATACTCTTGCACTGGAAACCTCCTGCAGGTTCTCTCCACCAAACCCAACTTTTCCAATTTTCTGTCTGTAAGTACAACAGCACTTCACTCCCATATTCCAAACTCGCAATAAACAGCAGTTCTGCTGTGAAGGGGTGTATCAGCGCAGCCCTATCAAAAACTCATATCCCCAAAATGGTAGTATTACAAGAGAAGGAAGAAGCAATCTTATGTGCTGTTAATGGATGTTAATTAATTGTAATGTTGGATTATCTCTATTGGTCCATTCATCATTAAATGTTCAGCCAATGTAAATTCCAGCCAATGTCTTCAAGGTTTTATCCTCTATTTTTAAATGTATGTAACCAATGCAGGTGGGATGTTCATGAGGCTTATCAAAAACAGTGAGTGTAGGAACTGTTATGACTTAATGTTCAAATCTCAAGTTTGTTTCTTCTCCAGCAAATCCTGAATTACTCCAAAACTTCAGCAGCAGGGCAAGAGTTTGTGAAGCGCCTCAGCAACATCACTGTTCAGTCCACGCTGTTTGTGCCTGATAATAACGGCCTCTACGAGAATGAGGTACCCATCATCTCCCTGTCCATCACAGAAATACATGTTCCTTATGATGTTATTTATTTATCAAATACAACAACATATCTAAACCTTTTACACACTTCCTTCTCTCCGCTAAACAGACGCTGTCCTACAGGGATTTAGAGCACCACCTGCTGGACGGGAGGGCTTTGATACTGCAGGCGCTCATTAACATCACTCATGTTCGAACACGCCTGGGGCACACACTCAATGTGAAAGGGGTTCCCAGCCTGGAGAACCCTCAAGCACAGGTATGGTGCCAAAAGGTTCATGTTTATCTGCTCCAGAGAGTCCTATTGTATTGGCAGTACTGTTCTACAGGGACTAGACAAGCTGTGTGGATTTGCATGTCTGTGTCAGCAATGGAAGGGGTCTCCACAAACATTTGGACACATAATGTAACTCGTAACAAAGTGATAATGATAGCTATTGATGTAATTATAATGAAATAACTGAAGCTAGCTCTTTTCTTTAGGCTTCCTCTGGATACATCAACGATCAATACATCATTGAACCAGACATCTTGGCATCCAATGGGATCATCCATGTGCTGCAAGGGCCACTGAAAGCTCCACCACCTCCTCCTCCGTCACTGCCACAGGCACATAAGGCAGGGATGGGGATCGGTGTTCTGCTGTTAATAATCCTTATCATCGCTGCTATATTTGTGGCCTACCATTTCTACAACCAGCAATCCAAGCCATTCCAGTTCCACTACTTCAGGGTAAGCGTGTCTCCGTGTGTTGTGACATTTCTTAAAACTTCTGAAACCCTGGAATTCCAGCTGTAAATCTCAGCTGAAATACAGAATACAACTCCTCCACCTTCCTTGAATTAAATGGCCTATGATGCCTCATTATGCTTTTCCTTTCAGTTGCCTCTCATCTTTGTAATGCCCTCCCTGAGGGTTCCAGTCATGCTGTTATAAATTCATCTAAATATATATAATATATATAATAATATATAATATAATATAATATTTTTGCCCAAAGTGTGGTATTATGCTGACCTCAAATGTTGTGTTATGGTTAATATTATAATATGTTTATCTTAGTAGCGCCTTGAGATTTGGACTTAAATGACAGGTGCAATAATAATAATAATAATAATAATAATAATAATAATGGTTATTTTATTTCAAAAAGTATTTTAAAAAGTATTTATTGATGTAATAATACTATATTAATATTTCTTTAAAAAAATAAAAACAGATCATTATAATGCTTGCAATCAACTTCAATGTGGCAAAATATGGCCAAAGTATTGGTAAATAAATGCTAATAATGCATTTTTTTGGCTTTTTTAATCATTGAAAAGTGTACACTCACAGTGAGTGGTTTTGCTGTGTACACTCATATTTTTATGGGATGGGCCGACAGGCCGTTGCTAACAATGTTCTTCCACAAAGTGTGAGCTTTAATTTGAAAGCTCACACTGTGTACTGAACACACACACAAACAAACGAACCAAAGTGTGAACCTTGTGGCTGAGAATACTCTGTCATTCGTATTCATCAGTTCAGTATGTATTTGTTTCCAGGAGGATGAGAGAGAGGACACAAGCCCATCTGACTCCACTCCATATATGTGCAACCCCATGTATGAGTCCACACCTGCCCCTAGTTACCCAGAACCCCCAGTGGAAGATGTAAGTAAAAGACAGTGTAACACAAACCTACAAATAAAACATGTTTATGAACATTTACAACTTCATTTGCCTAAAGTGGGCTATATACTATAGTCATTTTCTAACTACTGCTTTCACTGGGCTGTGTTGTAGCAGGATGATAAGCATCAGGTGGTTTCCAGTGGCTCCTATGACCTTGTCCAGGTCAGCTGAAGAGATCTGATCTACTGCAGAATGATTGAAGGTGGGGGCAGACTGCTGCAGTACCTTCAAAGACCACAGCAAGGCAGCAGTATAAAAGGTTTCACGAGAACGGAAGCTGAACTGAAATGAACTGGCTGATGATGATCCAGCACGCTGGGCAGTGCTTTTAGTAATGATGCGCACAGAACTGGGTACATCTCTGTATGCGTGTGTTCTGGTGGATGGTTACTAATTTGTTCATTTCTGTTGATATAATGCTATTCCATTTTTTTCTATGAGCACAAATAAACAGTACAAAAGGATGGGCATAGTCTGTGATTCAGAAACTGTGAGGAGTGTTTTACAAAGCAGGTTCTTTTATCAATTTTCTTTAATTATTGTCAAGTTTTCTGCCTCCAGATTTCATCATCACTTCTGGTGATTCTGGATATTCGTAACTTATTGATGTTGTGCAGCTTTCCATAGCTCTGTTCATCATTCTGGAGCTATTCTGCATTTATTACAGTGAACAACATCCTACCAATTCACTGAAATGATATTACTGAAAACAGCGATTCCAAACCTTTGTATGGTATATATGCATATTTGAAACACACTGACTCATCCCCACATCATTCCTACTGCAATTCTGATCCTTTAATGACAAGATTTTATTTTTAGGTCCTTTTCAGCCAACTGATTTGCACAGAGATGTATTCAGCCTTGTGTATAGGGGCATACAACATAGACCAATAACTAATAGGGATCTCAAATTTCAGTTTATTTTTAATGCATACTTATATAATCCATATTTATACAGTCTTTTTTCTCTGGGTCAATACAGCTCTCTCATTAGTTGGGACTTCACGAGTAGAGATTAAGGCCTAACTCATCAGATTAACCAGCAACATTAATCAAGAACTGACAGAGGAATCAACCAAATCACATTCTGATTTCCAGCGTGCAAAGAAACGTCAGTGTAGGACTTCTGTTAGTCCTACATACATCACTGACTGTGAATATGAGCAGTTACCTAACCAGGATTCTGTCAGTTAATAAAAATGGAAAACAGTGGCTGCAGCTCTGTGCCAGTGCACTTTACTGAAAGAGACACTGTAGCTCTGCAACATACAATGTAAAATGTGTGTTACTGTCTGATCCAGGGTTCAAATCAAGCTTTGAATGTTTCACATAATCTTACTCTGAAAGCAGAGAGAGTTTATTATTTGAAGAACATCTGAAGAACATTTAGCTCTGATGGAGCTTATGAGAGAAAAAGGTTGAGCTGTGCAGATTTGGTGGCTGAGGTGAGAGAGCGTGGGTGGCAGGCATATATAAGACCAGTAGAGGAAGGTGTAAGGGCTTTTGTAGTGAAGTCTGTCATGTTGTTGCTGGTTGAATTTGGATTCAGAGGTTCAGGTATGCTGAGGGCAGCCGTGAAGGAACTGTCAGACGTAGCTGAAAGGGAAGTGTGTGACTGAAGGTGTAGCACGGTGAGGGATGTAGGCAGTTCTGTTGGTATAGTGTTACTGAGGTTGTGAGTAAAATCCTGTAAGAATCTAATGAAGTGAGCTTTGATGGGAGTGGGTCTGGGATGCCATACTTTACTGTTTAGCCTCATGGAGTTGATGCTGGCTTAATTCACTAAAACACTGATGAATGTAGGTCTCTATCTGATGACCCCTGTGAAGAGCTTGCGAGGTAGTGGGTGATTAGAGGGGGGGTGAAGGGAATGAGCTAGGCCTTGTGTGTAACCTTAACTGTTAGGTGAAGCATCTTGTCATTGTCCTGTATTATTTCAGAGCTAAATGTTCAGAGACAGATGATGGAAATGTTGCTGATCAGATCATAAGCAACCACAGCAACACAAGGGAACGATCTATAGGGAGATAATAACTCACCTGATAGAGCTTGTGATATAATGAGTAGTTAGAGTGTGAGTAAAGGGAGTGGGATGGGCAGGATTTTGTCTTCCTGTATTATGTCATTAGAACAGCCAAACCCATAACAGTAATCTAAAACTGGAATCCTTTAGTAGAGCAAGCAGAAGTTAGCATTATTTTAGATGTGGGTCTTTTCCTTCTTGTTTAACATTTGTTGCCTGAACTGAGAGCCTACATCTAATAGTCACAGTTCACCACTGAATAAAATAATCACCAAACAGCAAGTATAATAAAATTCATACTGGCCAAGTCAAATTATTTGCTGAGCTGCAGAATGTCATGCTAAAAAGTCCTCTTTCCATTTTGCTGTGATTATTTTGCTGCTCTTCAGTGAAAGATCTAAGCTCTATGATCTGTTTTATTACATACACAATCATCACTAGCTACCCTTGGTCTAATTATCATGTTATTTGAGGTGGAAGGGCATTTCAGCCAACTGAAGCCAGATGTTCATGGTGACCTCTCCTTAAAATGCTCCATGTACGGCAGTACTGCTTCCCACACCTACAAACATCAACACTGTCAACACACAAATCTGACATATGTTCTACATATCTATATTATATACTGATATATTAATATCTTGATCGCAACCCGAACGAGTAACTGAAATAGATACCCACCTTCTCCTCTAGTAGGAGCTTGTGAGCTGCCTCGATGTCAGAGCTCATGACACGGTCTTTGTCCCATGGCCTAACAGGAAAAGTAGAGAGTTTGACCGGGGTCTTGGTGACATCACACTCCAAAAAAAAACAATTACATCATCGAAACAGCATTCGTGACAGTCAGTCTTTCTGAGCTCAACATGCTACTGCCCTGGCCAAATGTGCAATAAGCTGACTGAATGATGCAGCATCACTTTACTAACATAGAATCAGGATTGAGAGAGGAGTCCTGACCAATGTTTCAAACCCATTTTAAGAGTTGCTAAATTCTTAGTAATGTGTCCCTTGTGAGTCAATTAACTGATTCTTATTCTTATCTGGACGATATTTTTCTTTGAGCAGTACCATTAAAGAACCACTTCTGGGTCAATAAAGAACCATGTTTGTAATGGAAATGTGTGAGTGTGAAAAACCCTTTACATTAAGAAATGTAACTTTAGACCTTGAACCTATTACCAATGTGGTTCATTATGGAACCAAAAGTTCATCTATGGTATCACTCAAAGAACCATTTGAAGCAGCTGTATGGTCAGAACTGTGTGGGCATTTTTAGACAATGCGGTGACTGACAGTAGTAAAGCCATAGCACTGTTTACAAACCCACGGCAGCAATCCTTTTTCAAGCTTTTTGAATCTGTGTGAGAAACTGTTTTGAGAAGGTAGTTAGAAGTTATGTTCAACCAGAAGTAACTACGGTAACCATGCGCAAACTGTTGGTGGTTAACCCTCAGGAATTTGGCCAGTCATTTAACACGGTTAGCATTTGCTAAAATATAGCACTGTGGCTGGGTGGCTGTGATGGGCAACCAATCATTTAAGCAATGTGAGCATGTCGTGGTTAGATTAGACTAGGCAAGAGGTTTAGCAGAAACCTAATTAAGCAGATGAGTTCATTTACACCCAAAAGGGCAAAAACCTCGCAATTTAAATCACCAACTTTGTTCTTCATTAATGGTGCCAGTGGGACTACGTACATCCTTAGTCCCCAGGCAGGCCAGTGTGCTTCTACAATTATGAAGCTGGTTCAGTGACAGGTCCATGAAGTGAGTTTGGAGGAAAGTGGGTCTGGAATGCAAATCTCACTGTTGAGCCTTCCAGAGGTGTCGAGGGCTTCATTCAGTGAAACACTGACAAAGGGCGGTGTAGTGTTAGTGTATGGGTGAAGGGAATGGGCTGGGTCCTATATGCAACCCCAATTATTAGGGGCAGGATTGTGTTATCTTTCACTGTTGTGTTTCACAATTCTGGAGCCTATAGCTAAAATTATGAACAGATTAACTGGATAAGCTGACAGACTCTTTAAACCAGCTTAAGACAATTAGCTGGCTTGAAGGCTTTTAACTCTTATTTAATAAAGTCAACAGTTTTTCTAATTCACATTATTTTTGATTACTATGACATTGCTCACCTGACTACAGAGCGCAGCAGCTCATAGACTTTCTCCAGCGGCGCTGTGGTCCTCAAGGGCCGGTGGAACTCCAGGGCTTGGCAGGCTGCTAGCAACTCTATGGCAAGAACTGTGCATGTGTGTGTGTGTGTGTGTGTGTGTGTGTAGAGGCAGAGGTGGAGAGGAAGAAAGAGAAAGAGACACCTAATGAAGCTGAATGCTGAATGAATAAAAGTAATACTGTCATTATTATGTTAGTAAGCCCTGCTGGTAGTGTACCTTGCTCTACATGCTCGACCACCCTCAGGGCTTTCCT
Source organism: Salminus brasiliensis (assembly GCF_030463535.1). NCBI lineage: Eukaryota > Metazoa > Chordata > Actinopteri > Characiformes > Bryconidae > Salminus > Salminus brasiliensis. The sequence continues at coordinate 48,263,819 of NC_132879.1, forward strand.
GGCTGCCCAGCCACCCATAGACACGTGGTCCTCAGTGGCAGCACTGGTGGACAGGGAGTCCACAGAAGCCGGATGGCACAGCACCTTATTCTCAGATACTACAGCAGGGTAAAGAGAGATGCCATACATTTATCTTCTGTAATGTAGCTTTCTGGGGCATCAGAAGTGTCTGGGATCTATCAGCACCATTGTGAACACATCTTAAACGTTTAATTATTTAACCTTTTTGGACAATTTTTAGTTTTTTAGACAAAGAGAAATATTTAATGTTGATGCCTGTTGAAATTTTATTTGTAAAAAATAGCTAAACGTGTGCAGTGGCCAAACTGAAAGGGAATGTATGTTATCACCCAGAGCAGCAGCAGTACAGTGGGCCACCATAAAGCCTGAGTTTAAGCCACCATCTTTCACAAGGAAGGCAGGAAGTTCGCTGAGTGCCGGATTACACAGCCTCTCAATACGTCGCTCACTGATGCTCGCTAGCTCATGCACTCCTATAGACAGGAAATCCAGAGCCTAGGGAAGAAGTTGGAGCAAGTTTAGTGATGACGTCTTTGTGAAAGCTACATTGTAACCTCAGTTTCTTAGGTTCTAATTTACTGGTGTCTCAAATACCTTTTAGCAGACAACAGGGAGTAACAGCAGAAATAATGTTCATATACTGCTTTGAGGAGCAGCAAAATGTGGGACATGTATAGTTAGCCCAACTAGACACCAGAAAGTTTTGTCCACAAGTTCCTTGTTGGCCCCACATACGGAGGCCTACCAAAGTCAGTGATGGGACCAAGAGGGGTTAAACATGGGGTCCATCTAGGAAACAATCCTTAACTCTAGCTACACTGGCAACAACAAGAAGGCAGTTTGCATTGCGTTTGAAGGATCTTCTTCAGGATCCTCCTTAGACCTACTCAGCCCTTTGAAAGTCCTCCATCTTGTACCTGTGTACCTCCACACTGTACCTGTAAATGACACTGCAAATCCCATACTCTCTAAGTAAAGGGTTAAAAAGGATTGTCTGGACTGATGCCAAAGAATTTTACCATTGGTTTGCTAAAGAACCTTTCAGTTGATGGTTCTTTCGAGTAGAATCTAAATGTGAAGAACCTCCTTATAATATAAAGTTAAATGAGTTGTGTGCTTATACTGTACCTTGGCAGGATATTCTCCATGAAAGTTTCCACCTGAAACAGTGATTCCTCGCTCAGCAAATACCAGCTGATAGGACAGAGGTTAAGAGATACAGACGATCAGAGGAGGTATATAGAGAATATACTGTCAAGAAAACCTGTCTAATTTTGTGCATAAAGAGCAACTGGAGGAGGATACAGGATTATCTGTTCCGCTGTTTAGCTCAGTGTTTAGGATTTTCTTCACAAAAGCAATGGTGTCATTGGCCACTCCATGCACCTATGGAAGGATGAAAAGGAGCAGAGCTCATTAGAATTGTTTTTCTCAAAGTACTGTTTGTTTTTTTATTCAGGATATTTCTTCAGTCGTCATCATTCTGGATATACACTGATCAATAGCGCTGTAGTTCTATAATTACAGACTGTAGTCCATCTGGGTCTTTGCATACTTTGCCTCCCTTCTCTGTTCCTAATGGTCAGGACCCCACAGGACCACCACAGAGCAGGTATTATTTGGGTGGGGGGGTAATTCTCATTGGCTCAGGCACAGCAGTGCTCTCATTGCTAATAGAGTGGACAGTGGACAGCACTGCTGTGTCTGATCCCCTCGTACCAGCGCAACACACACTAACACACCACCATGTTAGTGTCACTGCAGTGCTGAGAATGACCCACCACCCAAATAATAGGTCTTGTGGAGCTTGGTCCTGTGGGCTCCTGACCACTGAAGAGGGGAAAAAGGCTTTTTTTTTGTAATTCGTAATTTTCTACCCAATTACCCAACCCGAAACAACATGGCCAGGCAACCAACACTGGTTCCCGGCTCTAACGCACCAGCCTGCAGACACCAACGATGGCCAGCACCACAACAAAGCAACCCAGCCTGAAGAGAGCAAGACCAATTGTGCTCTCTCTAGGCCTCGGCTGCCGATGGCTAGCAGCATGACTGGGATTCGAACCAGCTATCCTCTAATCATGGTGACAGTGCTTTAGTAAAACATAGTATGCAGAGAAACACATGGACTACAGTCCATTATTATGTAACTACAAAGTGCTCCTATATGGTAAATGGAGCTGATATAATGGAAAGTGAGTGTAGAAACAAAGAGGTGTTTTTTATGTCATGGTTGATCGGTGTAGAGGAAATAGTAAATGTTCTGCAAATGTAATTTTGTAATTGTATATTTAGAGTAATTTACTGTAACTGTGTTAATTTGTAACAGAACTTAAGAATGCTCCCAGATAAACAGTAAAGTACAATAACACACCGCTGTTTATAAAAAACAGTATGTTATTGTTATCCCTGTAAAATTTCACAGATTCTTTGCAGTCTACCTGAGGGCAGCATCGCAGAGTATAAGCATCCTGAACACGATTGTATGACGTATCTCCTAAAGGAAACACAAAAACAATATATTGAGAAATGAACATATATATATATATATATATATATATATATATATATATATAAATATATATATATATATATACATATATATATATATATATATATATATATATATATATATCAGCATACCTGTGATTTCAGAAGGGAAGATATCAGAGTGGAGAAGGGAGCGAAAGTGCTGGGCTACCACAATCTGCCCTGGGTGAGGCCTCACTGCATGGACATCTGAAACAGGACAGGAAAAAATGCTACTGTTGAGATAAATTCCAAAAATATAGAGCATGAACAGAAGCACACGCATGCAAAACAGGGCCCTTTCCATTGTGGAAAGAGTAAATATTCAACCATTTCCTTTAGTTATTTCCACAAGGAAAACCCATGGCATGGCTATACAGCTGTCCCTTTAAACTAGAGTCTAGGATCAGAAAATGCCTTTCAACTGTTGCCAAATAACATCTAGATAAACATTTTTGTCTGAAACAATTGTTTTACTGAAGAGAAAGAAAAAAGGGAAAAAACACTATTTAGCTCTGTTAGCTAGCTAGTTAGGAGTCAGGAGACTGTGAGAACCATTCCAATAGCCCCAGCCTGTGTTTCCTAAAGCCCCAGTCGGCTCCTTTTCATGATTTTTTTATGGTTGTTGTGATGAATTTACTCTGAGCTGTCTGAGAAGAAATGATGTCAGTCTTATCAGTCTGTAGGTTTCCTCTGTTGGGTTCAAGTTCTGAGTGTCCTGTAGCTTGTGATTGTTAGAGCATTTAAGTGCTGTATAAGCTGGTGGTTTGAACCCTGTAGCTGCTCTGTACACTGTGTATAGAATATAGAAATGCTCTAAATTACCTGGAATAAACTCTTCTTTTACATAAACGTCATTACATTGACATTTTGCCTTCTCCTGTAAAGTCACCAATTTGGACATACATATATTTCACTGGACAGCGACAATTTACATATATTGAATAAAACACTGGTAAATGCTTATTCTGTGGTTTATTTTCAGATCCTCAGCCAGCTTCTTAGCTTGTTGTCTTGAGCTGATAATTCCTAATGGTTATTCTTGACACCTTAATTCTTGACTGGAACAAATGTAATTATTTATTTCTTTATTTGTATTTGTATTTATTTTTAAACATTTGCATATTTCATGTGCTTATGTCGGCCTATTATACCATTTTCATACATCTCATAAAATCCACCAGCCAAAACACTGCATTTCTATAACTATATTTTGCAAATGTATATATTTTATATATTTTTTAATTATTCTATATTATTTAGACATTTTAACTACAAAACTGTCATTTGCAAAAACAACTGCATATTTCCATTGTTAATTATGTTCTGAAATCAAGTTAATAGCATTATGGAAGGGGATTGTAAGTCTGATTATAAGTGAAATTTAAAAATCCCAACCTCAAAGAGCATTTTCATTAGTGATTTTGCTAAAGAGATTAATTCAGAGCTGAGATCTGAGCACACACACAAAGAAACACATCCTATTGTTACCTTTGTCAAATGCCTTATTGGTTCCCTTCAGAGCTTCCAGCGTAAGTGCAGCAATGACATCAGTCTGCCGTGCAATGGCCTCCGCTCTCTCTACTGCTTCAGCGCCAAGTGATGACATCATCTGAGTCCCGTTTATCAGAGCAATGCCCTGCAATGCAGTTACACACCATCACCCACACTGGCTGATTTAACAATAAACAAGTAAACAGTAAAATCTGCATTATTCAGTCATTTCTAGGTACCTCTTTGGGTTTCAGTGAGATGGGGGTCAGGCCATGGACCTCTAGTACCTTTGGAGGAGAAGAGAAGGGTGAAATGAAAAAAAAACAAAACCCATTGAGCTGAAATCTCCTGGTCAGTAAACTGTGTTTATGCTGTCTGACTCTCACAGTGTTTGCAACAGTCCAACCAGTCTGTGGAGACCACATGCGGCCTTCTCCCATCAGCCCCAGTGCTAGGTGAGCAAGGGGGGCAAGGTCTCCACTCGCTCCCACTGTCCCCTGCTCAGGGACCCAGGATAGACAGGACTCTTCAAAGCATACAGACAAACAGCAATATTATAGGCATCAAACATTTAACACATATCATCTTAGCGTCTCTGCCGTTACAACCCAAAGAAAACAAGATTCATTTTTTATTGCAACTATAGAAATAGAGCAGATCCCAATGTTACATTATGGAATCCCAGTGTGAAAAGAGGGGTTTTATTTATTTATGTATTTATTTTATTATGTATTATTATTTTTATACAGTGCACTGATTCCCCATTTTGTCTCATAAAACCCTCTCTGTGGAAAGAGGAGATTAACATAAGCATCTCAAACATAAGATAAACATAAGCTCCTTATTATGAGGAATTCTGGAGGCAAATGTGTCTCTTTTTACACTAATAATAGATAATATTAGTCAAATAATAGTCATATTCATCTGTTTGTCGCTATTAATAAATAATTTAACTATACATTATACATTGTATACATTATACATACATTAGACTATAGATACATAATGTTTAATGATTGTAATGAATGGATATAAAATAATTGTAGTATTTTCTTTTTTTTGCTCTCCTCATTGTAAGATGTTTATACAACACATAGGAAAGCTAGTATTCTCCAGCCTGCTAAATATAAATAAAATAAAATTATATACATTCAAAATACATAAATAAATAAATGTATTTATTTAAAGGAAAAAAAAAGTTCTGATGTGAAAGAGGCTTCGATAGGACATCTAGGCACCTGTGAAAATTAGAATGTGTTTTTTCCTCAGTAAAACACTAATAACTGAATAACTACAAATACTATTCATACACAAAATCATGGTTTTATATCACTGTGATCATTAAAACATCTCTAAAGCTCTCCACATGGGAGTCTAGTATTATTTATAGTCATCATCCAACACTACTGGTGGAAATGAACATATCCTGTCCTGGAGAAACATGGAGCCAAGCTTTACTCTTCAGACTAGCTCACAAGATCTTACTTTCTTCAGAAGGAGAACTTCTTGCTCCTTCTTACTGGATTTCTGTTTACCTGCATCTGTTGCAATGGGATCTGGAGTTTCTACAGGCAGAAACTCTGTTATTGCTGAGAGCAATGCTTTTAAATAACTGCACAGTGTTGTGCTTAAGGAGAATTTGGGAGTACCACTCGCGCCTAATTAAAACAGTGAGCTAATCAAAAACGAGGCACTCTTGAGCCAAGTCTACCATTGAAGGCTGCCACCATTTTCTGAAGCGTCTCCAAGGAAACGCCACTATGACCTTTGGCTAGGGTGTTAATCCTGAGAGCAAGCAGCATCCGGGTTCTTTCTGGGCTCAGGGGGGGTCCAACTCCTGAATATACACACACACACACACATACACACACACATAAACGTCTGTTACAGGCAGGAGAAATAGTTTTATGATGCTAGCAGTGAGGACACTGACAGCTCCTACTGAGAGAGTGAAACATTGATCACACTGTCAATCATTTCACACCAAACAGGTGGAATACTTGCCAGCACTGTGGGAGCGGACCAGATTTTCCTGCAGCTCCCTGAACACACACACACACACAGTAATGTAACTGTTGGCACATTAAAACATTCCATACAGTTCAGATACATCACATAGAGTTAATATCCAGCTTACTTGAGTTGATCTTTCCTCACGACGGTCCGAGCAAATTTCCCAAAGCCTGTGTTGACGCCATAAACGACTAAAATATAATCATAAAATCAACGTAATTTAAAATACAGTGAGAAACTGTAACACAACTGAAACAGCACAGTACATCTGAGCCATGAGGGTGGAAGATACAGCAATACAACCGTTAGAAGCGCAAGACCATTTGGAATTGTCGAGAAATCTCTTAAAGTGCTTTAAGGAACCTTCAAGAAACCCTTTTCTTCTCAAAATCATTCCTTGTAGGTTCCTTAAGCCCTTATACAGCCTATGGCCCACTGACAAGCCAAAAGTGTCATTACAAACATCTGTTACCAGATAATAGCCCCACCAGTTTGCAGAAAAGTCCCTGTAGCTACTGAGTAATACACCTTAGTGTTTAATAAGCCATGATGTGTTAAGGGATTAACCTTTTGAGCTACACACTAAGGTGCATTCTGTACAAACTGGTGGGGCTACTCTTTGATCCGTAGGCTGTTTAAGGGGTTAAAACATCGTAGGTTGTTTCCTCAAGGATCTGGTTCTTCTAACAGTGTATGTGTATGTGAATTACGCAGCATTACAAACTGCAGCCTACACGTCATCATTATTCAGCAAAGACATACTGCAATTTTGAACTGATTAACAATTGGGATTGATTAATGACTAACTTTATCATTATCCATGTTCTGCAGTCATTAGTAATGATTACTCACACTGTAAACAGTGGAACATAGAGGCTGGTGTGAAGTCTAGATTTGGACAGATAGACGTAGTATTGCTTCTGTTCATCTAGACCATTCTATTCTATTCTATTGCTTTGCTTCATTCAGACTATTTCACTGACTTGAACTGACTTAAAACAGTTAAACTCCTTGTTACCACATGATGTCATTTTATGGGTTAAACAGACTAAACAATTCTACAGGGCACTCTTTTGAGGCCTTTTGAGGCTGGTGTGGCTATACTGCACCTGTGTTTTCAGATATGATCTTCTCAATGACGTCTCTGGCTCGGGTCACACGTTTCTCTGTCTCAGAGCTCAGCTAGAAAACAAGCATAAACAAACAGCAGACTCTACCAGTTCACACAAGCATACGCTCAGGTTCACACAAGCATACGCTTTCTACAGAAGTACTATTCTGACCTCAGGCATCCTTACTCTCAGCAATCACTTCACCTGTACTAATGTTATGGCAGACTGGTGTAAATATATATTTTAAAGGAATAAGTTAACTTTTGTGTTCAGAATGGTTAACTTGTTCACTTGTTCACTACTCACTACGTCATTTACTTCACAGTGAACCGACCAGGAGGATGACCATGAAATAACAATAAGGGGCTTATTGTTGAGAAGCATGGCTGAGCACTGTATCATACCCTATCTCTGTAACCGGCAGTGTTTTGATTTAAAACAAGGCTGTGAGAACGATGCACTCATAGGAATCAAGAAATTGTAATACACTTAATAGATCAATAACTAGTTTACAGTGATGCAGAGAAGGTGCCCGAAAAGGTTTTAGTGCTGCAAAGGGTTCAGATGCTTCCTAGAACATTTTAAGTGCATGATCTTAGCAAACCAAAGAGGTGGTTTTTCTAAGACACTCTAGTGAATCCTTTAGGCACCTTTTATTAGGATTGTATGTTTGTCCCTTCAGGTCAAATTCCTCAAATATGATCTGTTCTACCGTACTTTATCATCTCACATACCTTAATCTTATGAAGGCCTTTACCCAACCTGACCAAATCAGCAGTTGTGAGACTATTCCCATCCAAAAAGATACACTGTGAGAAAATAATGAGCATACGCACAGCATTAGTGACAGATGGAAGAACAAATCAGTATATCTGTTTTAAGCATTAGTTTCACTGCAGTGATTCAAATGTTGAAAGAATTCCTACCTTCTCTTTTTCATTTGACTGATTTTGTCTAGTCAGTTTGGTTAAGAATACAAAATAAATGTCAAACATCTAAAATGGTAACATTACAAGAAAAAACATAACTTTTTAAAAATAATTCTTTTTATATTCTATTCTTATAATTCTATTCTATTCTATTTATTTTACCCAATTTTCTACCCAATTTAGAAGACCAATTACCCAATCATTCATGTGAACTCCCCCATCTCTAGCATTGCCCCCAGCACTATGAGACCTGGAATTTGATCTTTAGATCATAGCTGCATAATCAATTTCTACATATTTTAAATGTTACAAATTCTTTTACAGGTTGCAAATGAATGGTTAAATGCCTAAATATATATAACTATATGGCTACCTGAACTCTGATTAAACACTTCATACATACAACACAGACTGCACCACAAATGAACGAGATCATGTTAAATAGGAGCAGGTAAAGGATACACATGAGCAGGCACAGATGGGGATGACAAATGAGACCGTTTCCAAATGTCCCCGTGAATATCTGTAGAGGGAACATGGATTTAGGCCCATTATCATAGACCAATAAGGGTTTCAGAAGATAAATCAACATTATCACTATAGTTCAGGACTATGCTAAAAGGGGAATTCTGTAGACTTTCAAAAGATACTCAGAGTAGTTTATAGCAGTGGTGCTAGCAACCAGACACTTAATGAGTTTAAGGTCCACATCCACATGTACCTGGATTTTTTTTTTTTTTTTTTTAAAGCTTTTCCCCTGCAGTTTGGCCTCCCCTGCACACAAAAATGCTGTTTTGGGTCATGCAGCTTTTTAAAAATGCTGACATCATGATGTCAACTTGTGCATGTTTCTTGAAAACTACCGGCTGAGTTTACAGAATATCCTGCACTTAAATTTGGATCAAAATATTGAAAACGTCCTCTGTCTGATCAGGAATGTGTTGGCGACAGAGGCTTTTTTGGTACAAATAAGGTTTTGAGTCTGTGTCTGAGATTGAATTCTAGAGATCTGTTTTGTAGTTTTTGTAGAAAAGCTTTTGTAGACAATGTGCTATAGCTTTGTGCTGTATTTAGGTCTATTTTGGCTGTTACACTGTTTCTTAAAGAATTTGAAATACCGTTAGCACCCCCTGCTGGGCTGGCATGCTTACCTAAGCATTTTATGTTCATTTTGAGGTCTATTGTAGCCTGAGAGATTGACAGAGACACTTCTAGTGGTGGAGAGGAAGACCTACTTTACAAAAGTATCTGGATATGCATGGACAGGGCCTAAAGCATCACAGGACATAATTACACGAAAGCTGCATTTTATACAAAATGATTTTTGTCCCCAATGTCTGAGGCTATGCCTGTTTAACTATAGCTTTGAGAGAGGGATTTTGGGTAAATTTGGGTAAATTAAAACACAGAGCATGCTAATGGAAAATAGGCATTTTTCAGCATTAGATTAAAAAATAGAAGCTACATGTAGGTCACAGCAAACACAATGTCTGACCTTGCTTAACTTACACAGCTCAATGGAGTCACTGTCATCCAGTGCACTGCTGATGGAGTCCTCAAGATTTAACAGTCCTCCATCCACACACCTCCTGAGCACAAAGCTTTCCTCACCACTTAACCCCTCACCAGGCAGAGTCTCAGCACAGCGATGCAGGGCCTCCACACCCAGCCAGCGCAAACTCTGAGAACGGTCAGGGCATGGCACCATTAACCATTCTCCATGGATACGGACAGAAACACGTTGCATTTCTCAGGAGGTCCAAAATGGAGATCTTTAGCAGAAAAGCCCAAATTTCAAGTGAGATGTGCAGGTGAAGGAGGTATGTCTAGACTGAGATGGAAAAAAAAGATCCAAAGGTCTAAGAGCAAACTCAGCCCAGTTAACCATGGATTTAGGAGCTCTCCTCAGAGGGTGTCAATATTTCCCCCATGTCAGTTAAACCAGGAGAGCTGGGCATCACACTGCAGCTGGTGGAGGTTTATATGTGATCTAAACTGAAAAGAGTTACGGTGTCCGTCTACTGAGTCACCAATTTAGAAAACACATACACTGATGATCACGCTAACACACACACAAAACTTGGCAAAAACCTTGTGAACATTGAAATATCAGCCCAAAAAGAAGCTCTACCACAAATCATATGTTAGCTGGAGTACTCTCATAGTAATTAGCAACCAGATGTCGGATTAGAGTGTCAATGGTTTGGTCAGATTGCGTGGTCATTACAGTTTGATTTAAAACACCATTATGGAGAATTGGTATTTTCAGGGCTCCCCTACAGGTGGAGACTGTAATTACTACATTGAAGACAAATCGCAGTTTCAGCCGCTTCCCTCTCGTGGAACATGTTAATTTTACAAGTTGAGAGATACATAACCGGTCTCTGAAGTGGATTAAGCTGGTCTGAGGCAGTACAGCAATATTTCAGGATTTTACCCTCATCACATGACTCGGGTTATGCAGCATTACACGGCTCTGTCCTGCCAGCTCTTCATAAAGTTGCATGGTGTAGCTTGCAGCATGCTGAGCCTGGAATAGCAACCATAAAGACTATATTCTCTCCATTACAAGCCAGTGGAGCATTAACATGATTTTTAAGCCTGAAAACTTAAATCTGAAAAAATCTGAAATCTTTAATTATCCGATTTATTTTAAATAAACAAGCAAACAGAAACACATCCTATTTTTGCCCATACAGAAAAACAAGCCCGAATAATGACACATTTTTTACATTCTTAGGTTTCCTCATTAGCTGTGGAATATCTTAACTAGGATGTAAAGTGGTACATGTGTAAGAGAAGCCTCTTTGTGTGTGTGGATGGAGTGCTCCAGTCAGGAATGCTAGAGGATAAAAGTCTAGTGAGAGTATGGAGAGGTGACAAGCTGTGAGCAGATAAAGAAGGAGGGAATTCCTGATGGAATCCATAGTTGGAGGGGAGTGTAAGACTGAGCAGAGGAGAGGTTAGGGAGGGGTGTACAGTATACAGGTCCACAGGACAGAAGCATATGGTATTAGCAGCTCTCCATAGAATGCAGAACCAGTATCTTACTCCCAGTGGGCTCCAGTGGTGTCAACACAGCTTTGTCTTTGTCTCACTTACCTTTGGGACTAATTGTGTTGGTATATGTGTTAATATATTATTTCTGTATGACCGCAAATTAGCCATAAGGGAGACTTAGAAAGAGACTTAGAGTTAGAAAGAAGAATACATTTGAATATTAATAAGGCTACATTTTATATCATGAAGGTTATGAATTAAAGTTATTTATTCAAGTGTTGAACATGAAATATTAGAAAACACTGTTTACACCTAATAAAATATTACCAAATAAATGTTGTTTTTAAGGCCATATGGCATAAAAATGGTTTGCGCAACACATTAAATATTGGAGATGCAGAAGTAGAGAAAGTGTACTTTTTGCTTTAGGAGGTAGTAATAAGCAGATGGTTAAGAAGCTTAATAAGGCTTAATAAGAGCTTCACAGGGACACTGTCTTAACTAAGTTTCTTCATAAGCACATTCCAAATGAACACCCCAGCCACTGCTTGATAGTAGAAATAGGCAGACAGAAAATGAATAGCTACTGGATTGTTAAGGCTTCATATAGGCCTTATAAGGGCATTATACACCCCCCCCCCCAATAGTGAAGTGTCAACGTTTACATCATAATTTGTGGGTAGTGCTCGGGAAACCCCCTTTCTGATGTCATCATGGAATAAAATCACCACACCCTAAACTTGACCTACACACACACACACACATTATACGTTTCCAACACACCAGAGCCTTTGGAGCCTCTGGAACAAACATTCCAATGCTGTCAGTTTCCTATAGGTACATCCTCTCTGAAAGCAAGCAGGGGACAAACCCCTGACTAAAGCTGCTGGATGAAGTGGTCCTATCCCTGCTGGATCTCACTCCAAGGAGGCGATCCAGATAGCCAATTTTGCCTGAGCAAATACACAGATTGAATTGTTGGGGGGGAGGGGGGGGCTGCAGATAGGTTGGTGGAATGTGCAGGATAAACAGCCTGGCTAGGAGGAGTACAGCATTGCTGTGGAGAAGCGGAAGATTCCAGGCAGAACCTGGACAGCACCTGTCAGCTGGGTCCAGAGAGGGTGGTCAACAACAGAACGACAGATTAGCTTTGTCCACACTCATCAGTACCTAACAGCTGTAAATGTAACTGTACATTTACTACACATGTAGTTTTTCCAATAGTAAATACACTATATGGACAAAAGTATTGGGACAGGCAAGTAAAAAAGACAGTTACTCCTGCTTTTGTTGGAGTAGCAGTCTCTACTGTCCAGGGAAGGCTTTCTACTAGAATTTGGAGCATTGCTGTGAGGATTTGATGTTGGACGATGACCACCCCACCTTATTCCAAACTCTCCAACTCGTCCCAAAAGTACTGGATGGAGCACCAACCATTATTCCAGAGAACACAGTTCCACTGCTCCACAGCTCAGTGTTTAATACATATTTAATAGATTTTACTTATCTGCTCCAGAGAGTCCTATTCTACTGGCATTTCTTCTCTGCAGGTACTAGACAAGCTGTGTGTGTGCATTTTGCACATCTGTGTTAGCAATGGGTGCAACTTTGCTACTGAGTAGCTGAATGCGTTCATTCAAAGGGGTGTCCACAAATATTAGGTTTTTTTTATTTTGTATATAAAGTTATTAACAGTGGCACATTGGCAAAATGGAGAAATGTTCTTGAGAAAAGTCCTGAAAGAAAGTCTACGTCAGATTCCTGATGTGTTTTTAAAGTGCAGAATTATTCACAGCTCTACTCTTTTAATGACAGATCGTAAATTAAACAAATGATTAATGTCCGAATCTTTGTAAAAGAAACACAACTGCGGAAGTGGGTTTTAAAGAAGAAATCGAAGCAGGTCCATTGATCTGCATCTTCAGATTCACACTGAAGCTACATGACTAATGTAGCTAGCAAGCAGGACTGTGCCTTTAAGACTGATATAGTAGACTGCTTTAGGCTGAATAAATGGATACTTTGAGGGAGCATGCAGGGGTAAAAAACGAGCAACCCCCTTTGTAAACCAACCACCACCCCTTTCTCTTACCTTTGGATTTATGTGATAGGTCCACTTGACCTTTGTGTGGGTTTATGTACTAAACACAGCTGTAGTTAATTTCTACACAATGGGCCTCATTCATGAAACACGAGCAGAACGAACATGAATGTAAATCATTAAAACACTTTTCCCAAAAATGCTTGCATTTAGTAAAGTGTTCATGTCTGAACATGTTCTTAAGTATGAACAAAACTGATGCCAGCTCCAGACCATGCATACAGTGTGTAACTAAAAGTGTTCTTTGAAATGACTGCACTTCAATTTAAGGAATAACTAGAGAATGATACAATAAACAGTACAATTAAATACAATGAAATGAAAGGAAATTACACTCAACAAGCAAACAATCATGTCGTAATACAGTTTAGACTTGTGAGATCCATTGTTTTGTATTTTGCATTCCTTCCATTTTAGAGCCAGCTTTGAGAAGGGAGTCCACCAGTTCCATGCTATTCCTGTAGCTGTCGGTGCTTGGCTCCTTACTGGAACATTACAGTGGGCGATTGTTGATAGGATCAGGAATTCCTCAGCCCTCTATTGGCGGCATCATCCCAGGAGTTGTAGACAGCTTAATCTGTCTACTGCCTGTGGAAACACTGTGGAAACACTGTGGATTGTGCATGTGCTCACTACCCACCATACTAACTGGATCTGGGGTCTGTCTCTTGAAAGGGAAACAGGTATGATGACCAGTGTTAACCAGTTGAGTTCATAGCTTGAATCCTATATTTTGTATCGCTTATATCTTGGTGGACGGCCCTTTTAAACATTTCATTAAACTAAAGAGAAAAATAAAGTTTATAAAAACAACACTCTCAGTTGTGTCTTTTGAATGACAACTGCTAAATTAATGTGGTGCCATGTTGCTGCCAACAGTGTTACATCACCACAGCGATGGGTGTTTCATCAGTAGTTTCGCCCTTTTTCTACTCCCTCTAAAGTGCTTTAAGAAACAGAGGGAACCTCAGTCATTCAGTCAACCTCAGTCAAGTGTTTGACATTGCATGTATAGACTGTTACTCATTCATACGATTTGCCTGTTCCATGCTGCTTTCTCTGAGCAGCGGCGGGGACAGAATGCTTTACCTGGGAGTGCCAGACTGGAAATGGCCTCTGGCAGGCCCACGCCCATGCGCCCCATTTCCTACTATAGAAAAGCAGGGATCGCCCTGCTCCTGTTCCTGGGGAAGCTCCCGTTGGCTGCTTCCTGTGCCCCTCCCACTCTGTGAATAAACAGAATGTTTCTTAGCCCCCAACCTCTCCAAGACAAAAAAAAACTCTAAACAACCCTAAAACCATAAAATCCCCTTCCTCCTCAGATCTTTCCTCAGTCACTGTGCTCTTAAGCTCTGGCTCTTCTGTCTCTGCTCCGAAGCCTTTAAAGTCAACACTCACAGGAACAGGCTAAGAATAAAATGTGACATATTGCATCCTCCATCCTGTATCGCTCATCAGGCTCCGTCCACCCCTGCAACACTTCCAGGGCGTCGGCCTGTCAAGGCCAATGATCCCAAGGGATGGAAGCTCATTGTTGGGTAAAGTAGTGGGTGGGCCCCCCTGGGGTGGAGGGAGGACTGGCGTGGATCTCCCGTCTTGGCTCTATCAGTCACTTTAAGAAGCTTTACAATAGTCCAGGCTGATAAGTCCGCATGGCTCTCAGGTATCAGACCACAGATAGATGACCAATCTAAAGATGACTGAGAGTCAAAGGTCATCCTTAAGCTTCTCCACATGGACTGGATCCACTCAGCACTGATACCAAGAGAATGTTCCACTGTCCCTAGGAAAATGCCTGAGCAAAAAGCACAATGACATTGACAACATGGTACAGAAAAAGTCGCTGGACCAGTATTAAGGCCTGATGAAGCCTACAAGTTCTCCTGAAACCTTCAAGGGATCTTTCAACCCACAATGAACTTACAGTACTGTGCCTTAGGCAGCTTGAAGCAGGCAAGTGAACAGTCAGTTCTTGAAGTTGATGTGTTTGAATCAGGCCCAAATTTTGATGGCTAGATAACTGGTCAGAACATCTACGATACATCAGGTCTGGTGGGTTTTTTTCTGATATTGAGTGCTCACACCTTACCAAAAGTGGTCCAAGAAAGGACAACCGGTGAACCAGTGACTGGGTCATAGGCTCCCAAGGCTCTTTGATGTGACCCAAAGAGGTCCCACCTCACAGCCTACAGGACATAAAGGATCTGTTGCTAACGTCTTGGTGTCAGATACCACAGGGGACCTTCAGAAGTCTTTTAGGGTCCATGCCACAACGGGTCAGAGCTGTAGTGATAGCATTAAGGGGACTAACTCAATATTAGGGAGAAGGCGTTTTGGCTGATCTACGTCTGAAAGTTATGTAAGGTGCTGTTCCTAAATGTGCACGAGAAACTGTGTCTATGTGTGTATTAAAAAAATGAAATAACATCAAGGAAACAAGAACTTCACAGTCCATTTCATAGATTTACAGTAATTTATAGCCACCTCATAACTGGAGCATCATTGCAGTGTTACAGTTTGTGGTGCTGTCTCCAAACCTGGCTTAAAACATTGCCCCTGATATTCAGCAGTACTCAGCTCCACTGCATCATGTTTTGAGGTCTGATGAATACAAAGAATAAACACAGAGCTAAAACCTGTACATTTCACTTTGCTGGGTGAGCTGCCCTGCTCTCATAGCACAAAGTGAGTTCAATTTGGCTATCCTTTGTTGCATAACAGAAGTGCTGTAGAAATTATGCAACGAGCATCTTGAAATGTCCTCAAATGGCTCAGCCGCCAACTAGACAGTTATCACACGCTGCAAAGCTTTGCCCGACACTGTTAGTCCTTTTCTCTCTGGAAGCACAGCACAGCTTATGTCACAGGTGGTTCACACATATTAGAAGGCACTGTTAGTAAGATGCTGAAAAGCTGCAGAGAGGTTAAAGGGAGAAGCACATCAGGAGAAAGGACTAAGAAACTCTCTTTGATCAAAGACCTGCATGGGTTACTGAAGTACGTGCACTCGCACACACACAAACACGCACGTTTCCTCCCCCAGCAGTCGGCTCCGCTTGGTACGAGGCTTCTGATAACGAGGTGCAGAGTGTTCTGCGTCCTGTCAACTCCTACAGCTCTGTCTCTCTTTACTCGAGTCCTGTGCTCTCTCTCTCTCTCTCTCTCTCACACACACACACACACACAAAAAGACCAAAAAGACATCTGCAAACATTTCCATCAAGCTATATAACACAGATTGCATTCTGCACCACTACTTACATTAAAATCACAGCGCTGAAAAGAATAATTATGAGAACCACTTTTGGTTCCCTAAAGAACCTTTCATTTGCAATCAAAGGGTCATGACTATAAATGATATGTGTGAGTGTAAAGAATTTTTTTAAAGTTTTAAGATCAGCCACATATTGTAAAGGACCTAAGGGGTGGGGTAAGGGTTGGGCAATATGACCATTTCTTTCCCTTGTTTAATATTTTTTTGGCCTGTCACCCCCCCCCCCCCCCCCAATTAAAACTATATTTTGATTTATAATGTATTCATGAGGGAGGACAAACAAACAGATGGACACGTGAGTCAAGGGGGAAAAAACAATGGACGAGAAACAAATATATAATAATTGATGATGGAAATGATAGAAATAAAGAAATACACAAAGGATTTCATGAAAAGGAACAATTAACACTAACTGTTTCTGTCATCTGTTCTATATTATTGTTGTACAGGGACAATGTGGGTGTTTAAGGTGCGTGATAACTTGGTTATTGTCAATATGGCGATATTTTATCGTATTGTGATTAATTTTGATTGTGCTTTTCAAGAATATCGATTATATCATCAGTGCTTGAAGAACACTGATCAACTGCATGTTCATTACAAATGGTGAGATTTGTCTGGTTAATCAGATGAGGAGCAGCAGATGAATTGAATAAAAATCATTGTATTCGGTACGGGAGAGTATGTGAATAGCAGTATTTAAGAATATGTCGCTACTGATGCATTTTGTCTGCAGTCATGTGTATTATGACAAATATTATAAAAATTATATTTTTACCATATTGCCCACCCCTAGCCCTAGGCCACTTAACCTCATAAATGGCAAAGCACCCGTCAGGCGCAACACACTTCTATTAGTCCCTGTAGTTATTAAGTAATACACCTCAGTGTGTAATAAGTCTTTCTGTATTAAGGGGTTAAAGGGCCTGCATCACGGAAAGCCACATATCAAAGTACATACTTAAAAAAATAGGAGTTTGAAGTAGTATGTAAAATATTAAAGTTTTAACGCATATCTTCCACTCCATAATCCGACACGGACACGCACAGGGAAACTAAGCTGGAGAACCGGCTCATTGTGAATGCATTGTGTTTTAGTGATGTCACAAAACCCAACTCATTTACATACATCTGCCCATTCAGCCTTCAGACGCTCAGCCACGGCCATTCATACTGAAGGTAAAAGGATTGTTTCAGTCCAGACTGCTTCATAAATAAGACACACTGAAGGGCTGTCAATCAGAACAGACATCATTAACATATATCATTCTTAAAGGCACAGTAACAAAAAACTGTCTGTTTAAAAGAGATACTTGTTTTATTTTTGTTGTATAAACCTATGCAAGTGTCTCACATTGGCCTCTATTGAAAAAGCTGTTGGTACACGAACCTGGTTTCGTGACATTGGCTCTTTTTGTGCCAGCGTCCTCAGAACACTAACTGAAACATAGTGAGGGAGGACCCAGAAGCCGGGGAAGCGAGTGGATATCATTGCTAGGCTAAATCCCTAGCTGACCTCTAAATATAAGTAAAAGGATTTGGTCCTTTAAAGTATTATTTTTTTTCCAAGAACAATATATACAAGCCAAGAACCATTTAGAAACCATTTGAAAGTGTGTAAATCAGCATGGAATCAGTCAGGGGATTGATCTGTTTAGCCTTCATGTGATAAAGTGATGCATTCCTTTGTGTCAGGTTTTTTCCCTCCTCCAGTTGGATCTACCTCAGAGCTAGATATATACTTAGGCTATGCGTGACAATGCCAAGTCTTAGGATCTGTTTCCTTACTCAGTGCCATTTTCACCATTACACTGGAGCCACAATGGAACATCAGGATGATCATGGTATTGTGGGAGTCTATTATGCTGACAAACAGGAGATATACTGCAAACTCTATACTGGAGAAAAAGTACAGTGCAGCCAAAAAAAATCCCCTTTGTATTTACTCTCTGCTTCTGTGGTTTACTGAAACTCACCATTCATTTTTAGAATGAATTCACAGAATATTGTTAAACATATCAGATATGTGTATTTTATACAGTATACATGATGTAAAAAAATTAATCAAAAGATATTTAGGCAGTAATAATGTATAATAGTATATACCTGTATATCTGCATTTAAATCGTGTTACTAAAGCTATTCACATTTTTTTAAGGAAAATTAAAAAGCAATTTAAATAATAATTAATATCCATTGTAATTATCTGGTGAAAAGCAGTTCCATTAGTTACTCTGTTACTGTCCTGAAATGTACTTTGATAGGCTTTATTTGTGAACTTAAGTAAGGTCATTAACATCTAGCTATCTTATCTTACACTAAACCTTAAATCTAACCTAATTAAACCTAAGTAATATATAAATATAGAATATAAATTATCTGCTTCCCGGACGGCTCTATGTATTATGGCACAGCAGCCCCGTGTTTTCACAGTCTTAATGTTTAGGTTTTCCATATTTTATTTCTGCTAACTGAGACACTGAGACTGAAAGGACACCACTAAGAGGGCCAGGTGCTCAGACCAATGGAGACCAAACCTAAGCTGCTCTGTGGATGGAATCTAACCCTTGCTTGCAACACTTGCTGCATACAAAGGTGCTACGAAGGGTTCTTTGAGCAATGCCATGGAGGAACCACTTTTGGTTCCATGAAGAAGAGCCATGTTTTGTTGAAGAGCTGTGAGTGTGAAGAATATTTAAATTGGATAAAGAACGTTTAAAAGGGTCTTCACACACTCTACTCCTCGTCATGGTATGACTCTACTCTACGTACTCTTAGTCATGGTATGACTTAAAACTGAAGATCATAGTTTTCCTGAAGAGTTCCCAAAGAATTCCAATCAGGAAACAAGACCGGTAAGTTACTCATTGTTTAAGCAGCTTTTGGGGATGTACTTTTGCACTTCTGCTGAAGTTGTTTTTGGGATGAAACTGTTACTTTATAGCATTACTTCACAAAAATAGGTTTAGACTACTCCAAACTCTGTGAAAAAGCAAGGAAAGGTAAACAGCTTCAGGTAACAAGGTTACACTCAGCTGTTCTTAGATTATCACATTTATGGTGGATCAAAAAAATAGATCTTCTTTTTGGGTGGAATGTCTCATGCTAAAAGCTCTGTAGAGGAAAGCCTTTTTTTCAGAAGTCAGATGATTCAGCCTTCCTGTCAGCTCCAATCAGCAAGGCAGAAGTTATGTGCGAGCTCCCATCACTGACTGCAAAAGATGGATGGCGCTGCGAGTCAGGCAATCAAATCCTGCCCATGCTCAGATGTAAACAGTCATAAATGAATGTCTGAAGGAGGTGTGTTTGAGGAGGAGGTCTTGACCCTGTCCCGCTGGTACTTGGCACAGCATCACGGCCGTGCATCCGTACAGAGAGAGAGAGCTGAATGTGCACTCACATTCCTCAAATGCTCCCATCATTGTTGGCCTCTAATGAGGCGCGGCTGCAAGCTGCTGAGCTAATGGGGGAAGAATTCAGCAAGCAGAGAGACCTGCGAGCTGCAAATAACATCATCAGACCTCAGTGCCAATCTAATGCTGAATCCCTCTCGACAAATCAACACACCTCACTTCATATGGAGACAGGCTCTTCTTTGTAGCTGCAAAACAACTAGGTACACTGAGCTGCACATTAAGTGGTCTATTAGCTGAACCTACCTTCTACCTATGCTCATTGGCCATGTTCATCAGAAACATCTACCACACAGGTGCAGGTGTAAGGTTTACTATTACAGACTGTGGCTGTTATCAGTGAGTGGCCAGTAAGTCTATACATTTTACTGAAAAGTAATTTTCATATGGCAGGCTCCAAGTGGCACTGCCACTATGCTTGCTTTGTGGTCTGAATCCTGGGTCATGCTGCTTGCCATCAGCAGCCGAAGCCTGAGAGAGCACAACCAACCTTGCTCGGGGGGGAAGATGGCTCTCTCTCTGCCCGCATTACTTCAGTGTGATGCTGGACGGCACGGATGTTTGCTAGCTCATGCATCAGAGCTGGGTACCCAACACAGAGTGCAGTGGTTGCCCAGTGGCATTGCATCGGCAGCAGTTCGAAAAGAGACTTGGAGAGAGGTTGGTTGAGCATGTGTCACTGCTGACCCTCCCTGTACTGGGAGCATTACATGTGACGGGGTAGTACTCAACTTGGTAAGGAATATTGACTTCTTAAAAAAATATATAAAATCTTATCACTACATAACATAAACTTACATACATAATTTTTTTTTTATGGGGCGACTTATTTTACAAAAGCAGCCATTATAAATTTTGTAGGTTTATGTCAGTTAGAAGTAAAAAAAAGAAGTAGCCTTACAAAATGCTGACCGACAGAAAAGTGTAAACTCCACTAATGCTGTTGCTATGCCTGATACACTCTTTCATGCACTCCACCACCACCTCGGTATCATTGCTGTGCTGAGGATGGTAGGAGTGCTGAGGAGTGATCCTATGGTGGGGCCGTTCCACTGATGGATGGAGGCAGAGCGGGGCTGGTGTGAGAGTGCCTGAAACACTAACATTCAAATACCATCTCAGTGAGAATGGTCCACAACCAAAACAGTACCTGGACATTAGTGGTCCTACAGTGGTTCATTTCCATTGATGGATGGGGGCAGAGGGGTCTAACAAATGCTATAGCAACAGATGGATTACAATCAGTAGTTGTGCTTGGAATCAATCACTGTGGTTTTTAACATCATCTCAGAATTTAAGGAAAAGTGGACAAAAGTATTGGGATACCTGCTTATTCACAGTTACTTCTAGGTAGTAAGAAAGAGTCTACCTTGCTGTTGGTGGAGTAACTGTCTCTGTACCACGGAAGTATTTGTACTACATTCTAGAGCATTGCAGTGAGAACTTGACTGCATTCAGCAAAAAAAAGCAATAGTGAGTTCAAGATGTTGGATAATCACCAACCCTACCCCATCCTCAATTCTCTTCCTCAATACTGGGGGGCTTTATACTTCTCTAGCCCAAGCCTGGCATTACAAATGTGTGCTGTGTGTCTACATTTGCATTTCTGTGTCATCAGTGGACGCAACTAATATAGATGAATGCATTCATTAGAAAAGATGCCCACAAACTTTTGGATGAGGTGTGGTGGTGATCACCCAACATCTTGACCTCACTAATGCTTTTGCTTTTGCAGAATGTAATCTAATCCTCACTGCAATGCTCCACAATGTACAGACAGCTTCTCCCCCAAAGCCAGGATAAACTCTTAATACCCATGCTTTCAGAAAGACACTAAATGAGAAGGTGTCCCAATACTTTTACTTACCAAACCATGTAATAAAAAAATAATTTGGAATAATGGAAAATTGTATTTATCCTAGCAGAGTTGAATAATGAGAGTTATATGAGAGTTGAATACAGAGAACCTCAAACTTCTCTGCATAATCACCCCCCTCAAAAACAAACTGGACTACCTCAGACTAGAGCTAACCACACATCAGATGGGAAAGAAGGCCAAACCCAAGGAAGCTAATCCTGAGGACATGAGTGGGTATCTGTGCTTGTCTAAAAGCTAACCTGCCTACAGTCTCTGCAGCTAGCTAACCGTACACCAGAGGACAGCAATACTATGCGGTAAGACTAGGGGATAATCATTGTACATAATCATTACAATGTTTTGCTTACAGTGATAATGCTACGCTCGGCTGTGCGGTTCCTATCAGCTGTCATTGTAACATACACACATGGATAAAATTGTTGGTACCCCTTGGTTAATTGCACCTTTAAATACAGATAAAAATATGAAGAGGTTCATTCAAAGTGGAGCTGAAGAAAACTAGCTAAAACACTAATGAGGAAATCCACTAACCACATGTGGTGGCTCATTTATTTAGGGTGTGGCCATGGGGAAAAGACAGGAACTGCAAGGTCTAGAGCACACATACACACTTACACCCACCCACACACACACACACACACACACACACACACACATACACATACACATTATCTCACATTTAGAGGAAAATACAAGATAAAATCTGTGATAATTTTGTGGAACTGTAGTCTTTTGGGAATAATTCAACACTGCATTCCAGTAACAGGTCAAATCCTAAAATCTGATATACACACTCAAATCCCTGTACGCCCTCTTTCTGTGTCCTGTTCCGTCTATCTCTCTCTCTCTCTCACACACACACACACACACACACACACACACACCCTCACACGTTTAGACATGTACACAACTTTATCCATCAGTTATTTAAAGGGTTCTTTAAATGATGCCATAGAAGAACCATTTTTATGGTTCCATAAAGAACCATTTTGTTCAAGAGATCTGTGTGTGGAGAAGCTTTTCAGTGTTTAAAGAAGTCCATGTAAAAGTTCTCTAGTTCTCTCAGTTAAAGCTTCTTCACACCCTCATCCCTTTTTGTCCAAAAATGGTTTCTTATGCAGCTGAATAGAGTTCTTCTATGGCATCGCTTATAGTCCTTTTCAACAAATGTGGACCGAGTTCTGTTCCAGTTTACACACCAAATTTGGAACCATTTAGTCATACATTACGGTTTTACCAAAAGTTCTCAGCTGGAACCGAAAAAAAGTGTTTTTTCAGCACTGATCTGTGCCAGGTTCTAAAGGAAAGAGAAGGCTGTGATGGCACACCCTCACAGAGCTTGGTCTTGTTTACTTCCGTTGTACATTGGGCTGTGCCCTCCATGACGCATGCTTGCTTCCAATCAAAACTGATGCAAACGCGAACCCTTCGTAGCACTATTACTTGTAGGAGTGTATTAGTGCCTGTCACATGGTTTGTTTTGTGTGCGTCTCTATAACTGTGCTCTCTTTACTATACACTATACAGGACACAACTTTGGGGTTCTGCCATTTCGTAATGGTGTCCGAAAATGCAATGCCGAAATTTCAGTGTACTGTAACAATCCCACAATGCACTATACAGTGCACAAATGATGTACGCTCAACACCCATAATCCAATGTGTTGTTTGACGTTCAGACTGTTTACGCGACGCACTGTGCTGTCGCACAGTAATGAGCTAACACACGTTCAACATAGGTGAACCTGCTCACCAGCCCTCATCAGGTGAGAAGAAGCAAACCATCAGAGAAGCAGCAGAGCCTAGCTGGTGTATTGTAGGAGGAGCTATTGATTTAAAAAGCTCTAACTGACATGGCTGCCAGAGAGAGGACAGTTCCCTAGGTTAGAAGGTTGTTGTCTTTTTTGTTTGGTTGTAAATACTGTAAAATACCTGTGTGTGTGTTTGGGTCTGTGCTTGGGTCTTTGGGCAATTATAAATAATATACAAGGTAGGTTTTCTGTTCCTTCCCCTTTTCATTCCCGTTACTAAATGCCACATTACGTCCCCCTCAATGCCCTAGATACAAGGTGGGGTCTCCACAGTGACTATTTTTGTCGCCGTGTTAGGCCACAGTGAGCAGTGAGACAGGCAGGAAAGCAGACCCACACCCATGTGTTTATCAGGCCGGCCTGCCATACAAACTAACACTTCCCCTCTGCTCTTAATAACAAGACCATAGCCTAGTTTAGTGCCATAGGCTGTGGTCAGACCTCAAAACAATTGAATTTAGCAGAACATCACATAGGGGCCCTTTGCATTGTGACTGAAATAGAAACTGTCTCAAATCGCCCCCCCCCCCCCCCCCCCCATGCCTGTTTTACCTGATAGAAGACTATGACCCAAGAAAATAAAGTTCTGTCCAACATAAGGTAACGTTTCTAGTATCTCAAGTAATAATCTGGCATGTTCTGTTATGAAAAATACACTATTTGTCAAAATGTTTGTCAAAAGCCTTTAACTGCTTTAAGCTGAACCCGTTGCTGACACATATGTGCAAATGCACAGAAACAGCTTGAATAGTCCCTGTAGAGAAGTACTGGGACTCTCTGGAGCAGATAAACATGAACCTATTGCCTGATGCCAAGCGTAGGCTAGAAGGGTATAAAACCCCCAGCACTGAGCTGTGGAGCAGTGGAACTGTGTTCTCTGGAATGACAGTGGTGCTCCATTCAATATTTTTGAGATTTGGAGTTGGAGATGAGGTGGGGTGGGGTGGTGATCATCCAACATCCTGACCTTACTAACGCACTTGTTACAAAATACAATCAAATTCTCCCAGCAATGCTCCAAAATCTAGTAGAAAGCCTAAAAGCAAGATTGACTCTTTTTAAGACCCCTAATTTTAGAAAAACTAATGAATGAGAGCAGGTGTCCCAGTACTTTTGTCCATAGTGTACATGTTGTCTGCAAGCTCATCAAATTTAACCTACCAGTTTAAAAGCCACTACTTATCACTGGAATTATGGGCAGTCTAGTATTTGCACACTTCCGATTCTGAGCAAATGTAGCATGGCATCTGGAAAATGTATGAGTACTATGCTTTTAGACACACTATTATTGCTATTCCGAGCAGTATTGTATTGAAGCAGATACAGTATATATACACCCCCGCCTCAAAATGTGTCACTGTGTCACCCAGTTCGTAATGTAATTAAGAAATGGCAGTAATGGAAACAGGGACGGTGGAAGTCATGCTGCTTATAGGATTGCTAGAAAGACACATCTAAACCCCTGTGTGACAGCAAAAGACTCTGGAGTGGTGGTGCACTATTCCACTGTGCAGCAACTCCTGCACAAATATGAACCTTGTTGAAGAGTCATCAGAAAAAAAGTGTTCACAGGCTGTAATACTTAAGTTATTAAGTACGGACCATTCAGGGTGCACAAACTTTTCTTTTTATTCTGAAACTGTAAAAGATGGAAATAAAAAAGCTAACTTTGCTTAATTGATTAAAAACATGTCATATTTCCCCTTTTAAAAAAAATTTGACCAAGGTCCCCAAACCAGTATTTTGCATGGCACTGTATATACAGTAGTTCATTGTATTAAGTATTGAGCTTAGTAACAGGATGAATAACACCGCACTTTAATGGGGATAAAGGTGCTAAACTCCAAAATCTTCAAAGAAGCTGCGCCCTTAACTCCGGTTGTCATGCCAGTGGATGCATGCCATCACGTTTTGTGCCTTCTGTCCCTAATGCAGAACAGCAAACAGTGCAGCAGCTGTGCCTTCATGAGCCTACCATTTAATATCCTTACGACTTAGTCCACACACACCAGTGCATCTGAAACCAGCTTCTTTAATAAGAAGACTTTCCTACTGAATTTCCAAAGCATGGATGAAGTGGGCGGCTTAGAAGGCCATTGTGGAATACAATGTGCGCAGGGCCGATTCCAAGATTTTTCAAATGAAGTGGCATGGGGGGGCAGAACCAGTCAGGGGGGCCCATTGGAATTCAGAAAACTCTATTAGAAATAAGTATAGCTTTGAGAAGTGACTTAAAAAACACAGGGCATGATTTTCAGGTGCCCTGTGCCTTAATACCAGTGCTATTACACGGAAAGTGACACTGTGAAGGTACTGAACAACTGTTTTGCATGGATAGAACAACTCAGTTTTACTGTTCTAATAAAAGGAGGAGGATGGCTGGGTCGGATGCCTCTCCTTCAGACGCCTCATTAACACACATGAACACTGAACACAGCCATACGGCTGAGCCATTCATTATACATTATATGTCCAAATGTTTGTGGACACCCCTTCTAAATGAATGCACCGACTGCTGACAAAGATGTGCAAATGCGCGCACACGCACACGCACACACACACACACACACACACACACACAGCTTGCCTAGTCCCTGTTGGAGCAGATTAACACAAACCTATTGTGCCTAAGGCCAGGTGTGGGCTAGAGAGGTATAAAGCCCAGAACATTAAGCTGTGAAGCAGTGGAACTGTGTTGTCTGGAATGATGGTGCTCTATTTAGTACTTCTGAGATCTTTTAAGTGAATGCTATGTTGATCGTGTCATTAATGCTAGGAGAGATGATTCTTACCTGGCAGATCTGTTCAGTCTGCATCATGTGTCCTGAAAGGAAGCCAAAACAGACAAACTATCGTTAGGTACAATGTTGGTAGCAAGTAGTAACTAGCTAAGGGTGTAATGAAGAAAAGAAGAAAAAGAGTGTTGAACAGAGTATATGAAATTATATCACTTCCAAGGCTCCCTCATTTACTTCTACTCATCTTCCATTAAAACACTGCTTGTTTTAAAAGAAAATATGTATTTATCTGAGCTAAACCGATCTGAACACACTCTCTACTAGTTATGATGATCTTAAGACAAAGCTGCTTTAAAAAAACTGGCCTGAGTAGTATATTTCAGGAGCATGTTTAACATTCATCAGACAAGTTATCCTCACTGGCTGCTTTGGTGGACAGGGGGCCCAGAGGCCGGGAGCCACAGCCCCTCTATGCTGGAGAGAAGTATATAGTTTATAAAGAAAGTTGGTGGTGATCCACACAGGCAAACCAGACAAAACACAGCTGACTAAACACAGGTTTGCATTACATTAAAATACGTAGCTACATTATATATTTTTAACATTTTTGCATTATGAAAGAGGTCAGATGTAAACACTCTGATGATGGTCTGATGATGTGAAACGTCTCGAGTCAGAAGAAGCATGGGAGCGATGGCAATAGGAACCAGACGTGTGAAGAGTTTAACGTCCCTGAAAGCTGATTACAAATACGCTGCTTACAAATAGGCACAGTTGTATAACTGTTTGTATATATATATATATATATATATATATATATATATATATATATATATTTTTTTTTTTTTTTTTTTTTTTTTTTTTCTGAAGTAACTGTACAAACAGGGTCTTTTATGGCGTAATAGTACCCAAAAAAGGGGGATTATTTTTTTTATTTTTTTTTTTTTACTTTTTTTACTAGTTCAGTGATTGTACACATCATATATAAAGCTCACCGGTCATTTTAGGTAGCAAATAAAACATATTTGGTCACATATTTATGTTGCAGACATCACAATCTCTGTCTCCATTCACCTCCATTGTAAAGAAATCAGTCACTGAGTTTTTCTACAATGAAATATTTCATATCACATTTAATGTGTTTAGCAGGTCCAAGCTAGAGTCCGAAGAGACCTCCAAGCTTAGATAGATAGGGCCAGATACAAAAATCTGCATGGAGAAAGAAACTCCACTAACTGCTCTGTTTACATCTCAGCATATAAAAAAATAAAGCAAGGCAGTTTACTTTAGGAGCTCCTTAAAAGATCAGTGACATTAGTGCTACACTATCAGTCTGACTGATAGTCCCCCCAGGCTTGATGACTGACTGATAGTGGTGAGAGGAGATTTCACTGTACTCAGGTCACACGGGTCAAAAAGTAAGAGTTTCCTATTGGGTCTGTGGAAAGTCTGTCATACGCAGCTCACCAGTGACAGCTTTCACACATGGGCAGTGCCGAGGAGAGCAGGCGTTAAACAGACTCTGGCCTCCAGACTGACCAAAGCCTCGGCCCTTAGACAGCACACAGCACGTCTCCGCCTCACTCCTGCAGACCGGCTCCGTTTCAATAGCGAGGGGAGGAAGAGGGAGCCAAAGCCCCGGCTCAGCAGCACCGCGCAGCCAAGGAAACCCAGCAAACACTTCATCCCCAATCCCCCCAGCCAGGGAGGGGGAGACAGACTGAGGAGAGCCGCTAACAAAAGCATTCTTGGCTTTCAGCGCTAAAAAAAAATAGCACCACCGTAAAGTCATTTAGACTATCTCGGAGACAAATTCGAGGAGATAAGCGGAACCAGGCGGCGTCTCGCCTCAGAGCATCAGCGAGGAGAGACCCCTCAACCCCCTAGCTAGCTATCACTTTTTCAGCTTTCTCCTTTTTTTTATTTATTTTTCCTGTGAGATCCGAGCTGACTGGGGCTGCCGGGCACACTCTTGAGACCCAAACACCCAAACACTGACACAGAAGCAGACATGAGGACGAGAACAGGAATCCTGTGGACTATTTTTGTGCTTGGTGAGTTTTCTTTCTTTCATTTTATATTTTTATATATATTTTTTTAATTCCCAAAAACCTGATGCTGTCCCAAATTAGACCCTGCTATTGGAATTTGAATGATTTTAAGCTAATATTTAAAATAGTTTCACAGAAAATTCTGAATTAGTCTAAAGTTTTACTTTTAAACCATGTTGAGTGCAGGAGAGGCCAGTGTAGTGCAGTAGCTGTAGCCACATGGCGAAGGACAAGGCTGTACAGCCTCACTTTTAAACATCATGTGTGGCTACAACTACAGACACCTGTTCCACCAAACTTCTGCAATTTACCACTTGAGCAGATACGAGCGCTGCAGTTAGTGGACAGTCGAAAAGTCACAGATTAGACGGACGACTTTGTGGACGGTGGGAAGCTAAACATCTGCCAGTCAGTCTTAAAGCCACGCACAGTCGTTTACCCAACGGTCTCTGACTGACTGGAGAGCAGCGATGTCAGACTCGTGAACAACAACTCGTCCCTTGAAGGAACCGAATGAATCGATTCACAAGTTCAACTGACTTTTTCTTATTCGTTTATCTCTTCGTTATGGGCTGACGTCCGGTGATATCTGAATAAATACCTGATACACACGTTAACCTTATAAAAGCATGGCATACAGCATCACTTTGTAGCCAACTTTCCACGTGCTCTCTGTTCAGTGTTCAGTTCGCCTCCTCGGCTCGTCCTGTTCAGTGTTAAGTGCTCTGTACATTTCGACAGCCCATATAGTGAGTAGAAACAGCGATGTCGCGTCACTGTCTGAGCTGAATGTCATTGTATGGAAGAAGTGGGAATTAGCTAGCCAAGTTTATCTGTGAGTGAAGCCCTTGAATCGCACGTTCGATTCCTTAAACGGACAGTTCAAAAGAATCGGTTCGGTAACTGAATCGAACTTCCAGGGCTGGCGGAGCGCTTTTTAAGGGAGTCCTGTTATTTTTTAATTAGGCTGCACCTGCCACTGCCAGACCAGGAGGAGCGCACTAAAGGTTGCTGAAAAAGCAGCAAGAAGGGAGGTTTTGTGTTTCTTTCATTTTGTTACCTTGGTTTTGCTTAAATTCAACCCCAGTAAGTTAATTAAGCTGTGGTGTGAGCTTGGGATACTCTAATTTTGTTTGTAGAATTTGGAAGGTCAGCTAAGTTCAGGCCTCTCTACATAGAAGCAATGCTTTATCATTAGCCTAAATGAGAAGGTAAATGGCCTAGGTTAAGCTTTTAGCCTAGCACAGATACCCACTCGCTCTGCTCAGTTAAAAAGTGGAATCAGATAATGCAGTAGTTAATAGGCCTGGTTTGCAAAGCAACCCAAAGTTGCATATATTTTAATATCTAGCATATCTGCTGGTGATATGCATGCTCAACAGCGTTACTGATGAACACTAATGGGAATGAATGTCTCAGAAATCCTGAAACTACAAAAGCACCATATTCTCAGAACTCGGTTACAGTTCTGCCATCTCGGTCCAGGGCACAAACACTGGTGATTGTAAATTTGGGGGTATGAGTATTAGGCCCGAAACGTATTTTATGCAAGGACAAAAATGCAGAAACTTAAAGCTTTGAGTTTTTCCTTCTAGCTGTGTTTGAAAATGTGTCTCGAGTGTTACAAGAGGTGCTACAGTGACAGCTTGTACTGGCGGTGTGCCGTCATGACAGACCAGTACTTTCACCTCTAAGCACTGAGTGTTTTAACTGCCACAATAATGTAGAAACACACATTGAGTTTCCGTGTATTTGCAGAGGCCAGGCATTGGCATTTGCAATCACGTACTAGCGTTAACTAGCTTAACCAGCCAAGACTGTTACACAACAGTCTTGGGGTTTTGTAAACAGCCCTGTTTTGCTTATACAGGATTTGCATTTTGAGGTTGTTTGAGGTTCGAGGTTCTCTTTTTATTCAGCTATGTCTGTAAACAATGCGGACTGCATATGGAAACCAAGCTGATTCCAAACAGATGGTTTACATATCTACACCTATTGAGTCTATTTACACTGAGGTTCTGTGACAGTTCTCCAGTCACGATACAAGGTAGCCAATCAGAACATGGATAAAAATGGATAAAAAGATACATAAACCCAACAATTGCTAGAAGTGGATTTTAGAGCAAAAACAAAGGGGTTGGCCATGATTTAGGCCTTTTAAGCTAATGTCTTTCTACATAGAAAAGAAGGCTATATCATTAGCTCAGCTGTTTGAGACTAAAGGTCTGAATACCAGCCTTTTACAATGTACTATAAAATGGTTCTGCATTTTAAGCCAGAAAGGTTAACTTACTTATAGGGCCAAGCCTAATACAGCCTATCACTGTCACACCGCCACTGAGTTACAAACAGCTGTAGCAACCAGAGTTTGTTATGGATGGTTCTTGGCAGGACTGTTCAACACCAGCCTTGGGAAAGTAGAGAACAATAGATGGGAAAGCACTCTGTCTACATCCCTTCCCACAGAATATGTGGCATCATGCTCCATTCCCGTCCCCGTCCCCTGGCTCAAATGCTGTAGCATCACTGATACAGGCCTTTGTCTGAATGTCAGAGCAGGAAATTTGGGGTGATCTGTGGGTTAACACGAGGAGTGTTAAAAATAAGTCTTCTTACGATACATTGACACCATATGTGTGTGCGCATGTGTCTGTGTGTGTTGTGTGTGTAAGCAAGGAAGGGAGGGAGAGAGAGAGAGAGAGAGAGAGAGAGGGAGGGAGGGGGAGTGTGTGGAAAAAGTTCTCACTGTGCCTATCATCAGATTCCACCGTGGACCCACCATCCTCCCCTCCTCTCCTCCTCTGCTTTATTTATTGTTAATCACTCCTGAGGCTGGCACTACCACTGCCGCACTCTTCTCACGTCTTCAGCAGTCACTCCCTAATCTGAGTGCATGATCTATTTAAAAGGTGAAATAAGAAGAATTACCCACGAAACTGAAGCATTAACAGAGTTAGTGTGACGCAGTGATAGGTGTGGTACGTGGAAGAGAAATAAAGGCTCGCCAAGCTCCATGACCTTTTCCGCACTCACTGTGGAAACAATGCAGCTCACTTCCAAGGTTACTACCAGAGCCACAAGACAGGAGGTCAGACTTGTATAATAGTTAAAGTAGTTGCAAGTATAATATAAAAAGATCTGCTTATTGTATTTGTAATTTTATCTTGTATTGTATTGTAACATCAATATCTAGCAGTTACAGTTAGTATGAAAATAATAACGGTGTATGAAGTGATGGCATTCCGCCTACCTTTCTTGGATGAAGATGCAATCGTGCCCATTGGAATATTTTGGATTATGTGGTATTTTCATAATTTTAATTCACACTCAGATTTGGATTTTGCTTGAATTGCATTTCTTAAAAATCTGATGATCATGTGACCCAACAACTGAAGCTAAAGGCGCCACAGAATGCATTCAAAACCTTCAACCGACTGTGATTGAGGCCAAAATGCCCAGCCTATTTACAACCCTGTTATTTTGCCTCAGAATGAACCACGCTTACTTTTCCTTTATGGTGGAATAATTGTGAATAAACTGTGCTCTGATTGGCTGGTGCACGGCCCATAGAAGCCACATAGCATAGCTGTGTTGTTAACATGGTCACAAGAACATTGTAATTATTCCTTACTGGATAGTGTTGGTGTCCTCCTGCGTGGTTGGCTAGGGCTTAAGCTTAAGGTTGAGATAAGGGTTAGGGGTTAGCATTTAGAGTTAGGGCTCAGGCTTAAGGTTAGAATAAGAGCTAGGGGTTAGCATTTAGGGTTAGGGCTCAGGCTTAAGGTTAGGATAAGGGCTAGGGGTTAGCATTTAGGGTTAGGGCTCAGGCTTAAGGTTAGGATAAGGGCTAGGGGTTAGCATTTAGGGTTAGGGCTCAGGCTTAAGGTTAGGATAGGGGCTAGGGGTTAGCATTTAGGGTTAGGGCTCAGGCTTAAGGTTAGGATAAGGGCTAGGGGTTAGCATTTAGGGTTAGGGCTCAGGCTTAAGGTTAGAATAAGAGCTAGGGGTTAGCATTTAGGGTTAGGGCTCAGGCTTAAGGTTAGGATAAGGGCTAGGGGTTAGCATTTAGGGTTAGGGCTCAGGCTTAAGGTTAGGATAAGGGCTAGGGGTTAGCATTTAGGGTTAGGGCTCAGGCTTAAGGTTAGGATAGGGGCTAGGGGTTAGCATTTAGGGTTAGGGCTCAGGCTTAAGGTTGGGATAAGGGCTAGGGGTTAGCATTTAGGGTTAGGGCTCAGGCTTAAGGTTGGGATAAGGGTTAGGGGTTAGCATTTAGGGTTAGGACTCAGGCTTAAGTTTGGGATAAGGGTTAGGGGTTAGCATTTAGGGTTACGACTCAGGCTTAAGTTTGGGATAAGGGTTAGGGGTTAGCATTTAGGGTTAGGGCTTAAGGTTGAGGTAAGGGTTAGGGGTTAGCACTTAGGGTTAGGGCTCAGGCTTAAGGTTGGGATAAGGGTTAGGGGTTAGCATTTAGGGTTAGGACTCATTTCAGGCTCTGCTACTCTAAAGACGCTCTGCCTCTCAGCTCTCCACACTTTTATTAGCATACTCTAATGACTGCGCATACTACTTTGTGTGTGTGTGTGGTGAGGAATGTGCCCGGCCGAGACCCCCTCCTTGTAACCCTGTCATCCCCCTTCTTTCTTCTCCCTTTCTCCTGCCATCCCATTATTCATTCCGAACGTTTTTTTATCCCTTTATCTTCTTCATTCGCAGCCTCACTCCTCTCCACCCTTCAGTGGAGGAGGTAAGCTGTGGCTCAGGCCTCATAAAGGAACACCAACCCCTCCCCGCCCCACTACCACCACCACCACCACCACCACCCAGTACTCTAAACGCAGCGTCTACAGGTCCGTTCAATTAGCCCTGAATAGAGCCCCATTGCTGGAAGAGGCCCGGGGGTGGGGGTTATTAGCTGGAGGTGTTTGGGGGTCCATGAAGCCCAAAGCACAGCAGGGGGGCCAGTGTGAGATAGCAGTCCCGCACGAGTAGAGGGGCGTCACTGTCAGGCGGCTGTGTGAAACAGCTTTGTGCTACGACTGCCTGCTGAGCGGCAGCTTTACGGTTATTTGCTAACAGTATATCACCACTGCTGTTACTAAACCTTGTGTCTCTGGTCCAGAGCTAAAGTTTAGGATAGGGTTTAGGGCTAGGGTTAGGGCTTGGGATAAGGGTTAGGGGTTAGCATTTAGGGTTAGGGCTCAGGCTTATGGGTCGGATAAAGGTTAGGGGTTAGCATTTAGTGTTATGCCTCAGGCTTAAGGTTGGGATAACGGTTAGGGGTTAGCATTTAGGGTTAGGACTCAGGTTTAAGGCTGAGATAAGGGTTAGGGGTTAATATTTATGGTTAGGGCTCAGGCTTAAGATTGGGATAAGGGTTAGGGGTTAGCATTTAGGGTTAGGACTCAGGTTTAAGGCTGAGATAAGGGTTAGGGGTTAATATTTATGGTTAGGACTCAGGCTTAAGGTTGGGATAAGGGTTAGGGGTTAATATTTACGGTTAGGGCTCAGGCTTAAGATTGGGATAAGGGTTAGGGGTTAGCATTTAGGGTTAGGGCTCAGGCTTACGGGTCGGATAAAGGTTAGGGGTTAGCATTTAGGGTTAGGACTCAGGCTTAAGGTTGGGATAAGATTTAGGGTTAGGGCTCAGGCTTAAGGGTCGGATAAAGGTTAGGGGTTAGCATTTAGGGTTAGGACTCAGGCTTAAGGTTGGGATAAGATTTAGGGTTAGGGCTCAGGCTTAAGGGTCGGATAAAGGTTAGGGGTTAGCATTTAGGGTTAGGACTCAGGCTTAAGGTTGGGATAAGATTTAGGGTTAGGGCTCAGGCTTAAGGGTCGGATAAAGGTTAGGGGTTAGCATTTAGGTTTGGGCTTAATGTTAGGAGTAGGTTTAGGAACCGACCGAGTTTTCGGGGTCACAGATAGCGATCAGCAGTTGTCCTACAGCCATCTCTCAGAGGGTGGGACTGAATGCTACATTCACCTTTCCAGGCAAACTTGGTAATGCTTCATGGTGCAGGGCTTCAGTAATGTCCTGCTCACTGTACTTTACTTTTTGTAATCAGCCTTATTTAAAAAGAAACTCTGAGCACCAGCTGAAGGAGTCCGTGACTTCCTGAGCAGAACTGCACTGTGGAGCTCAGTGTTGTTAGCGGGGTTTGCTAGCTCTGCTAGCTATCAGGATCAGCCAAATTATCAGCTACCTGGTTGATTTTGCACTGTTTATGAAGTCCTGTTAGCTCCATAATAAACTACAGTGTCAGAGCTGGATCTGTTCATTTTTCAATGTAATTAATTTTCCCCCGCTGGAATATTAAACATTTTCCATCCATCTTCTCTGTGGTTGGTTCAGTTTACTGCATAACAACTCCTTGTCACTGTTGCTCTTTAGCGTAAAGCGTGCTGCTTTCTGCCCAATGGATCCCACCCTATTCTCCATTTTTACAGCTCATGAGATCCAGAATATGCTTACATTTCAAATTATAGTTTTATTATTAATTATAGTCAAAACCAAGAAACAAGCATGAGCTGATTATGATTACGAATATGACTGTTCTGATATATGTGATTTTCAGTTTCTGCCATGTGCTACTATGTGTGTGCGTAGAGAGAGAGTTTGTGTGGGAACTTGTGTGATTTGTGGCCTTGTTATTTTTACAATCTTACCAGCAGCAGGAAGGCGAACTATTCAACAGGTCTCCACCCTTCCATCCGACTGTCATCCTCATTCGGCTGCTGGAACAAAGCCCAACACACTGAACAAGTCCATCTGAGAGGACATACTGCAAAGACCCTTTATCTTTACTGTCCGACTGTGGGGACAGTTCTCTCTAGACGTAGCTACACCCAGTTCTGGCTGTAACACGGCTTGAAGTACGCATCAGTAGAGGTCATTAATCAGTAATACGGACTGAATCCCTTGCTCAAGGCTTATGTTCTGATATTGACGAGCTATCATTTGCTGTAGCCCATTTTTCTGATGGAATCAAGCTTCAGGTTTCACCCGTTTTGCACTGGAGATATGTGGCTAATGTAGTTGGTTTGTGTGACCTAAATTTTTCTTTCTTATATATAGACTTAATGTACGCTAATGTGCATTGATGTATTAAAACATTAGCCTTGCAGCTCCTGTATAAAAATGAAAAAGCGAACTAGAGACACCAAACAGAATCTGGCTGATTGGCTACATGTGTGTTAAGAGGGAAAGCTGGATACATTTGATGAACCATTTCTTTAACTACAAAGTTAGTAGTTCTAATAGGAAGGTTTTGCTAAAACAGGCTTATCGAAAGGGTGGAGACACCCATCCAGTTGCATAAGAGGTTGGAGACTGCAGACAGGACAACCTCGATAGTGTAAATTGCTCAATTTAGGAACAAATGGCAAGCATCATAGTTTGTTAACACTGTTTGAAGCCAGCTTCTTGAAAAAAAGTCTTCTTGTTTGGGGCCCATTTATCCTTGCAAAAGGCTTCTAGTTCTGATGATGTTTAGGTCGGGGGACTGTGAGGGCCATGGCAAAACCTTGAGATAATCCATTGCAGATGGTTTTGCTTCCAGAAGTTGCTGCTATTTCATTGAATTCATTCTTTCTTTCTTACCATAAATGTTCCCTGTGCCACTGCGCTACAACACAATCCCAAAGCATGATCGAGACAGTTGGAGAGATGTGATTTTATGAAAGTTTCATGATCAATTAATTTAACTTTCAGTTAGTAAGTGCTAGGCAGCTGCTTAGAATCTGTGTACAAATACATGTGGTGAAAGTTCTCCTATGACTACACATGCACAGTATTTATGGCAAAATACACTACATTCACATTCTAACAACCAGATCCATCAATTGATCTGAAGGAACCCGCCTTGCCCTGTATACACTGCAAGTTTCCAGCGTTAAGCAGACCCAGAACATCACCGAGCCATCATTTCCATGCTTCACTGGAGGCAGGGTGTTCTTTTCATTGCATTCTTCATTCTTCCTCCTCCAGACATACTGTGCTGATATATTGGCCCGAAAAGGTCCAGTTTTGTTTCATTGCTCCCCAGAACAGAATCCCAAAACATCTGTGGCTTATTTATGTGGATTTGAGCAGGTTGGGGCTGACTTCTCAGTAGAGGTGTACGAGCATTGGGACCATTAACGTTTAGTACGCACCTTACTGTGCAAACTCAGTGCCACTTGCCTCCAAATCTGTTCAGGGGGTTGAATAATTCTAAAACTGCAGTGGTCATTAAAAGTGTTATTTTGTGTTGAATTCAGAGAAGGCACTTGTTCTATGAGTTGTGATGACTATTTAAATTGCTCTTCTTTGATTGGTTTATTGCAAACAGCTGTATTTGCAGAAAAGGGACTTACAGAAAATGACTAATATTAGTATCAATGTATTGCAATAAAAAGTCTCTGGAAATAAATCGGGTCTTGGGTGATATATTTTCAGCTGTCTGTTTTTTGTGTTTTTTTTTGTACAGGTTTTCTCCACCAAGGCATTGCTGATTCTCCCATAACTTCTACCACCGCAGTAGATATCAGTAATGCCACTACTGTATCTCCTACCATTAATTCTGCCACTACTGGCACAGTAGAACATACCACTACTAATCTTACCACCACAAATCTCAGCTCTTCTGCATCTGCGCCAATGGCTCCCACCACCGCTGGCCTTGTCTCCACTCCTCCCACCACTGTACATACTACCCCCCCTCATACTACTACTGTGATTAGTACTGATTCTGTCACCACGGCAACTCATTCTACCAAGTTTGAGGAGTTTACATCTACTACATCTGTCCCTGAGAAAGCCATCTCGGCTACTCCGGCCATCACTGTTTCTGCCTCTACTGTTTTTAGTTCTGTAATTCCTGCTTCCACTAATCCTTCCTCCATGAATCCTAAAACTACTAATGTTGCCTTTCTGAGTTCTGCTCACACGGATCCTCTCACGGTCTCAAAAGCTACTACCACTTTAAATCTGGCTGATACACCTGCAGCCTCTACTACTGCTGTTAATATACCATCAGCTGCCAGCACCCAACCAAGCTCAGCTCCAACATCACAAGGTATCAGTAATTAAGCCTTTGTCTCTGAGTTATACACACATTTAAGTAATAACTGATTCAGACTCCTTATTTATTAAACAGGCAACACCCCGAAAACAGCCAGAGCATAGAAAATTCAGAACACAGTAAAAGCAGCAGGCAGCCACTGTTTCTACTTAGTGCAGAGCTGTGTAAAGCAGCATACAGCCATAGTAGTAGAAAGTCAAGTCAAAGTATTGCTTCATGACTACTCAAGCTAAAGTACCTTTCCCAAAGGTTTAAGAAAAAGCTTTTTATCTTAAATATAAGAATAAAACCTCTGTAAAAGGTGGTGTGTACAACTAGAAAGCAGTACAAATGCTTTCTCTATTATTCCATAAGGTAATTAAACACAAGAAGGAAATTTGAAACGAATTAATTCTTTTTTTTTTTTTTAAGTTAACAACTAAATTGTAACTAGTAACTGAGTTAGAGGTTGAATCTTCTAAATTTCCTCTTAAACGAAGCTGAGTAAGAGTAAAAGCATCAATCGGGAACACTTCGAAAAATCAGTGCGCATGTAGCTGGGTACTGGCCGTCTCTCAGAACTACTCCCTCTCCTCAAACTACGACGGCTGCTGCTGAAGTCATTACCACCCTTCAGAAGAATACTAAAGTCGTCCAAATCCCACTACCACTCCCAAAATAGTGGCCACAATTTGACATAACCACTCAACTTAGAACCACTGAAACCACTGCTAGTTTAGGTGTGGGGGGGGGGGGAGGCAGTATTGACGAAACCTACAGTAGCAGCAACCAGTCAGAACTCAAGCCTGCTGTGTCAAAGTGGCAACACTAACACCAGTGGTTCTATTCAGAGTAGTACAAATGTGGCAATCATTGCCACTACCACAAGACAAGGGTACAGATTCTACAGTTCATCTACAACACAACGTCAAACCAGCATGTATGCGTCAGTCAGGAATGTACTGTTTTAGAAATGAAAAAACATTACATTAGAGAAGGTATTAGTGCGATATAGCTTAATGTTAACTTAATCTACATGCTTGGCATTCACAAAGTAAACATAATTGCTTTTCTTTTTTTTTTTTTAAAGATCAATTTAGCACCTCCCAAAATCCCACTTCAACAATAGCATTTCAACCAAAAACAACTGGATGCATCAAAACAGTGCAATTCCAAGTAAGATTTTCTTTTTGAATATTTTTCTTCTTATTTTTCCATGTTGATCAAGAAATGTAACGCTGCCATGTACTGTCTGCAGGAGGAAATCAGCTTGGAAAAAATTCAGGATCCAGAAAATGCGGTAAGTCTACTTTAGGTTTTAAGTTTTGAACATTTGAAACTTCTGCCTGACATATCTACAGCCAATACAACGAAGGCAGAAAAGGGTGCTGTCATTTGGGATGTTTGTGAGCCCTTCACAAAATCTTTTAACTGGATATAGAAAACCCAATAAAACAAACAACACAAAAGCATCAGAGATTAAATTAATTAGGGTATCAGTAACTTCACCCTACTATTTCGTTTCTGGTAACTGGTGACCAAATCCTCCGTAACAGTCTGAATACATTTTGGCTTAACTTCTTTTATAAATCTGCTTCAGCTTAGTTGTGTTGGTGGGTGTCCATCTAAAACATTTTTATTGGGTTGAGGTCTTGACTTGTTCATTCCTCTGTAGAATTCCCTGGTACAATTCCTGGCTCATGATTCATAAATCATTAAAGGCAAGCCATCCAGGACCAAAGGCAGCAAAGCGGCCCCAAACCAAGATACTGCCACCCCCTGTTTAACAGTTAGGATGAGATTATGTTTGAATGCCTTGTTTTGGTTTAACCAGACAGTTCTAATTTCATCTGATTTATCTGTCCACTAAAGGTTTTTTCAGCAGTCTTCTAGCTAATCCATGTGGTCCCTGCTATCCCACCATTCTTGCTCAGTGTTTGCCTGATATTGGACCCATGAACATTAACATTATTTAGTGCAAGTTTGTAGGTCCTTAGATATTACCCTGGGGTACTTTGTGGCTTCCTGTAATATTTTTCTCCACGCTTTTGGAGTCTTTTTTGCTGGCCGCTCCTTGGAAGAGTAACAATGGTGGTGAATTTCCTCTGTTTGTATATCATCAGCCGCACATTGAATTGGTGGAGGCCAAACTCTTTGAAATGGTTTTGTAACCTTTTTTTAGACCAGTGAACTTCAACATTTCCATAAACTTTGATAGTGGACACTGGTTTGCTCTTGGGATTTGCTATCTAGGGATTGGGTCTAGGGAGAAGATCTGATCACATTTCAGGTCAATTTTATGCCTTGTACATGCTATTGCTACAGTCAAAACTTTTTTTAATTGTTAAGAATAATAACACTACTAATGTACTAATCTACTCTACTAACACTAATAATCTACTCAATAATAGGCATTAGGTGTTAATGTTATGGCTGATCGGTGTGTGTATATATAGCCTCTACTATAAAACAGCATGCTTTATGTGAGTTATGAAGTCAATTACTTATACACTTAGAGATTTAAAAATGATCACTTTTATTATTATAGGATTATATAGGAGTATATTATATTGTTGCAAGTCCCATTTAATCCATTTGGTGAAGAGTGAGTTACCCTGTTTGCATTTCTGTCCTTTGATAGGACAACCCCCTTGTCCAACTTTGTAAGATGTTGTTGGGACAGCTTACTGGTAACTGCTCTCTGACTGGACGGAAAGTAAACGACAAATTGACCACATTCGACACAGTGTCTGTGGCAGGTGAGGTTATGGTAACTTTCTTTATATCTAATTTTTTTTTCCAAACATAGCTGCCTAATCTAAAATTCTAACTAACCACATTCTCTCCTCTTGGTAGTTAACCCGTCACGAGCACAGAAAATCTGGGATAAGATCAGTTCGGTAAGACCCATTACTTTATTCATATTAATATTGTCTATAAACTGTATGCTGTCTGAACACATCTTTTTTTTTTTCCCCTGTAGTCAAAGCCTGAACCCACCTCAGTGCCCCACACACTGATTGCCATCTTGTCTTCATGTGGTGCCCTGGGGTTCATCCTTGTTGCTTTTGCTGTATACTGCTCGTGTCACCACAGGTCCTACAGGAAGAACCAGGTAAACTCTTTCTCCTACAGAGCAAAGACAAAGTACACACACAACTTAGTCTTATGCACCATGAATTGCTGGTAGAGATGCTTAGTTGACATAGGGTGTGTTTATTACCAAAGCACTTCATTCTTATGATATGGTTGTATGCAAAATCTTGAAAATGATTTTGCCCAAGCACAACCCTTGTGGCTACTCCAAATGCACAGTTACTCTTTTATAACATAAACAAATACAAATATTACCTTGAATCAATGTCACAATTAATTTAACATTTTTACCTAAACTAAACTTGCTTTGCTTGTTTACCAGCATATGAGCATTTGTGAAATTCTTTTTTTTTTTTTTAGATCTCATTTTGACCCCCCAGTAACTCTAGAAGCAGTTCCTAGCTACCTTCTTAGAACTTACCCCTGCATTGTGGGCATCAGTTGATTTGATTTCAGGGGTTTAGATAGTTTTCTGAATTTTGGCACAAGGTTTAAAGAGTCTAAAGGTTTAAAAAGTCAGAGAATGTATAAAAACTTAACACAAATCAAAGTCTTAAGAACTTCAGAACAAGAAGAAAAATTAATCCAAGCCTCTCCCACAAAATGTTGGTCACTCCTGGCCATATTATATATTTTGTGGGTCTTTGCAGTGAAAAGAAGTAAACAAAACTGAAACAAACTACTTAGTAGAGTCTCAGAAGTTGATTAACTTTTAGGCATTAACTGACACATTGGCAGTTCTCAGGCAGGTCAAAACTAATCATTATGAATTTTTTACCAGAAAAGTTCTCTGACTTTTCAAACCTTATGGTAACATTCAAAACCACAATTCTTTAAGTATCTGAAAAGAAACTGATGCCTACAAATTAGGGGAAGGCCACAGAATAGTACATCAGTGAGGTGCTTCAGTGTCTAAAACGTCATTGGGAAATGACAATTAGGGAGAGTTGTGGTCACAGCAAGACCTTGACGCTGATAAAACTCAAAAAAAGAGAGTAGAACCCCCCCGTTGAATAGAACCCGCGTCACCTGTTAAGCATGGAGGTGTATCTATTATGCC
Source organism: Salminus brasiliensis (assembly GCF_030463535.1). Taxonomy (NCBI): domain Eukaryota; kingdom Metazoa; phylum Chordata; class Actinopteri; order Characiformes; family Bryconidae; genus Salminus; species Salminus brasiliensis. Next base: position 48,305,377 of record NC_132879.1, read on the forward strand.
TTGGGGTTTTCTGGAAGTCAGTGGCACTTGAAACACTGATAAATGGAAGACTGGTTTCCATTGAATATCAGCAAAGTCTGGAAGCAAATGTGACTTCTACACCAGGACAATGATCCAAAACTCACAATGCCACAATGAGTATTTTATTTGGTCATCAAACAGAAATTAACTATGCATTAACATCTGTAGAAACATTTTATTTTTTAAAACAGATTGTATTTACTTACTTACATTCCAAAAAGTAGCAAAATGCGCAAGATGAATTTGGGTCAGAAGTGCCCAAATTTTGCCCACAACTCTAAGCATGTGCAGGACAGGGCTACTGACTGCACCAAAATAAGTCAAATAAATCATTCCTTACCTGTGTCCAACATTTCCATCCAGCAACACCTGACTGAGGAGCTTCAAACTGTGGAGAACGGTTACCATGACAACCCTACGCTGGAGGTGATGGAGGTGCAGCCGGAGATGCAGGAGAAGAAGCTGGCACTGAACGGAGAGTTTAACGACAGCTGGATTGTGCCCATCGACAATCTGGCTAAAGAGGACATACCTGACGAAGAGGACACTCACCTGTAGGGGCACAAGCCCAGCTCGACAGTGATTCAGTCACCAACCACGCAGAATGTGTGGAAAAGACAGACTGCTGTAAAGACTATCTGAGGGCCACATTGTAATGAGGACACCTTCACTAAACCTGATTTGATGGCAAAAGGGCACAAGCCATTATTAAAACAAAGGGAAGACACAGATGGATGATCGAAGGTGGCCTGTCCATGTGTCATAACACTAAAGTCAGTATAGGTTTTAGTTTTCTTATCTCTTCAATTAGTTTTGTTGAAATATTTTTAAAGCACATGCACATGTATTACTACGCCCACGCAAAAGGGATTTCTATTGATCTAATTTTTCCACTTATAATCCTTGAGGTTAATGTACACTGATGCACCTGTACATATGTTTTTTCACATGTGTTGTCGGTTGAATTTTTTCTCATATGTAGTAATTTGGTTGAGACCCATGGATAAATCTTTATCATCCTGGTATTTTAGACAGGCCTGGTTCAGTTGTGCTGCTTTCAAAGCTGCAATGTAAATGGTCATAACCAAAGCACATCAAAATTGCAGAGATTTTTTCCAGTTGTATGGAAACCCCTGGCCAAATTATAAAACGTTATTTAAAATGAAGGAAAACAATTAACAAAAATAAAACTTGAGGCATGAGCATATTCAGCTCCCTACCAAGCTTTTAGTAACAAACCCATTGGCAGACATGAGACTTAAGCTGTTTTGAATTCACATCATGCTTTAGATCCATCTACATGGTGGATTTTGAGGGTCTGAATCACTGTAGCCGTTTTGTTTTTTTTGTTTTTTTTTTTGGATGGTCCAGTTTTTTTTATTATTCTTTTTAAACTACACACTTCAGACGTTTTATGAGGTTTCAAGTTAGGACTCCTACTGATTACAACTTTACAACCTTGTGGATCCACCACTAATATAAGCTAAAGCTCTCTGCAGGTCTTAGCGGTATGCATATGGAGTTGTTGTTTTGCCTTACCAGTATACCAACAGTCATATCTGAGAGTATTCTTGGTTTTCTTGCCTTGGACCCCCTTTCTTATTCACATTTTACACAGTAGAAATGCAGGTCTGGAAGCAGACAGCTCTTCTTATAGGTTGTCTCTGTTTTGTAGGCCTTCTTTTCACATTTTCAGCCATATGCTTAGACATGTTTAGAGGGGCCTACAGTTAATTATTAAATTCATTATTTCTAATGACAAATCTTGACCTGATCTAATTAGGCCCAACAATTCAATAGGGGCTATTGAGCAATCTACAACTAGAAGGGTGTCCAAACATTTCCTTTTTTTTTTTTTTTTTATTTATCAAAAGACTGCATTCATATTTGCAATGATGTAATAGTTTACTGCATACGTTGTGTTTACTTCTCACTTTAAAACCCAACAATATTTATCATCTGGCCAGGGCTACGCAATAACTTGCATACTACTGTGTTGTTATTAGACGACCATACCACTAATACCGTGATATGACCTGATCTCAGCAGCTCCGTAACATCGGATTCAACCGTGTGCTGCCATTACTTTTTAAAGCTAACTGAATCAATAAGAAGTAAGCAATGTGTGAATGTAGTGAGGCATATCTACCAGATTCCTGCCTGACCAGTGCTGACTGAAGGAGCCAAATCCAGTTTCTAACTTTTGACGAACGTGTCTGAGCCTTTACAGGTTCCTGACAAGAGATGAAATATTTGTACATACACTGATTATTCACTTTCAGTTTTTTTCTTTTTTAAGATAAGTTATAGTTTTTGTCTTTAAAGTAAAAACACAGTATGCAGCTAGTTTCTGGCTAACTGAAAGGCAGCCATTGCACATTAGCATACAGCTACTTGATCACCAGGTTATGAATACACCAGTTTTGTATGAATACTGTTAGTTGTAGCTAGGCACTCCCCTCCACCCAGTCTTACACTTCAATACTGTATTTAAATTATGCCTGTCTTATAACTGTCCAGTACGGTTTCACAAGCCTTCCGTTCTCTAATAGTACAGGAAATAAATCACAGGTAACTCGTGCACATTCTTGTTGTAGATGTATGATTTCCACTGAGAAGTATTTTGTATGTATTTTATAATCTGTATAAAAACTTGCGTTTGCCAGAGAAGGCAAACAACAGGGGTCTGATACACTGGAAGACACTACTGTTGACTATATTTCTTTTTTTTTCTTCCCCAAGGAATGAGTTATGTTTAAAATAAATGGTGTTGCTTCACAAATACTTGCTTCAGTGTTTCGAAATGTAGCAGAACAAATAGTAGAGATGTTGGACTTTACTTAGAAAACCTGAACAAAATACAATCTTTATTCATTATGTACATTACATACAATGCTTTGTTTTTACTGTTTCATGGGTTCTGCACATTCATATCAGCCACAGTGTAGTGTTCACATTGCCCACTAGCCTCACTGAGGAGGGGGAGGGGTGTTTTTTCCAGGGGAAATGGAAAAAGGGATGGTTTAATTTTATTCCAGATACAGAAACTCCACACCAAAAGAAGCAATTTGGCATAGCAATTAATAAAAAGGTGCTGCCATCGTGTTTTTACGCTTTCACACTGGTTACCTTCCTGGCACAAGTGTCGTAAAGCCTAATAGACAACTATGGAGAGCGTTTCATTTCTCCCAAAAAGAAATGTAGGAAAAAAAAAAAAAAAAAAAAAAAAGCAACTTCAGCAACCAGTTCAAAAATGGAAAGAATTATGAGTATGAGTTTCCAGGCGCGTGCTATACTGCATCGGGTCTGGAAAACTGAGTAACACTGCTAGAATTTGGTTCTAGATAAATAGGGCAATTAATAATTCTTGCACAAAAACCCACTGACATAACTCCTTATTAACTGTAATTAGATGTGGGTGAATTTGCTTATAGATTTGCAATATAGGAGAGCCTTCAAACGTAGTCACTGGTTTTAAACACAAGGACTTAGCATTAACACTATTGACCGATCAATTCAACACAATGTCCCAGAAGGAAAATGCTCCAAAATCATCAGGCCCATAGAAATACTTCATAGTAGATCTTATATACACACACACACACACACACACACACGTCAATATATACACACTACATCATATGGAAGACTACCCCTAAAACATTCTGGCATGTTCAGTAGTGCACACAGATGACCATCAACAGGAACAAAGGTAATGCAGAAGTAGTACCTTGAGTCTCCAAGACTGAACTGACAAGTGCAAGCCTCACAAGTGTAAACACAATCTCACTAATGACAACGGAAGGATATTAATGTGTGGGATGGGTCTCAACAACAATTCTGGTGGTCCCCGGTAAGGCGTTTAAAGTCATTTGGGGTTGGTGCTGGCCAGATTCACATTGCAGGAGTTTTGCATCTGTGCTTAGAGGAGTAAAGCAGACACACCGCAGATGGTATGTGCTTCTGAATTCTACAAGACTGCTTGGATGAGAAAGAACACATATTAAATACTTTAATACAGAAACAAAGTTATCGACATACGCTACCATTCAGAAGTTTGGAATAACATGCCTTGCTTAATAGACGCTGCTATTTTATTCATTAACATCCAACACAGTGAAGACTGCAATATTGCAGACTAGACACCAGAGGGTATGGAGGGCAAGAGGTTTCATTCAATATTTCAACTGTTTTTTGGAGATGAGAAATGAACACATGATAAATAAATGCACTATTTGTTTACGGCCCTCTATGAGACGTTATGAATGTTTTTCAACCATTATTAAACAAGCCACAGCTTTTTCAGCTCCGGAGAATTTCTTCCTCAAGAAAATGAACATCAAAGATATCAGATATGTCAGATATGGAGAGCGATTTGATACCTGTATCTGTAACAAAGTTATTCTTAACCCCTAAACGGTAGTGCATGCCAAGTGCTGCTATGGCACAAATTGGAAATGAAAAACTGCATTACTCGTTTAGCACCACTGAAGTTTCACCACAGTAGCACCGGTTTCATCTGAAGACATTCCAAATCCACCCACAGCAACCAACACAGCTCTACTCTGACCGTTCTCTGAAGTGCACGACTGCTCTTTTATGCCCAAACAGTTTATGATCATGATGATGGTGGCGGTGGACTCCTGAATTGCTCAGCTACAGCTCCACAGCTGTTGCATCACTACTACAAGACCACCTGAAAAGCAGCAGGGTCAGACTGAGAGCATCATTTAGCTCCATTATTAACAAAAAAAAATGAATGAAATGAAATAGGCAGCAAGGGAAAAGAGAAATACATTCACAAACTGATCATTCCAGGCTTAGAGATTCAGAGTGCAAGCCGAAGTCACTGCACTTCACAGCAGTCTCTGCAAAACATTTACATGAGCAACATGCATACACACATAAAGGAAAACACCTGCAGCAGCCAGTGAGACTGTGGAAATCACTCAAGTGCGTGAGCAAGCAGTGTGAAGAGCCATTTCGAACCTTTATCGTAAACACTAAACCAGCTATCCAAAACTGAAACCAAAAGAACAGAACTGAGTTAAACCTGATCGAGGCTGAGGCTGACGCAAAAGAAGGAAGAAGACAGCTTTGGCAGATTTGTGGGTTACATTTCTCGCTTTTTTAACCTTCTCAAACAGGAGGAAAGAAAAACAAAACAAAAAACCCTTTAATGACGATGATTTCAGATTTGGCGTAATACACCCTCCGCATAAGTTATTCATTACACAGTTCATGTTTGCTCAGATTTTCAGATTTCATTGGTTAAATAAGCATCTGTGTTACTTCACAAGCGCTCCCCCAACCCCTGTGTGAAGAGAACACATTCAGTAGCCGTGGCAACTCTGAAGTGGAAGATGTAGAAAAATAACTTGCTATCAGTGGGAGGAGTCTGAGAGGTGTAGAGGTGTGGAGTAGTGTGGGGGTGGGGGCTACAGGGTAATGAGGTCAACGAGGTTACCCTTGGGTGGGGTCATGTTATCAGGGAAGAAGTTAACCAGTGTATCAAAGAGTTGCGTGCGCTGGGCGTACGTCTGATCCACATCTGAAAAGCCTGCAAAATCAGGGACAGAAGAACAAAAAAACTCAAATAAGAACAGGGATCTCAGCTGACCGTCCGACAGTAAATAAACCTGTAACAGTACATGAAGCTGTGTGTAATCATGTAGGTAGGATCATGTGCACAAAACTTTGCTAGCCAGTACAATTGCCTTACCTAGTGGGATGAAATCTGAGCTGGACTTGAAGAGAGCAGAGGGCAGAAGCTGAAACTGTAAGGTAAGTAGCATTAATTATCAGAAGTGGTATTACCACAAATTACTGTCTGCAAAATTAATTTCAGAGCTTCATACTATGGACAGAAAAGATGCACGTGAAAACTAAAACAACCTTCTACCTGAAGGCCTCACCACCCCCCCACCCCTCCAACTAGATTTGACCTCAGAGTATAGTTGAGAGTTGTACAGGGAGATGATGTTGAAATAATGTTGCTCTATTAAACCTCACCTCTTTAATCTCATCAGGGTCAGAGTGGTCCACTGTCAGAGAGAGGTCATTCTGCAGATACTTCAGGGCACTCAAGGGCTCTGTCTGAGCCTTCTCCTCAAACCTGCTCATGAAAAGAATTAAATAAATAAAATAGAAATAATAAAATGTTGAGTGATTTTTACATCCAAGTGTACTGCACTATATATATATATATATATGTGTGTGTATAGAATGTCTAACAAAAAAAAGTCTATACTCCAATTACAATATATACATTTAGCTAGAAGCAAATTTTAAGACAAATACTGAACATGTTGAGTATTTGCTATTCTTTGAGCGCAATAATTAAAGTACACCAGCAGAGGACACTGTTTTATCAGAAATGATACAGACTCATGGAAAAATACAGCTCTAATTGAATCACCTGCTTTAGTGCAGCATCATATGGCAATTACATAACTTTGCAGGAGCACAGAAACAAAGAGAGTCCTTCTCACTGTTGCTTTCACTACCAAACCGGTTAATGTGACTTGTTTCATTGTTAGCCAGGATAATAAATATACACGTCTCTCTTTCTGATTCTATGAAACAAAGCATTACCTAATCATTTTCATTTAAATAAAAGCCAAACACACCTGTATTTGCGGATTAGGTATTTACAGTGTCTGAGAAGGTACTCTTTAGATGGGCGGCACAGCTTCAGAGACCAGAAGTCATCTAGTCGCATCTTTGGAGAGCTTGACTTCCCGGGGTTGCCCCCAAACAGGTAATGCACCTGACACACACAGACACAGACAATTTAATTGCGAAGAACTGAAAACGTAAACATTGACAAATAAAATGTATTTAATCCAAGTACAGTATTACACTACAATACAATTCTACAACCACAATCCCACAATCCTAATAATGCAGTGTTACCTTATGTAGCTCATCATAGACCAGCTGGTGGGCAAAACGAGGGCATGGCTCTTCTTCCTGCAGTGTCTTACTGGGGTTCTCCTTCACAGCCTGATCATTTTTATACACACACGACCTACAGGGATTCAAACACATCCATTAAATCACATGGATTTGGTACTTACTAACACTACAGCTAACTCTACAGAGACTAACTCAAAGGATTGATTGTATGTGACCTTTTTTTTTTTATGTTATCCTTTATTATGTCCTTTTTCTTTTACCCAGTAGGGGTCTGTGTTTTTGTGCAATCATATGTACCACTACTGTAACGAGCAATCATCATTAATATATGACTTCCATGTAACTATATTACAAATGCTTGCTAAGGTGTATCTGACACACATGATGTGACTGACTCCTAGTGACAGCTATTCAGATTTGAACATATTTTTTACACATTTATTTTTTTGCATGCATGTATAACACAAACACAAAATTCGACTCAGCTTAAATACAGGGGCAAATATGCTCCGTCAGACAGCACTTGCAGCAACATTAAACCAGTGAAGCAGAAACAAAGGAAACACTGACAGAATGTTCTTACAGAATTTAACAGGAACAGACTTAAATTAGCTAACAAAGAACAAAGGGGGTTTCCCCTCAAGTACACACACACAGGAACATCTTGTACTCTTCTGATGGGCACAAAGATTGCAAACTTTCTGAAGGGCATTTAGTCTGCAAACTTTGGCCCAAAGGTTCTGTGCTCTGAGAGCGCAGACTATAAATCACATGCAGGAAAGCAAACGCATGATCATAAACGGACTTTGGGGATTAAACACATACTTCAGGTAGTGCTCAAATTCATCATTATACATTGGCCTTTGTAATGCCCTATAGCTACTTATTTGCACAAGAGAGTCAGAAGTTGGCAGAAAACACTGATCAAAAATGGCATTTCCAGTCGAAACAACGCAGCAGAGCGCATACTGTTTGAACTGAAACCTGTGCATGACTGTGATTGGCTCCATTGCCATCTCGTTTGTTCTTAGACCGCCCCTGAAAGCCACTGGCTTTATTTGCCATCTCTCTTGTCCTGAGACCTCTCCCTGACTGTGACTGGTCCTAATCACAGGCTCATTTGCAGAGACCTACCCTCAACTGTGATTGGTTGTAATCAACATCATTGTTCACAGACCTCCCCCGAACACCACTGGCTCTATTTGCCATCTCATTTATTCTGAGACCTCTCCCTGAATGCAACTGGTTCTAATCACAGGCTTAGTAGCCGAGACCTAACCTTCATTGTGATTGGTTCTAATCAACATGTACAACAATGTTTTGAGACCTCCCTCTGACTCACCAGTTGTTGCGGGCGATGTCGTAGATCCAGAAGGAGTTGCGGACATTCTCTTCTCGCTTGTCCTTGTCTTTACTAAGCCCTGACAGAACGTGAATTTCATTCAGTTCTGGGTCGATGGTGGCTCGCTGAGTGAACCCAGTCATCGGTACTAAAACACAAAGCAATAATCATGATTAACAAATCAAAAGTGCTCCGTTATTAAGAACAACATTGGTACCAATTGAGCAAGTACTCATTACATAACCAAATACTCCAGTAGAACACCACCCCATGTCACTGAGATAAGAGCCTCAGCTAAATGCCGTAAATGTAAATGAGAAACCGTGCATGAGATCAATGTCCAATTGTGTCCCCTAGCCATCACTACTTGTTCTCTCATTTAAGTAGAACGACCTGATGCCCGTCACAACAGACAGAACTAAGAGATTCCCGATGCCATCCAACAGCTCAAGGCTGCTACTCAGAATTAAAAAAAAAATAAATGGTTAAACATTTTGAAGAGTACTGCTTCTCTGCAACGCAGGTAATGGCATACAAATGCCTAATGGATAGAATTTTTATCAGTATGCAGCCAAGGAGAGCAAACACGGATGCAGCACCTAATTTACTCAGATTTCTATTTCCTCAGTGCCCTGGAGCGGCAGCAGCAGACACTATTTACATTGTGACGGAGGGAGAAGCTGTCATTTACATATGAGCCGCTAAGCTGCCAGCACAGGAAACTGTACTACAGTAGCAAATAAACTAGACTGAATAACAAAAACCGTATGACACCAGCAAAAAGACAGAACATGCTGGGGGACGTCAGAACGTCACAAAAATGCACTCTGACAGAATTTCAATATTTAACAGAAAGTGTTTAACATACTGCGTGTCGCCCTGCATATTTCAAATCCACAGCCAATTAAAAAAATAACACAGCCGAGGGAGGTTAAAAATAAACAGGGCAGATGAAACAACAGAACACAGGATTAAATAAACAAATAAATAAAAATATATCTTGCAAAGGATCTAGCAAAGGCCAGGGCCTAAAGACTTATCACCTGGTTAATCACAGATGTTCTTTGTCTGCTGCTGAGGTCACAGGCTAACTACTAGTGAGAATAAGGTTGGGTTTTAATGCAAGTGATATTTGCACAGGCCTGAAACAGTATCTGAAACCATACAGTGATAAAGTGTCTTTCCCAATCTAGTAGACCAGATTATGGAGACACACACTGGTCAGAGCCAAGACACCACCACCACCCCCCCCCCCCCCCCCCCCCCAAAAAAAAAAAAAAAAAAAAAACCCAACACACACAACATGAAAGCATGAAAATATTTTTCAGCGCCCAGAGAGGAAGCATGATAAACATTTGAGACTGATTATGCGCACAGTGTTTGGACTTGCTGCCTCTTTGCTGCCAAAATACATTCTGTTCTTTTCTCGTCGTGCTCTTGTTCTTCGCCACTCCCTCTCTTTCACTCACACACTAATAGGGTCCCAGAAAGAACGCAGAGGCAGAGACTTACATTTCAGACTGTTTACGAGGGTAGGAAGTGTGTGACTAGCCTCTGCTTGTGTCATTTTTCATTGTCTACCGTTTCCCTTCTCCACAAAGATGACAATAGCTCAGCCACTACCATCCTCCATAGGCCTCCATCAGTGGAATAACTTTAGCGGTGACGTCGCATCTCGCGCCATCAAACCGCAAGCCTTCAGCTGAGGATGGTTGAGAATGCTTACTTTTGCGGTATTTTGTGAGCCAGAGAGCGTGAGTGTCTGGGTTGTCACGACTAAGAAATCAAATTACTGCGCGTCAGGTTCACGAATTACCACAGTGTAGGCGTACAGGGATTTCTCAGAACTCAGTCACTTCTCTAGAACAAGGCCTAAGTTCTCAGAATCTGATGGGGGAGATGTTTACCCACTATATTCCAACAAACTAAGGACAGATATTCTGACTTCAGCCAGGATCCTGTTCCCAAACTAAGAGCCAGACATGTTTATCGTCATATTCTAATGAAATGGATGCCCTGGATGTGTGGTTTTACCTCATGAAAACCCAAAGTAAACAAGGGCAGAGTGTTCAAGCTAAGCCCCTAGTCATTACTGCAGGCACTAGTTTACCTCAGTTCTGGCAGAAAGCCCAGTAGGAGTGCCCCCTATAGGCAAAAGCAAGGGTCTCTAAAGAGACTCAAACTGCCTGAGTGCAACATAACTTGGACCGCTGCTTTTCACTAAGCTCTGAGATTACATTTCTCAACAGTGGCCACTTTTACACAACCGTAGAAACGAGCAACACAGTCTCTCCTCTTCCCTGGTGTACCTGGTCATTGAACGTAATTATTTTTGTGCTCAGGAACTAAAGCTTCCTTTCCAACAAACAGACGTTTTGCAATAAAAACACTTTCTGCAATGCCGTCGATTTCATGCAAAAGAGCATACTCACACAGGTTTTGGTTTATTGACAGTAAAAGTTTATCAATATAAAATGGATGCTTCTTGATCTCCAGTTTCATGATGTACATTTTGTACTGTTGGCTTCTGTGATAGCCCCATAATCGACTGATCAGGACATTCTGTTCGTTTTAGTTATTTTCCTTTAATCTGAGCCATTCGGTGAGAGATCCTGCTTCTTTGAGCTGTTAGAGAACTTTCCTTTTAGAAAGGCTGCAGTCTTTTCTGGACATCTCCCTCCCTCTCTGTAAGTACTGAAAAGTGGCAGCTTTCTATTTAAAAACCACAATCTTCTCATCCTCCTCATCAACTGTTCGTTAACCATGCAGACAATATCCAGCTAATATCTGCAAACTTTCTGGAAGCGTTAAAACAATTGTAGCTACCAAGTGTATATGAAATGGAGGGGGGGGGGGCTAATAAACTAAACTGCTCTGAATCAGGAGAAACAAGCAGGTTAGCATTAGCTAGGATAATCTACCGAGTGTCAGACAGCACAGTGCAGCTGCTGTTGACCGACACAATACTTGTGTCTGAGAGAGCGATGTGGAATGACCGGTGTTGCGAATAACAGAAAAGTAAAACGAGACTGATAGGTTCAGGCATGTTTGGACTCGTTGCCGGCTATCTAAGCTTAGATAAGTTCATTAGCAGGCTAAACATCATAGCACAGACCATGTTGCACAAACTGAGGCTTCTTTTTTGGTGATCATTGATGAGCCTAGGACACAGAGGTTCTAATAAGTCAAGTCATTTAATCTTCTGGTTTATTAGAGAAACTGTGCTGCCATCTGCTATATTTCTCTCCTATGAACCAACCTCAACCCTTTCTGACAGCTTTCTAGCTCACTTGTTCCTCATAATTGTCTGATGGAAAAAAAAGCGTTGATAAGGGTGACAGCATAATGCTTTAAAATGTTGTACAGTAAGTGGCAAGATCACATTTTTACCATGCCTCTACCACGTGGGTTACAGTACACTGCAGTGACATCATGCATGCCTGACTCCTGTCTCATTTCTGAGAAATGAGCTCATTCTTATGCCCAAGAATCTTTCACTTTCCTTTTAAGGAGTGATCCCAGAGTGAAACCTCCATTTTCCAGGGGGTATCCATAATTTAGCTTTTGTAGATGACAGCATGACTACGACCTTGAAATGTTATGACTAGCAATGATGTCATACCTAAAAGTGGTGCTTTTACAAGAGATCATAGTACACTGAGCTCTCATTAAATAAACATAGGAGGGGCATTAATTCAGAGTTAAGTTGACTCCATTCTCACTATATTGATGCATCTAGATATCCTGAAGAAACAGTATCTTTTTCATACCCATGCCAGAGTCTTTCTTGGTGCCGTCTGAGATGATTTCTACATGGTCACCGTCCACGTCATAACTCAAGAAGTCATTCAGGTATGTTTTGGCCCTTTGGCCTCCAAACACATACAAGCAGCGATTCCTCTGAAAAAGAGACAAGCAACCCAGTGTTAATATTAAGTCCATCATCTATAGTCCATCAATCAACAGACAACTTCATTCAAGCTCTTATATTCAAAGACTAACTAATACTGGGATCAAAAAAGCAGCCTTTTTAAGCACAACAAAGTCCTATATTGTATACACAACTATATAGTTCATCATTGTGTCAAACAGCTTTTAACAGCTGAATACATGCACGTTCAATGACAGGCTATTTAATGAAGTAATGACGTGCTACACAGAGCCAAATTAGTGTTTTAATGCCTGAGGCTAGCTGCCTTTTGTAAGCAACACAGTTAATCGTGTCTAACAGTTTTTTTCCTCACTCTATGAGCATCAGCTAAAAAAACACAACAGCACAGAGCACTGATGTAGAAAAAGAAAATTACAGTTTCTGTTCAACTCGCATGATACAGACTTAACAGAAAAGGTATTTAGTTAAATTTGAAGCCGGTATTTACAAGAAACATACAGCAGTAGAGGCACACGTCTGACTCAAGTGTTGAGGTCTGACATGTGAAGACTCTGCCTATACGCCGCAATTTGGTACAATCTGTATCCCAGCATGAGGGATGACCACAATCAGCATAGGTCCATAGGATATACCTAAGTACAGTACAGGTCACTTGGCTGTGAAAGCAACATTTCCTGCTATTTCTCAAGCCATTTCTCATTTCCACCAAATAGGAAATAATAATTGACCGTAAGCTATGAACCAAACCCAAAAAATCACCAAAATGCTGAGACTGCTGATATGGCTGTGGGGACTGACCGTGTGGAAGAGCATGCAGTGCCCGATACGAGACTGGACATCTTCAGGGCCGGCGTTGCAGGAGTCGTCCCGAAGCAGGCTCCAGGTGCCTGTCTGGCAGTGGTAGGCATACAGGCCACTGAACTGCGGCTCAGACGTCCGTCCATCATCCACACTGCTGCTGCACGCCAGAATGCGCCCACCAAACGTGTAGATCATGTGCTTCTCTGAGTCCATGCACATCTACGTGTGAGAAAATGTTAAAATGAAAAGACTCAAGTTGCAATACAAGGGTAAACATGTACATCTCAATATGTAGTTGATTACTCAAGACTTTAGTTAAAAGCCAGTCAATTGGCATCGTGTAAACACTGCCTACCTTAATCTTCACACACTTTATTCACACACACTATTATTACTCTTCTAAATCTGATTACTATTACTAACTTAAATACATTGTGATCAATTGCTTTAAAACAGCTGCATGAAATGCAGAAAGTGGATGAGGGACAAAAGGTCGGCAGATGGCTACAGAAGGCTGTGTACCTGGTGGTCGAATACAAGTTTGGGGCCACCGTCTGTGGATGTGTCCTCACTGAGCAAGGTCCACGTATTTGCATCAATGTCATAGCGGTAGAAGTCACTCTTCAGGGACTTGCTGTTTCTGACAGCGGAGTCTAGATAGCGTCCCAGTGTGTAGATCTGCCTCCTCTGAGAGTCAATACACATTTTATGACAGGAACGTGCACTGGGACCATTCTGAAACAGACACAGGAAGGAAGTGCAATAACAATCACAGCTCTGCCACTGTATACGCACTTACTTTAACCACCTGCTGCAGACTAAACACACACAGAGAACGCTGGTGAACGCTTGTTTCAATATGTGCAATGGGACTTGATGAGAATGGGGCATGATGTGAATATTTACTTACTGGGTCAGGTTCTACTTTACTCGTTCATAGACACAGCAGGTCAATAGTAAGTATTACTAATAACTAATGCAGTAAATATTACTATAACTAATGCAAAAAAAAAAATTATTTAGAATGAATACTATAATTAGTGTTAGTAATTCTAACTGTCAAATACATCACACCTACATCTTCAAAAATGCAAGGTTTAAGGTTTAACGAAGTTTGAGAACACGCTGTGGTTTTGGTATTTTTAACAATGGGCATACACAGTATTTGTAGCCTGTAGTATGACCTAATGACATTTAGAGCTAAATACATGCACATCACTGCCATAAAGACAAGTGATTCACAAGTGAAAAACACATTAATATAGCTAGAAACTAGCATCCTCTGAAGGAAACACTGAGTGGTTGTGCAGCTTAAGCGGTTCCCACTTCCAGAAGGTCAATAGCACGAAACCAGGTGCCAGGTGGTTGCTAAAATTCACCAACATTTTTTGCTATGGTGTTGCTAAATAGTTTTGCTTTGGTATCCCAAGCGGATGCAAGCAATGTTGCTAAATGGTTACAAGATGGTCACTATGTTGCTGCTAGGAGGTAGCTACAATGTTGCAAGGTTGTTGCTTTGGTGTTGTATAGTGGTTGACAGACAGGATGCTATAAGGCAGTTGCTAGAGTATCCCGAGTGGTTCATAGATAGTAGTAGTTCTCTGATTATGAAGCAGACATGCGATATTCCCTGAAGGCCGTGGAACTTGAACACTTCAAAGTTACTGCACCATTAGTTTCTCCTCCTGCTGCATACTGCAATACACCTCTATCTTCCCCTCCCTGACACCAGCTGAGCGTGGGACTAGTTGGCTCGGTATCACATTACTGTGTAGATGGTTCAGATGATCCTGCTCGACTCACGCCCGCTGCACAACAGAACCTCAGGGGTAAATAAAGCGATTCCAAAAAGCAAGGCGTTTCATTAGCCGAGTCACTATGGAAGCTCCCATCTTCTATTTTTGCAATGCCAGCATTAAAAGGTTTCGCTGTTGTTGCTGTGGCATTATTGAAATTCCCCATGCTTGCTTTTCTTTTCCTCTCAACCAATGGAAATTCCTGATCCATTGCTTTTTCCTTTTGCAGACTCACCTCTTTCTCTGTGTCTCTGGAGATGCAGGCCCACTGGTTCTCTTGCACACTGTAGGCCCAGAAATCTGCCAAGTCCTGCGTGCCATCCCAACCGCCAAACAGATATACTGTCTCTGGGAGAAAGAGAGAGACGGAGCAATAGACAGCAAGGGGGGAAAAAAGGGAGGGAGAGATTGGAGTGAGTGGAATAACAGTTATAGCCCCTGGTCAGTGTACGTGACAAGTTGCTAGGAACCAGATGCTTTGCTTTCAACACTGCTTTCTTCTTCCCCTCTACTGAAAAGCAGGAGACAGCAAATGCTTGATGTACTGTATACACTCAATGTATGACTATAATAACATTGGTTATGTAATCGTCCTTACAGGTGAACACACAGAAAGAAACAGAAATAAAAAGTAAGTAAAAGCACCACGTGTCAGGAATGTTAATTACAACAAGCTAATTATACCAAAGTAACTCTTTTCAAGTAGCAGTTCAGCAGGGCAGTCAACAGTTGAGACGAGTTGAGAGGCCTGGGTTGCCATGACAGCACTGCTATGACGATAAGAACAGAGGGGCTGAAGCTACAGAGTTCAGCTGTAGAGGGGTAACTCAAGGCCATACTGGCTCGAGGGGCTACATGAAGTTGCTGGAACAGATTACTGCCCTAAACTGATGACCAAACATACAAACAACTACCACTAATTCAGTGTCCTAATTAAAGCCCATTCACACAAACTGAAAGGCTGAACAGCATGCTGCCCTGCACTTTCGTCTTTACCGTCTTTAAATAAAAGGGGCAAAAAGGGTTGTTTTAGAGTGCAGCAATAGCGGAACCCCTTTTCCCTGGAGAACCCTTCGATCTATGGTTTATGGTAATGGTTTTAAAGTGTACATACACCCTCAATATATCAAGGTCTCCCATCTTCCCAGTAAATCTGAAAATGCATGTTAGGTAGTCGAGAACGAGTGTACAGAGGTGGGGCTTAGAGAGGCAGACAGGCTGGAAAGCAGCCAATCAGAGCCTTTTCTGCTTCAGACGTGGCCACAATGACCAGTGGGAGTGTTGGCATTGGGAGGTCATTACCCACCTCTATGTAATAGCAGGAAAATCTTCTCTATTTCATCCTCAATTAAGGCAGGGTTACAGACACAGCAGACCTGAATTAAACCTCTAGGGGGCGCACTAGCCAGGTTTGGCAAAGCAACAGTGAAACACAGTGGCATAAAATAGCTTTTGTTGGACAAATGACATGTTTTAACAAAATGTCACAAGGAGAATGTCTGAAAATGGAAAATGTTTGCAGATAAAAGAGTTTACTTGCACTAGATCTATTTTTGTAAATGACTATGAGACCTATTTAGGGCTTCTGTCAGGCTACATTCACACAAGCAGGCAGAAGTGGGCCAAATTAGATTTTTTCGTTGCGACAAAGATCACCACAAAAAAAACCCAAAACAAACACTTTATCTGCCATTTTAGTTCTAATTTGGCACGGAAACCAGATACATATCCAATACGCAGCAATGCGACCAAACAGTCAGACTTTTCAGCAAATTCCAACTCCAAATTCTGTGGCAGGAAAGTGAGGTAACGGACATCAAATACTTGAGGCACAAATCACAACAAAGGATCCGTGTTTGAAGACATTTCTAGAGAAATAGCTGAACGCAACTAGAGAATGGCGCTGCTGCAATGGCAAACGGAAATAAAATGCTTTAAAAGTGAAGTATAAAGAAGTGCAAACCAAGCGTGCAAACTAAAGAAGCGTCAGTGGCCGAACAAGATTGGCAAAGATGAAACCGAAAGTTCACATGAAGTGTGCTCTTTTGCATCAGTGCATCAGTTTAGGAGCATAAACTGTTCAGACGTATGTCGGATATAGATCAAATTAAAAATAAATACATTTCTGCAATGAAATGTTCAGCTGAACAGTGTTCAAGTACTGACGATATAGTATCAAAAAGCATCATGATTGGATAAAATATTGTATTTGCTAACATTACTTATTGTCATCTGATATTGTCAATTGGATGTTGGATACTGTTTGTGCTTTATAAACACTGATCAGCTGCAGATCAGCTGAAACAGTGTAAATAGACAGGTTTAATTAGATGAAGAGCAGCACATGTCAAATAAAAAACACTATTACTTCTAGTACAGGAGATTATCTGAATAGAAGTTTACAAGTATCAGTCACTTCTGATGTTTTTAGTCTGTGATTACATGTATCGCAAAAATATTGTGTATCATGAAAAAAAGTATTTAAATATCATGATATAGTATTTTTACCATATCACCCAGCACTATGCACCAGTATCTCTTACCTGTCTGTACATCTATCACCATCTGATGGCCACCTCTCATGCCAGGTCTGCTGTCATCACCGTCACCTAACCAACATCAGAAGAATCAGAGGAAGAAGAGTATGAAGAGTACAGGGGGGGGGGGGGGGGGGGAGACAAACATTAAACAGGACAGAAACATGAAGAAAGCTAAGCAAAAGGCAGCAAAAGAGGAGGACAATTAAAAGAAAGTGGAGAGAAGAGGAGAATATCAAAACAGCCTTTTATCTTCCAGGCATACAAGACATTTAATACTACAGCCCTGCACTCCCCACAACCTGGGAGACAGCAGTGGCAGACTGCACAAGCAATGTTTCAGGAGTGCTGCTCAGTGGACCCCGAAGCTCTACCTTTGGTGCATTTTGGGATGATCTGACTCCAGCGTGGCTTGTACTCCTGCTGGCTGATGTACTGATTAAATAAGCCATCTGCAAGAAGACAAAAACAAGACAGGGGAGTCAAGAGTGGGTGTTGAGAGCCAGCAAGGCATTTACATGAGCCACAAATGCTTTGTATTTTGATAGTCCTGCATGGTTAAAAGGGTAAACCTGCAAAGAAACGTGACTTGGGTAGAGTTAAAAAAAATATTCCAGGAGCTATGCCCAGACTAGGAACACACCGATCTGGAATTTCCTGACTAACAATCCATATATGAATGAGAACTACAAGCTAATGGTTCTGTGGCCGGGAGTCCTAAAGATCAGACCAGTCTTTCTCTCTGTGGGTGGTTAGGACTACCCATCTCCACTTCACTCAGTGTAATGCCAGTCAGTTGGCTGATGTAACAGAGCTGGCCATTAGCTGGTCATCTCCTCCAAGCATGTTAAGCTGTCCAAGCTGCTCGTGAACAAGTTAGCAGCAGTTTAAAAAGGTACAATGGCTCACATCATGTGACTACCAGAACATGCCAGCTTTCACCCTTCCAGGACTAGAGGCATTGTGTGATGGCCAAATCGTGAGTCCTAGATATTGAATGTTAATTGTAAATGACTCAAATTGAGGTGAAATTTTTGTTTAAATTAAAATTAGAGGAGGGGGGGGAGCAAAAAACAACAAAAAAAGACCAATGATTACATTTACAGCTCCCTTTGAAGTCTATAAACATGCTGGCGCATTAAATGCAATGTTTCCAGATCTTTCTATTAATATATTTGCAGTAATGCAGCGCAGAAACACAGTTCAAACATTTCCCGAATCTGTAGAGTCTGCTCTTTCCATCACATCTCATTCCAGATCATACGTGACTCACATCCAGAGGTATGAGGCTTTGAAGACGGGTCAAGATGCTAGTCTCTGCGTCAGTCTATGGTTTTGTGGGAAACTCACTAATTGACACAAACTCTACTGCCTCTTGCCGTTCATTATTTTATCTATACATTCCGAGCACCAAAACAATTTGTCCACATGAGTAAAAGTAAAAGTAAAAGTGTTAAAGATGAGATATTAAGATCTATAATATGTATATAATCTAAAATATGACTTCCATTTTTTGTAGGTTTAGGATCAGAGAAGCTTTTTTACACAGTTCACACAATATAGTGGCAACCCTTTAATTATGCATTAGGCATTAGGGTCTAACAGATATTAAATTCGTGAAATGTGTTTTCTGTTTGGGTAATGTTTACGTTTCCATTTGGTGTAATCTGATGTGAAGAAAACAGAGCTTTTTGCATGGAATAGCAGTACTCTGGAGGCATGGAGCCACTGACTTTATTAATGCCAACTTTAATCTCATCTGATTCCACAAGATATTTAGAAAAAATGAAGACACCGAGTTTTACAATATCATCAAGCACTACTACCATGAGATGTATTGGTACCTGTGTATACAGAAATCACAAATGCAAAGTCAGGTCATATTAATTGAGTTACCTTTAACGGCTTTGTCAATAAGCTCCTCACAGGCGTCGAAGTCTCCTCGGAGGACCAGGCGCTCATGGAGGTGAGTGAGCATGGGGTGCTCCAGAGCAATGCGTGTTTTCTTTTGCAGGGACTCGAAGGCTTCAGTGTAGTTGTGCTGCCGAAAATGCTTTAGGCACAGGCGAATGGCCTCCTGTTCGCGATACTGTTCAGAGAGCAGTCAAATATCACCTAAACCTCCAAAACAATGCTGTAGGATGCTTGCTTGGGTGAAGAATTCTAGTCCAAAAGATCACACTTCTGCAGATTTCACCTCCACATCTAACACCTCACTTAGCTAACGGAAGGCCTCTGGAAGCAGTAAGCAGACAAGTCAGGTAGGGTGGATGAAGTTCTCAACTAAAGTCTGCTAGAGATCTCTAGGACTAGACTTGGTGACCAATGTCTGTCTGTCTTGTTTTCTACAAACAATTTTTAATGAGAAGTACAGCACCAACCATCATAATTTAGTTTATGATACACCTGTGTGTTCACTATAGAGCATGAGCTTCAAATTGGAAATCTCTCAAATAGACTTTGCTGCAGTTGAGGTGGTACATTTAGATGGTTAAGCAAGAATTTACAAGGAATATAAATACTATTTTGACACTGATTATGGCTTTGTGCCCTGTGTTAGATGTAGGCAGACTACCTATTGTTTTTCCTTTGCCAGAGAGAACAGAAGACAGCTGTGATTTTATGATTTCACAAGCCCCGCTGAGGGGCTGTATTGCAAAAAGGTTCAGGAATGTATCTAAATGGTCATCTTTTGCCTCACTAACAAAGACAGTAGATAAAAACTGAGATATCTGCATCAGAGCAATCAATGTTTTATTTATGCAAATTATATTAATTTAAACTCTATATTTATTTGTCTTAGCTCCAGTGCAGAATCTGTAAGAATCACTGAAGAACTACTATGCAATGTTTAGTAAAGAAGCCGCGGGGGGGCACCAAACACTACACAGGAAGAATAAACCGATAAAATTAAATGAGGGGTGAAATGTCACACTGAGAATCTGGGAATCCTTTCAAAATCATATGGGGAGGGACTTCATTTAGACTGCTGTGCTACAATAAATGACAGGAACAATGACAGGAATTCTGGAATTACTCCATATTTAGTACATAACAGGCGCCAGCTCAACCATCTGCCACTAATCCATCTCATGCGAACATTAGCAGGTAAAGCACCATCTGTTTCTTAGTGAAATGTCAGTATCAATATAGCAAAAGAGCTCACCTTGCTGTACCAGTTAAGGCAGGGCTGAACTACATCTGGGTCTTCTATCCCATGCAGCTCAATGTACCAGATACTGAAGTTAAAACTGGGGCCCCACGACATCAGAGGCACTGAACCCAACAACACAGTAAATTAGAAGACATGTAGGTAATCACCAGCTGGCACTGCAAGACAGCCGTACGTCTTAATCACCTTCTTAAAGGGCGTCACACTGTATTATGTAACACGTTCACTAGGGTTTCTATTAGAATGATGCGTTATGAAGAAAGGTCACTTGAAGGGAAGATTTTTAACATAGTCTGCCTAGATCAGGGGTGGGCAACTCCAGTTATGGAGGGCTGGACTCATGCACCATTTTGGGCTTTTCCTGCCCAAGCACACCTGGATTCAACTCATCTGTTTAGTAAGACTGTTAGAGCAGGGAAATCAACTAACTCTGCTGGACGCCCGACCAGGTTGCCCACCCCTGGTCTAGATGGTCTATGGCAAACTGCTATCTAAAAACATCCCATTAATGCCATTTTGCAACAGGCAAGGGAGCTGAGCGCCTCTCTGAGCCAATTGTTAAAACATTAAAATAGTCACCAGCAACAGAAAAATGTAATTAAGTTGATCAAAGTTTATTAAAACAATAATAAAAAAAGTACACTAGCTTCTTCCACTATGAAATAATAGGCTTTCAGAAGGGGGGGCTGTATTTGCAAATTCTTGTCATGTCTCACTGAACTTTTTAACTAACTGGATCACCCTTCAGCTTACTGTTTTCTCCCCCTTCTTCTTATTCCCCTAACTATGACGACATAAGTGAGTCACCCAGCTGAGCTCACCTTGATGTATCATTCTGGATTACTCACCTATTTTAATGTATCTGCAAGGGAACATCTGCTCATCGATCTTGTGCTTTAACGTGAAGGTCTCCTTGTTGAAGTCGTTCTTAAGACCACTATGGCAAAGAAGGAAAACACCCACGAAAATGACACATGCAGGTAATTAAACAGCTTTACTAACAGTTGTGATGAATAACCTACACAACTCTAAGAACGTAGACACAAAAGCACACAACCTGAGACGTCCCTCAAATGCCCTAGTTCTTCAATGTCTTTGCTCTTTGATATTCACTCTACTTAATCTAGTTGCGAGTCACTTTCACTCACCTGGCCAAGAGTTCGGTCATGTTTTCCTCGCTCATGCCTCCAAACACCTTGAACTTCTTCAAGTTGCACACGTGTGTTTTCTCATATTTCCCATACGTGATGCTTAGTACAATAGCTGGTCTCTCCAGTTTTAAGATCAAGTACTGTGGGAGGTAGAAAATACTTCATATTACCAATCAAAAACACTACACGTCCAAAAATGTGCACACACATACACACGTGTGTAGTTTCTGAGACATACTGTTACTGTACAGAACAGGATGCTGAAGCAGAAAAACATTAGCACCATGTCTAACGCATGGCGAGTGTGAATTCGAGACTTTTACAAGCTCATAGTACTTCAGCACTCAGAATGTAGCTCTTGGTAGCAGCTGTAGAGATCAACGCCTTTCTGCTTCCTGAGGAGGTCTCAGCAAGAGTAATGTTAGGACTGCTTTCTAAGGCCCTGGAGCTGATGAACCAAATTATGGGGATTGAGGATACCCAACAAGCAACTCTGCCACTGACTAAGCTTGACGTATACCACTCTGTGGTCCACTGCTGCTCAGCAACCATGAACTACCCACTTCCACACATTATTTATTTATTTATTAAATAAAAATATTGATAACCACATTTACAGGAATTTCATAGCATTTCATGACCGTATGAACCCTGAAAGGTCCACGATCAACGGATGCTTTTTATTTTTTGTATAGCAAGAGGTAGTTTCTGGTTACTCAGTGTTTAAACTGACTTGAGCAGAGCTAATCTTATGCAAATAATTATGATAAACATGATGTATACACCCAGTCAGAAGGCTGGAGATGTTTGCCTTGTGTTCTGGTTCAGCATGCTGCAGCAGCAAAGGCTCAAATTCGAAAAAAAGACCAATCGACTATAACATTAGCACCACTGAAAGGTGAAGTGAGAAACACTGATTGATCATCTACAGTTGCCTCTGTCGAGGGGTGGATATATTAGGCACTAACAGTCAGTTCTTGAAGGTGATGAAGGTCTTAAAAGCAGAAAAAATAGGCCAAAGAATCTGAGCCACTTTGACAAGAATCAGATTGTGCGGCCTAGACGACTGAATCAGAGCATCTCCAAAAAAAAAAAAAAATCAGGAAGGTCTTGTGGGTTTTCTCTGGTATGCAGTGGTCAGTATCTACCAAAAGTGGTCTAAGAAAGGACAAACAGTAAACTGGTGCCAGGGTCATGGACACCTAATCGCTCACTGATGCGATCCGTGGAGGCCTCATTGCACAACTTACAGGCCGTAAAGGACCTTCTGTTAAAGCCTTTGTGCCAGATAGCTCAGAACTTGCAGCTTTATAGGACACCTTCAGATGTCTTGTGGAGCTCATGCCACAAATGGTCTGATTAACTGTGGCAACATAAATGTGACCAACTCAATATTGGGGTGGTACTAATGTTATGACTGATCAGTGTAACTGCTGTCTCTCTACAATTCTGATTGGGTTGAATTCTAACATTCCTGAAATAACTGTAACCGATTACAATCAATGACGCTCCAAATCTGTCCAAATTTGATCCCGTTTCTGGAAATGTAGTGATAAACACAAAGTTTACTTTACATTCAACAAATATTAAATCAACCCACTATTTGGCCCACCAGTTTTTGCAGAGCACTATGAAATTCAAGTTTTATTTGATTATTTATTTATTTATTTTTAAAGTCACACTTTTACTGTGTGAATGTTCGTTTAAATAATTGCAATGACAAACATCCTCAACTTAAGGCACAATATTTGTTCCCATCAAAATGCCTGCAATCAGAAAGAATATATTTTTTGGGACAAATGGTTTTTTTTTTTTAAAAAAAAAAGCTTGAGAATTCATTTCAGACCTTATCTTTCAACTCCAACTTCTGCATTCTGTCATACTCACGACACATAAAACAAGCAGATCAAGTCAGGGCCGTCCCTTATCAAACGCCACGTTACATAACTACCAGCCTCTGCCCAAATCTACATGCACCATCAAGTTCATGCAAAACAGCAGTTTAATGAATGTGTTTGCTTCCTTAAAATCTTAAAATTTCAAAACGGCTTCCAGCACTTCAGGTGGTGATTTGCAAACCACTCTACAGGAAATATGCAGCCAAGTCACTTGATTTTTAAAAGACTTTTTGCATTTGAATACAGTTCCTCATAACTGCACGTTTCGTAGAGAAATGTACTGTATCAATTACTGCATACTGGATCCACTCATCTGCTCCCACCCTTCTTTTTTATAGAAGTAAAAGTTTGTTCAACCCTGTTCTAGGTTAATTATTATTCTGCTGTAAATTATTTGCTAGAATTGAGCCCTATTCAGACGGGATTAGTTTTTACACAGGGAGGTGGGGTAATGTAATTATTTGTAGCGTGTCACAGTGATATTAATCCAGTCCGAATCCGCCTAGTTAGTCTTTTTAATGGGCTGCGCTTCTGCGGCTGCGATTTCTCAGCCTTTTACCTTCTACAAAATGAGCTGTAAACACAACCCCAGATTATACTAATACTGTGCAAGTCGGCATATTGGTAAATATTCCATCACATCCTGTAGAAAAAAAATATTTAGAGGGTTTTCGGAGGCAGTCGCGCAGGCATTTCATTGTGGCATGCATTTGTGGCAAAGCAAAGGTAAAACCCCTTTAGACATGCACTGCAATTCAGAACTGGACATTAATCAAAGGTGCTGTATGTGTGAAAGCAGTTGTACCGGACATCACCCAGGACTTTATCCTGCCAGAAATGTTCAAGTGAGCCCATGTGCAAATAGAGCAGGTAATTTTCCAGAGAATTCACAGTGGTCGTTGTAATGAGATCATTATGGATGAGTCGGTATCGCCATCTTCAATGTGCTGTAAACAAAACACTGCTATTTCTGCAGTGTACTTTTTGCATCCTGCTATGCTCCCTGCATGCGCTACACAGGCCCCACCCCTCGCCTAAACACACAGAACACGTCCTGTAGCGAGAACACGTATGACACGGAAAACCTCCGGCTGTGCGCTACGTGTGAAAGGGTAACTACTGTGAACAGGACCAGATTCTCCAGACATTTTTCGGAGTTCCCATGTCTTAACCTGTGCAAATCCATCAATAATAAAGATGTCCTGTTATATTATTATACTATCCCACTTCTTGTAAAAACCATCATGACTGAATAGGGCTGCAGTGTAAATAATTGAGCATGTGGAAATACTGTAATATCTCTGTGACAGTTTTTCAAAATATAAACAAATGGCAATGGATTAAACAAAAAGATATGTAATCTGATGACAAATTAAAATGATACTCTGAGTTCAAGATTTCAAGACAGCAACAGTGTTTTGCAAACTGTAAGGATCAAACATCCTTTAAGAATAAAATGGGTAGGTAACATGGAAGGGCCCAAATTGTATGTTTTAACCGCTTTCTTTTTAATACTTCGGTGCAGATCGAGCACACCTGCAGTGCAAAAATGGACCTTGTGACTGCAATAGGTTCTTTCTATCAGTACACAGTTAATGTTTCTTTAATAAAGATGTAGTTATTCACTCAAACTGTATAGCAAACCAACAACCTTTTATCTGTGCACATTTGCAAGGTACACAAGTGTAGTGGCAAAGATTTTCCCAGTCATTAAAACGTCATATGCAGACTGATTCTACTTTGGTTAAAAGGACACGATTCTGAAAACATCATGGACCGTGGCTGCATGACAGCACATTCTTGAACACATACATCCAATCCTGGGGGGTGAAAAATAGTGCTATTCTGTTAGCACACACTCATTCCCCGTGTTTGAGGCCGGGGCCTTTATATATTTAGCCACTGTATCTGCTGCCATTGTTAAAGAACATTGCCCCACAACAAGCCTTCGAGGCCGTGCCACAAATTGTCACTTGATTTTAGATAAGTCCATGCAGAACTGACCATGAGTAGTGTATAGTGTGTCTGCCCATTCTCAGCTCAACCCAAACAGATTTTCCTCCCTCAAATGGGGCAAATGGGGCAATTTCCATGCATAGAGTGCATAAACTGTTTATTTAAGCTTGTGCATGTAGACACACACTACTCAATCTGCACCTGAAACTGCCACAAAAGGCTTATTGCACTGAACCTGTAACATACCAAAACCCGAAGCAATTCTTGACCTCAAATTTAAAACTCAACACCCCACTGACAACATATATATACCCCGCCAAGCTGATACAGACACAGAGGACACTGTAATGCAGCATTCGTGCTGTCTCTTTGAAACCGCTCAACTGAGGTTATCAGGCAGTGAAGGTAGACTGTACAGCGTTATGTTATAGCCTGAGCTCTCACAAAGCCCAACACAATCGATTCTGCAGTCATTTAGAGCAGAGCTGACGAGAATCAATGTGGCATGACCATCCATCCATATCACAGATAACAGACTCAGAACAGGGTGAGAAAAGTGCTTTATAATGTTGATCTTATTGAATCAGTACTACAATTTACAACCTTAGAATCTTGCATCTTCTGCACCAAGAAATATATAGTTTAGCCTAGAGGCTAAAAGACACTTAGCTTCTCTTTCATATCATGATGGTCATGCTTTTTGTGAAGGCATTAAAACTCATCATTTCAAAGAGACCCGCAATAATAACCAATTTGTATTTCATTATCCTTTGATTATGCGTTGGTTTGACTTTTATCTTGGCATTTCCCCGATGGGAAAGGTGCCCCCTGGGTTTACTGCAGTGCTGAAAACAAAGCTATGCTACACTATGCCATACAGCCTTTGTATACCAGGCAATCTGAGCAAAGCTCAGTCCACCATTAAAGGAACAGCAGTGTGTTACAGTGAGATACCTGCTTAGCAAGGTTGAGGTAGGAGTGGTTCAAGAACACCACAGTATTTCAAGCTTGCAGAGAAAACAGGGGTTAAAAGTTGACTGCATGCTAACGTACCCCAGACACTTTCGATTTCCTCTTTGCCTAACCACAAGACTGACAGCGCTGCATGCTGCATGCCAAGGAGACAACAGACCACTTCCTCTTTCCAAATTAAGATCAGGAGTCGGAATATGGCCAGAGAGGTTCTTCTTAAAATGAAAATCATTCCGTGAACATATTGTGGAGCACAGTATTCATGCCCAGACCAGAGACCAAGAGCATACGTCTGAATCCTGTAGTTATATAATTGACTGACGGAACAACAATCCTCACATATCTGGGTGTATATTAATTACAATTATTTTTTATAAGCTCACAGACTGGCATGCTAAATGTAACCATTTACTTCAAACAACGAAAATCCCAAATAACAAAGAACCCCAGCTGAACATGCACATGTTGATGTACTCTAAGGCTTCATCCACACAGCAGTTAAAGTGGCCGAAATCACATTCTCTGACCAAATCCACCAAGCTTAATGGAAAAACGGCACTTTATTTGGCAATGGCCACATCTAAGAAACCAAAGATCTTTGATCTCTTCCTTTTTTATTTAACAATTTATATTTATTGTACTTATTTTCTACTCAATTTGAAATAAAAATACCCAATCCCAGTTCATGCGAACTCCCCCTCTCAGTAGCAATGCCCCCAACAATAGAAGGGTGAAGACAAGACAGAGAGCTAGGCCAACAATCTCGGATTCCGGCTGCTGATGACAAGCAGCATGACCTGGGATTTGAACCAGTGATCGTAGAGG
Organism: Salminus brasiliensis; assembly: GCF_030463535.1. Classification (NCBI taxonomy): domain Eukaryota; kingdom Metazoa; phylum Chordata; class Actinopteri; order Characiformes; family Bryconidae; genus Salminus; species Salminus brasiliensis. The sequence continues at coordinate 48,332,658 of NC_132879.1, forward strand.
CAGCACTTTTGTCCACTTGACCACAACGTCCTTGGGATCTTCAAACTTCGTTTAAAAGCATTTTATTTTTCTTTGAAACAGTCTCGTCCTCCTGTGGCCACATCTGGCCACCTCCTTAGAAATTTCTTCAAACAGGGAGCGCTTGCAATACATGCCTTCTAATTTCGTTTGAAGAGAGAAGTTCCCAAATAATTATGAGGTATTTTTCAGGTCTTCTGAAGTCAACGGTTTGTTATTTATTTTAAATAGTTTGTCCTGCTTTTGTTGTAGTAACTGTCTTTACTGTCTAGGGAAGGTTTCCTACTAGATTTTGGAGCATTGCTGTGAGAATTTGCATTCAGTGACAAGAGCTTTAATGAGGTCAGGATGTTGGATGATCACCAACCCACCTCATCCCCAACTCATTCCAACCATTATTCCACACAGCTCAAAGCTTATACACCTCTAGCCCACACCTGGCATTAGGCATGATGCCAACAGGGTCATGTTTATCTGCTACAGAGAGTCCTTTTCTATAAACAATAGCACAGGGACTCGACCAGTTGTCCGTGTGCATTATATATACCACCTATATAAACCACAAACATTTGAACATAAAGTGTATCTGAAACTGTTTTGTTTGATTTTGCGCTAGTTGTGGTTTAGTTTAACCCTGTTTGGGTCTCATACTGCCCCCAGCACTACTGAGAAATCAATTCGTTGCTTCACAGTTTAGTGAATTTGCATGATTTGCTGAGAGCTGAGAGCTCCACTTAAAAATCAGAAGTGAAAACCCATGATCGGCTCGGTGTTGACATCCCTAAGGGGAAATTTCAGTGATTTTTAATGTGAAAATTCTGGTGGATTCCAGTGCACTCTGAGTCTAAAACACAGGGATAATTAGTGAGTTCAACAAATACGCACACGACAGTATCACAGAATACAGTGTATTCAGGTGAAAACAAAATATTAGCTGGTTGTTGTGCTTGTCAACCACAGTCGTTTACACAGGTAAACAATTGTCGCTCGCCATCAGAACATCAATTAAAACAGTGGTGGCTCAGCAGCTAGAGCAGTGGGCTACTGATGACAGGGATGTGGGTTTGAGACCCAGTCCCTTGAGCAAAGCATGTGTGCTCTCTATTACTGTGTGTGTTTGCATGTTCACTGCATGGATGGGCTAAAGGTGGAGGCCAACTTCTATCTGTGTCCAACACAAATGGGGAATATGGTTGTCTTATCTGAAGACAAACATCTAAATATGAGAGAATTAAACACAGCTTTCAGTTTATGCTGAGTAACATTCAGATTGGTTCATAAAAAAAATGAATTATTATATTTATGGGTTGCACAAAATGATGAGTGCTGACCTTCCCAAAACTACTTTTTTGCATGCATCAAAAATAAATAGACCTATGAAGCTGTGAGACTTTTAAAGTCGGATACAGATTTCCATCCTTCAGCTGTGTGACAAATAAAACTTCTCCAAATCAGACATACATTTCAAGATCACCAACGACGAATAATAATATTACTACTTATACGCTACAGACGCTGCATGAAAGCACATCAACTACTAAACTCCATCACTCCTATATAACATCTGCTATTTAGAATGTACTCTATTACTGCCAAAGCAGCTTATCCAGTCTCATTTGACAAAGCTTGCTGGTTTGCCTGTGGCTATTTCAGGGAGGTTACCCATCTTAAGAACCCAGTCAAACATAAGGCAGGGTAGCTTACATGTAGATTGATTGTTAACACCCTCGTAATTCAGCGGAAACTTGGGAGAAAAAACATACACAAGACAAAACACGATAGCGGACAGTGGCCATGATAGTGGACATCACCATTTAGTGGAAAACCCCATTTATTTATGTCAGGGAGAAATCCAGCTTGGAACTGGAGCTGTTAAAACAGGCCTGATATTTAGTCCTACCTCAAATGACCTGAATCTATTAGATTTGGCTGTTTATGAAGGGTCACATTTATGAACACAGTGCAGAATGTGGTCCAGATATTTACCTGTGGAGGATAATTGCTTTCAGAGGACCACCTGGAAGACTGGTCACTGGGCTTGTCCACCAAAATGTTCCTGTGCATATGAAAAAGCAAAGCATGAGCAAATCCTGTATTTGGTGACATTTCTTACAGAGGCTTTTCCTACTGCTTCAGTAAATCTTCCAGTCCGGTTCAGCAGCTAACATGGCAATCAAACAGGACAAGACTTCATTTAACTACAACTGGACATCAATACCTGTCCTGGTTTAAGCTATGTGGCCACATTAAGGCCCGGGTTACATAACTTAGTTTACTAACCCGTACATGAGACCAAAATAGTGGTCCAAACGTGGGTCACCGCTTGTGGTGTCACCTTACTCCACTAATAGCAGCAAGCCAGCAACATCCATGAAGCACCAAAAATAAACTCATGACTAATGTCGGGTCTAACTCTGACAGACCTGCTTAAGTCTGCTGCCTAAAGCGTTTATATTTGCCAGAACTTCATAAATAGGCAGCTAGCTAACGCTAACGCTAACGCTAACGCGGCTTAAAAACAGCACAGTGGTGCGCTACACTTAGCTAGCTAGCTAGCTCCATATCGCCAAGCTACTGCTAACGAAGGCGAGCTAGCATTAGCATTAGCTAGCTAGCTAACTAGCTGTCAGTTCACCCTTTCTTCATCGTACACAGCTTCTCAGGTAAATATAGATGGAAAATATAGCTAACTAGTGCTTTCCTAGATTAACCTCTTCTAATATCGCCCACGTTTATGTGCACTTTAACTAACTGTCGTTAGCTAGCTAGCGTTAGCTGGCCAGCTAGCTATAGCTACCTAATGGTGCCTACTCAAACCCTTATTCTGCTAACTTGGCTATTAGCTAGCTAGCCGTGTAGCTCACATGATGGCCAACAATAAAGAAATTAGTGCAGGACAGCAGTCCTAAACAAGCTCAAATAGCTATAGCTAGCTAGCTAGCTCGCTCGCTAACTGGCCAGTCCAGCGTTTCAGAAGCAGTCATTTGATTTAGTGGGCAGTGTAGTTAGCTAGCCAGCTAGCCCTAGCCCACTCCCACAGACCCTCCTATCTATTAGTAGGTGGAGTGCTTGGCCCGTTGTCCAAGTTAGGCCACGACTGCCCTGGTTTGACACCCACATTTCAATGGTGCGAACGACAGAGACACGACCGGGTTTTCGTGGCGTTACTCACTCTGGTAAATATGTCGAGGAGTAAGAACTCCATTTATAAACACTGTAGGAAAGCACCCTGCTCTCGGAAGCCACCGCCATCTTGTTGCACAAATAACAAGTAACGCAATCTACAAGTATAATGTGGGAGTGACAAGTTCTTAAAGAGACGGCGCCAAAAAAACACACGGCATCATTTTCCTGAATAAATCTCTTCAGACCCAAAAATAAAATCCAGGGCTGAACGTTTTTTTTAAGGGTGCATATTATCTGTATTACGCACACGTGTGCAATGTGTTTGATACTCCTCTCCCATGAACGCCATGTGTCCAAATAGTTGTGGACACCCCTTCTGATAAACGCGCGTTCAGCTGCTATGTGAAGTTGCACCCATTGCTGGCACAGCTGTACAGTCGCACAGCTTGTCTAGTCTCTGTAGAGAAGTACTGCCAATAGAATAGGACTCTCTGGAGCAGATACACCTGAACCTATTGGCACCATGCTGCCTAATACCAGGCGTGGGCTAGAGGGGTATAAAGCCCCCCTCCCACCGTTCATCATTCCAGAGAACACAGTTCCATTGCCCCATCCAATAAGTTTGGGATGAGGTGGGGAGTTAGGGATGAGGTGGGGTGGTGGTTTGTTATCCAAACCAAAATCCTGGCCTCGCTCACGCTCTTGTCGCTGCAAAATCTGGTAGAAAGCCTTTTCCCCTGGACAGTAGAGACAGTTACTCCAACAAAAACAGGATAAACCCTTGTTGTAAAAGCTATGAATGAACATATGTCCCGATACCTTTCCATATAGTGTACCATGTTCTATCAAAAACATTACAAATGCATTCAATGCAAAAGTAATGGCACATTAAATACACCCCAAATTATGAAAATAAGTAAAAACTGTGCAGATGAAAACAGATTGATGAAATGTAATTTATACCAAATGAAAACACAGTGTTACAGTGCATATAAGAAGTTATCCTAACTGAAGAGTCAGGACTCATAATCAACATGTTGGATGCAGGAGAAAAGGTCACCTGAGAGACTTAGACTTAGCCAAATCATTATAGCCAGGTGTCTGGGTCAGAGCATCTCAAAAACAGCAAAGCTTGTGGGTGTTCTTGGTCAGCTGTGGTGGGTAAATACCAACAGTGGTCCAAATAAGGACAATATAAAAAAAAAAACAGCGACAGGGTGCTGGACGCCCAAGGCAGAACCAGCAGAAGGGCTACTGTGGTAGAAATCACAAATCATTTTTTAATGATGATGGCAAAATGAAGACTTTACAACACCCTGCTGGCCCCTGTCCACTGCCCTGTCCACTGTGTTTTCTTTTTGCGTCCCTTTGATGGGTGAGTATTCGTGCACCACTTACCTATATATACCTTATATGGCACATATTACTGCCTGGTGCCAGATACCATAGGGCACCTTCGAGGTTTTGTAGAGTAGGTTTTGGTGGCATACAGGTCGCCGGTGTTTTGTTTGCGCTCTGTGAGCATTTACAGCAGTATTTTATAGTTTAGCATCTCCACAACAATTAGCAGAAAAAGAGAGATGGCTCTGCCCTGCTGTACATACCAGTTCCACTGGCAGCTAAACAGCCTAGAGCATCATGCTGCCACCACCATGTTTGACAGTTAGTAGAGTTTTCTTGGAATTAAATGCCTCACCTGTAAACCTACAAACATCTCTGCACCTTTTCCTCCACAGGGGTTTTTCTCTGTACATGTGATCAGCTGCAAGCTTTAGTCGAGCTTGAAGGTGTCGGTTTTGGAGCAGGGGCTTCTTTCTAGGATTTGGGAGCAGCAGCCTCTCGGTCCATGATGGTGTAAAATTCAACTGACTGTAGACAGCGTCTGACTGGTGTTCCAACAGCTTCATGGCGGGCCTGTCCCATGGTTGACAAATACATTAATAAATCTCAAACTGGTCCTTGGTTTTAGTTTTCCTACTTTATTTCCCTTATTTCAGTCGAGAAAAAAAAACAGGCAAAAACTCAGAACAAAATCATGAAGTAAGTGCATTTCCTGATTACACTGGCTTGAAATTGAGTGGCGTGTGATTTTGAGAGGTGTGCTGTGTTTCAGGAGCCTTTATTTGAGTGTGGAAAAGGAGGCATTTTGAAAACTTTTTCACATTAAAGTTATAGGAAGTGTTTCAGCTCTAAAAGCTTTGTGTAGACAATCAAAACTAAGTCCATTTATCTCTTAAATGCTTTAATGCTCAGTAACATCAACAGAAACAGCTGGTTTAATTCTAAGGGATAAACATGGTCTCGCAAATGAGGTCAGACTGATTTTGGTATGTAAAAAATAAATACAAGAAAGATGTGGTCAAGAAAAATGATTTTTCTGTAATTTTCATACTTTTAGTCATATTCAGATTTAGATGATATAATGCTTTGGTGAAAGTCAGTAATCTCACATCACCAATAAACTAAACTGTATAAATGAAGTGGCCAAAACTCTGAATTGGCTGATTTGAAGGTTTAATCAGATTGTGCTCAGAGGAGCTGGAGCAAAACTATTAGAATGTCAGACGTGAACACGTGAATTAATTACGTATTAAATATTTTGATGTAGTTTGTATGTAGATTTCAACCCCTGTTCTGTTCTCCCTGCTCGAACATCTAATTAAAGAAGAACAAACCACTTCTCTTGATGGCCGCAATCCGTCCTGAACCACCCTCTGAACCTGAACTTTTTGGACTGATGGTGAGGACAATGGTGAGACCAATAAATCTTGTGTTTCTTCGGCTCTCCTTTTATTTGATTTGCAGTTCACTAAAGCCCTCTGCTTGAGCTCACAGGATTCCTCTGTTTCGCTGTTGCGCTGGTGAGTGGCCCGCTGGCAGCTGTCCATGACCGTACCCAGGCTGGAAGTGTTTGCTAGATCACAGGGCCAGTCCGCAGCCACGACCAGAGAGGAGGCAGGAGGAGGGCTGTAATCCTCTCTAATTCACTTCTCAGAGGGGGTCTTTTTACCAGCCACTGAACTGCCTACTTTAGAAGTTCACACAATCTTCAGAGCGTCCAGGTACGAAGGGGCCCAAGAGGAAACAAGTAACTCCAGACCACTAACGACATCAGTTTTGCAAAAGTTTGGACACCATTTCATACTATATATTACTATAAATAATTAGTGTGGCCTGTGCAAAAGGTGAGGTCTCAGAGCTTAGACAATTAGTAGGCACACAGAGAATTTAGAGGAGCACAGCTGTACCCCCCACCCCTGCTTGCCTAATAATATTATATTATTTTTAATATATTATTAGCATTATCACTGCTGTTATTATTATGTTAATAGCGTTAGTAATAACATTAATAATTATTGGATTACATTATATTAGTAATTTTGTATGTCACACATGCATGAAATATTCCCTTTGCAGCATAAAGGGACTACTAGATAATTAGATAACACATTTTTCATGCGAGTTATACGGTTATAAGTGGCTATAACCAAAACATATAGCTATGAGCTTTAGTCTGTTGTGTGGTTGACTTTCTTTTAAATATGTATGAAAATTTCCATTACTCTGCTCAAAAAAAAATGCACTTGCTCTGAAGGAAAGCTTCAGCCAATCAAGTTTTTGGAAGGATGCTGGGGCATTGTGGGAAATGTAGTACCCGTAGTGTATTTGTGTGGGGTGTCCTGTAGTTTCCTTCAGCAATCCAGGATGAAATTAACTTTTTAACACCATGATTTTAGTGCCCCAGTACACAGGGTCTAATATGCCCCTGGGCCTGAGACATATCACCAACTGTAATTAGCAACTGTCGCTAAATCAAATCTTCAAACCCTATCCTAAAATTCTTAAAAAAGGCGGTTCAGAGGAATTGTGGGGGTTAAGCTGAGATATAATATAATATATAACGAACAATTAACTTAATGAACATTTTTAGACAGAACTTGGTCAGACCGGCAAATCAGAACCTCCATATGAATTTGAAGAACCCGAAGGAATGTTCAGCTGGTACACTGTTTGACTGTGCAGCATTGCTTTCACAAACATAATGTTCATGTAGAGTCATGAGAGGGAAACTTTACAAGACAGGACAAAACACCCATACTCTACTATTTGTGTTGGACACAGATGGAATTTGTCCTCTGCCTTCAACCCATCCGTGCAGTGAACACACACATACACACTAGTGAGTAAACACACACAGTGACAGTGAGCACACGTTTCCGGAGTGGTGGGCAGTCCGGGAATCAAACTCACAACCCTTTCATTAATAGCCTGGTGCGCTAACCATCGAGCCTTCTGTGTCATTAACACAACACTCAATATTTGAAGCATGCGACAGAACTTCTAGAACGGTCAACTGAGTTTTAGAAAAAATGCTGTGGACTGACAGAGGCCAGAACTGTGCGGCTACAATCAGCAGCTGCATTTAATGAAGAGAACACCTTGCCAACTGTGAAGCATGGGAGTGGATCTACAGTATAATGCTTTCTGTTGTGTTGCAGCCAGTGGAATTGGAAGTATTGGGGAGAATGGATTCTCTTCCATTCTTTCTTTCTGTTTTTTTCTGTTTCTCTCAGTTACTCTTTATTTCTTTATCTTTCTCAGTACCCTCTCTCTCACTTTCTCTCTCTCTCCTCTCCCCTGTCTAACTGTCCAGGTCAGGTTGTTCCTAATGCACACACAAACATGATGTGATGAAATCCACATCTAAACCAGTGTAATAGTGCCTGACTGCTGATTATCATCCTCTGCTATCAGCCAATGAAATGACCTTGCCGATAAAGGCACTTTGGCTCCGGTGAATCATCCCACAGATAGACTCTGTCTCTTACCGGATGCATGCTGATGTAAGGAGCAGGAGATAATGCAATTTCTGCTAAGTGCGCGTCCAGCTCTTGGCAAGAACTTCTTTCATTTACTGTAAATGGTGGGGCTCCACTGGTGACTCGCCTGAATGATAATCCAGAAAGCGTAGCATGGTTAGAATGGTTCTTAAAACATTATTTTAGCCTACATCTCATCTTTATTTAGAGAGCAGCTTCAGACCAGCCCCAGGGTCCTACACCTGGCTGAAGGAATGCCTGGTATAGTGGAGGCTGAAATGACCTCCATCTTATAGGGCTGAGAGAGAGAGAGAGAAAGAGAGAGAGAGAGAGACAGAGAGAGAGAGAGAGAGAGAGAGAGAGAGACAGAGAGACAGAGAGAGAGAGAGCAAGGAAGATCTCAGTGGGTTGCATGATCGCTACATGATCATGTGACCCGTTAAACAACTTCATAGCCTATCACGACCAATCAACACATCACTCAGTTCCACTACGGCCACCCTCTGACCCATGGAAATGACCTGCATGTCCACCCGTTTTCCGACAAGCCCCACCCTCCTGCGTTAGGATTGGCTAATAGTTCATTCTCACAAACGGTTCACAGGTATGAAATTATATGTGCTTATTAAATTATAAGACTTTAATGTGTGATATTTTGTTCTAAAAGTTCTGGGTCTACTATGTTTTCTCTGGTGGTCAGGCTAAGTCTAACTGTTATGCTAGTTTACAGGTTGCTAATAGTATTTGGGTGGACTGGATAAGCGGCCTTGACTATTAATAACTTTTTTTTTTTATTAAATATTATTACAGTGTCATCGATTAAACTATTTTAGTTTCTATTATAAATGATGATTTTATTATGATTTCTTTTTAGATTGTTTTTTCAAAGCACTCAAAAACTGCAGACACAGTCAGTATCAGTGGGACGTCGCCAGCCAATCAGAGCGAGAGGCGGGACGCCACTAGCCAATCCCAGCACGGGAGTGGGCGGTTTGTCCGAATACGGGCGTGAAAAAAAAAAGAAGGCACGGTCGACGCACGGCTCAGGTCACGTGGGAGGTCCCTTTAAGTTCTCATTGAGCCGAGGCCGCGCCGTCACATGATGGACATGACATAATGAAAACAAGCGAGACAGAAAGACGGGGAAGGAGCGTGCACGGTTACAAAACCACCGAAGCCGGGCCGTCCGGCTGGAGGCAGACGCCCGCTCCCTCCGTGCTCAGCGCCCCGGAACCCGAGCTGCCTGCTGCGCCGCAGAGACGCACTAATGTGGAGCTGCACCTGCCGGCCGTGCGAACTCTTCCTCCCTGCCGAGGAAAACCGCGAGCAGTGAGTGAAGTTCTGCTCACTTCGAGATGCCCCGGCCGCCAGAAGGAGCACGTTTGATGCCACATGTGTCTCTTCCAGTCTCGCCGTCTCTGCCAACGTCCGCATTCCTGCCGCTGTGGCGCAGCTTAAAATCCAAAGTTGGGATTTGGCCCATCAGGGTCCACGCTGGCCGAGGGAGGGGGGCTGGAGCCTGGCCAAAGCGGGCTGCGCTGTTTTAGACGGACATCTCGAGTTGGAAGCTCGTGCACTTCTTCTCTCCCAGACCATCATCACCAGCCCCCTCCCTACCCCTAAACACATGCACGCACACACGCTCTCGCGCTAAGTGCGCAGTTACCAGAGGACCAGAGGACCAGAGGATGTCGGCTGAACGTATAGGTCCGTGCAGATCCTCCGGCCCCGAACACGCACGAGCTCTGGCCTTATGAGACTGCGTACGGAGAGCTGAGCTCCAGGGAGGTATCGGCGCGTGCACGCGCACTTTCCTAAGTTGCGCTGTTGTGTGTGTGTGCGCGCGTGCGTGTGCGCGTGTGCGTGTTTTTTTTTTCACCGCGAGCGTCGTCGTTACACAAGGTGAAGCGGAACCGAGAGGGCTTACCGAAGTCGGCGAAAGAAAAGAACTGCGTAGAGAGGAGGACCGGAGCCGGACACGCGCCGCGCACCAGCCTGTAAGACATTTTCTTAATTATCTGAGGGCTGCTGTGAGATTATGAGAATATGGCGGGCAGGTTCTCTGGTAAAGCCTCGGGTAAAGATGCGGTTTGAAGGCTGTCAGCTGGAGACGTGTTTGTTGATCAGTGGCGTTGTGAGCATGAGTGAGGTCGCTGCGCGCGCACGCATTTCCTAATGTAGAGGGTTTTATAGATAGTACTGAAAAATTATGATTTCACTCATAATAACAGTAGTGGAACCATTGAAGAACCTTTCTGAGAGTATATATTGAAATATGCATCAGTATATATAAAATACCTACACAATCACTTCTTTAATATTCGATACACACACACACACACACACACATATATATATATATATATATATATATATATATATATATATATGTATATATATATATATATATATTAGTAAAAAAATAAATGTATATATATATTTAATGTATTTATTTATTTATGTTAACTAAAGGCAGTGGTTATATAGATCTACCTCAATGGCATTCGGTTCTTTGTCTGTTTACATGATTTTCTATAAGGGATTTTTATAGCAACCTTTATGTCTAATGAAATCACACTTTTAATGGCAATAGCCCTACAGTATGGATATGAATAGTCGAGCATAATTTGCATTATATATATGTATATGTGTGTATATATATATATATATATATATATATATATATATATATATATATATATATATAACTTTCAGCTTTATTAGTCTACCAATACCGCCAGGTCGTATAATCGGATGCAGTTTTGCTCTGTTCAGGCGTGTCTATACGGTAATGTACTGGTTTAAGCTGAGACGGAGGTGTAAACACGAGCCCCTCTTTCAGTACTTTCTTCTAACCGCAGCTCGCTTTACTGAACGAGCGCCTGACGCCTGAACTCTGGCAAAACCGACAGCCTAAAGGAGGAAACAGCGACTGCTGCTACATGAACGTGTGTGCGGGTGAAAGCCTCGGTGAGAACTACAGCGCCAGTACTGGGTGGTCGAGGCGCAGTGTCCTGCTGGTTGACTGGATGGAGCTGCGCCAGCTCAGAGAGCGTGTGGAGGCGAGGGGTGGGTGATGCGTGTGCAGACATCAGTTAGTGTTTATTACTGTGTGCTGAGGGAAAGGCTGGGACAGAGTAGGCTGTTATTAATGATAGTGGGAAGTCATTCACGGTACAAATCTCCTCACTGAGGAGTGGTCTGACCCGCCGGAAAAAAAAGATCCTCAGGAGCCTAAAAAAAAAAAAAAAAGGTCAGCCGTGGAACCCCTGGTGTTTTGTACAGTCTGTAAAAACACGCTGGAAATTTAGGAACTTGTGACAGGATGGGCAGGTCCGCGTGCAACACCTGACAGTCATGTTGTTTGGGTTTTTATGGAGTGGATCAGTAGGCCCTGAGCAATTCTTTCCGGTCGCTCGCCTCTCTCTGCATGCTGAAGAACAAGGAGATTAACATTTTCAGCTGAAACACACCAAGTGTTGCTGACGCATGGAAGACTGCTGTGGATGTAGCGCTTGTACGTGTGTGAGAGAGAGAGAGAGAGAGAGAGAGAGAACGTGTGAGTCTGTAAAACAAACAGACATCATGGTGTGCGTCATCAGCTGAGTTATAGCAGCGGTAATGAGAGACACACTGGCCGTGAGGCCTCCAGAACTGCAGAATGGTGTTTTCTAGCTTGTTGCCTGTGGGAAAAAAACCCCTTTTGATTATCTGCTACCACATTCGCACAGCTTCTTAGTCTCAATAGCTGTGGTTTCCCCTTTGAAATCAGCCTGTCGAGAGAGCCACGAGAACATTCAGACCACACCGAGCAGGACCACCACAGCCGATCGTGTGTATAACCGGGTAATCTGTCGATTATTTGGTGAATGTTTGAGAAAGATGAATGAACCCAGAAGACAGTGGTGAGGATCAGAACTAGACGTTCAGAGAGGTAAATGGCTCGGAAATAGATGCAAATGATGCTGAAAACATTGTCTTGCGATGCTTTGAGAAAGTTTTATCTCAAAATGTACAGTATTACAACCTTTAGGGTATTGTGGAGACATCCACGCAGGACGTCCATAGTAAATATTGGAACTGTCCAATGAAAAACATGTATCTCCAAAATGGTGACATTACAGGAGAAGGCAAAAATGCTCTTGAAAACTTTGAATGGAAGTTAATGTTAAATAAATAAGTTAAGTAATTTAGCATTTCTAATGGTCTATTCATCCAGAGGGATTCAAATGATGAAACCAATTTTTTCATTGGACAACAGCGATATGTATTTATGGCTGATTGATTGTTATTTTATTATTAGCAGCATTACATATAAAAAATCTGAAGATTGAGATGCTCACTGGTGGTTTTGGGTAGTAAATAAAATAATTTATTAACACTGTTGATGTGCATATATCCCACAGACTAAATTATGATTGATATTTTTTAGAAAATGATGAAAGTTCCTTCTAAAAAGAGAAAAATACTGTGGTCAAATTCCACATTAAAGTTTTACAGTAAGAGAGAGATCAGTTCAAATGTGTTATCCTTGTGAAAATTGCCTCAGTGTTGATTAATCAAGAAGTTAAATATTAATCAATAAAAGGGTTTTTATTGGCCAGTGCCTTAGAAGAACCACTAGAGCTGTGTGTGTGAAGGACATGCACACTGATAAAGAACCTTTACACTGACTTCTGTAAGTCTTTATAAGGTTCACACATGCAGCTCCTTTAGAGAAATGGTTCTTTATGGAGCGAAAATTGGTTCTTTTGGAGTGTCACTCAAAGAACTCTTTAAAGCACCTTTAGTCTGTGTTTTTTCATCTGATTGAGACATCAGCTTTTAAAATGCCCTCCGGATCTTGGCTGTCTGTCTGAAATGAGCTCAGAGTTTTGATGAGTCAGCGGTGGTAGAGCAACCGATGCAAATGTCGCACAAAAAAACCTCAGATCAGAGACGTCCTCAGGTAGAGGAAAAAGCCTCTATCAGTGAGCTGAGAGGGCTCGGCAGCATGTGCGCCATTTCCTGGTGAAGGCTAAAGAGTTTAACATGCTGCGCAAGAGCAGGCGTTGGCCTGTGGCAGGACGTGGGAAACTGGGTTTTCATATGTTTACATTGTGGTTGCTTTTAAAAATGTGTACCTTTGGTTTGATATAGGTGTGTGTGTGTGTGTGTTTGTGTGTGTGTGTGTTTAATGATGTCTACGCGATCTTCATGAATTGGTTGAGATGTTACTTGAGCATCATTAGCTAATATGCGTCACCATGGCTTGCTTGTCCTGTTGTATCAGAAGCTCCATGACTTATTCAACCCCTTTAACGTCGTAAACTCATTGGATTTATATTGACTGTTGTTTTTTTATATTAGTTATAATATAGAAATCTGATTTCTTTTTTTAAGGAATTGTCAACTTATTTGCTGCTTTAGAGACATAACACATTTATAGGATGGACAGCATCAGCATATATATCACATATATTACTTAGCTTAACCTAACAATAACAAAAGTGATCCATATATTATGCATATGTGTACGCTATGTGGACAAAAGCATTTGGACATATAGTGGATATGGCCAATTCTTTATGATAAATATGCATATATGGCCGAATATCAGACTTCTGTGTGGAAATAGACATTAAGTCAATAATAAACAGACGGTTTAAGGGGTTAATCTCACACATAGCACTCTGGGCATATTATACGTGCATGTGTGTGACCCGGTCTTTTGCTCAGCTGTGAAACTGCTGGAAGGTGTGTGTGTGTGTGCGTGGTCATGCCATTGCTTTTGTCATGTGACTGTGTATGTTTACATCCGACGCGGTGAACAGGGGGGAAGTGAGCGATGACGCAGAAAGAGTCGTGCAGGAGCAGAGGCTGCCGCCATTACCCTGCTGCAGAAAGAGGGAGAGAGACAGAGAGAGATAGAGAGAGCAGAAAGGTAAGATACAGTAAAAGGAGGCACAGAAAGAAAGAAAGGGAGAGAGAGAGAGAGAAAGAGAGAGAGAGAGAGAGAGAGAGAGGGGAGAATACACTCTGCAGTGTGGGTTGGAAGTAAACAACGCAGCAAACTGAGGTGCATCACCTCTTGCACGCAGCTCTTAAAACTCTTCGTCATTTACAGCCGCTTTACAAATGGCAGCTCTAAAGTCCTGTTTCTACATCAACCCTGTTTTACAACTATAACTGAACATCTAAGCCATCTCTATGAGTTCTACCAAAACTTCTCTAGGACCCCTGTTCTGTGAGAACCTGTAGTTTGACTGGCTCTTTCAGAAAGATGGTTCATCGAAGATCTTGCGCATTTTCCCCTTGAAGCCCTCCAGGGAACCTACACAGGCTCAGAATATTATGAGCACCCCTGGTTTGTAATGAACTCGGCCCATTCAATTCAGCTTCACTCACCATATAGTAGCACTCAGTAGTTCTGTAATTACAAGCTCTGTCTACCTTTGTTAGCCTTCAATGGTCAGGACCCCACAGGACCGCCACAGAGCAGGTGTTATCTCTGCAGTGACACTGACGTGATGGTGGTGTGTTAATAGTGTGTGTTGCACTGGTACGAGTAGATCAGACACAGCAGTGCTGCTGGAGTTTTTAAATACTGTGTCCTCTCACTGTCCACTGTATCAGACACTCAACCTCGTTGGTCCGTCTTGTAGATGTAAAGTCAGAGGTAGAAGCTCATCTGTTTGTGTTGGTCATCCACTTGCCCTTCATCAGTGGTCGCAGGTCGCTGCCCACAGGAGGCTGTTGGCAGGATATTTCTGGTTGGTGGGCTATTCTCAACCCATATATATGCTGCCCTATGACTATGACTTTCCAAAGATCAATAATGACTAATATACTGTGCTATATTTTTCCCCTTTTGAATGACGTGTGTACGTAGTAGCCTACCACCCAAAAGGCTGGTGTGGTTTTCTTTTTTTTACCCACACAGCTTTAAGAAAAGTTAAATGTGTTCCCCTCCATTTCGTTTTGCTCACGCCAAGTCTGGTTGACAGTCCGTTGTTCATTCATTCTTACATTAGCTAGTTTGTCAGCAAATGGAATTTTATGTTCTGTATAAAATTTTACTGACAGTTTTTATGCTTTATGGACAACAATATGGGGACACACCAGGTCTTTCATTCAGTTGCTTTGCAAGAGGTATATAAAACCAAGCACCGAGCCATGCAATCTGCCTTTAAACACATTAGAAAAAATGAGTCCAGCAACAAGTCAGTTTGGGAAATTCTTCACTCTTGGATATTCCGTGATCAGCTGTCCATCAGACACCTTTGGGATGAACTAGAGCAGAGATTGCGAGCCAAGTCCCTCTTGTCCAACATCAGTGTCTGACCTCCCAAGTGCTCTTCTGGATGAATGAGCAAAACGTCCCACAGACACACTCCTAAATCTTCCAATCCAAGAAGAGTGGAAGCTGTTATAGCTTGAAAGGGAGAGGGCAACTCCTTATTACTGGCTATGGGTTTAGAATGGGATGTTATAAAAGCTCCTGTAGGTGTAATGAATAGGTGACCCAAAACATTTGTCTCTATAGCGTATGTCTAATTGATGAATGTTTCATAAAACGCACTGTTATACACTGTTGCTGTTTGATGTATGGATAGTAAGTGTGTAAATTTGGTAGCGGAGATGCGGTTTTACAAGCCAATTTACAAACCTGTTATTTAACCTCAGAATGAAACACTAACATTAAAAGTAACTCTCTGCTTTTATTGTTTGGTATTCGGCGCCATGACTGCTCACAGGAGCCATGTAGCATAGCATAGCTTTCTTTTTAGCTCAACATTGTAATTGTTTTTTTTTTTTTATTATTACTGAATCTTACCAGATAGTGTTGCTGTCCACTCAGTGTTCTGTCAGCACTGTTTGCAGTTATCTAGCTGAAGGGATTGGCAAGGGTAAGCTTGAGGCTAGTGGCTGCTCGCTTCTCCAAGTTTGGCTTTCTGGCACGATGCTTTTTTGAGTTTCCCTTTGATGTAAAGGTAAAGGTGCACGTATTTGTCACTGTACAGTGTGCACTGTACAGCGAAATGTGTCCTCCGCATTTAACCCATCTGGTAGTGAACACACACTCACACACACACACGTGTTAGGGGCAGTGAGTACATACACACACACACACACACACACACACACACACACACACACACACACACACACACACACACACACACACACACACACACACACACACACACACAGCGGTGGGCAGCCAACTCCAGCACCCGGGGAGCAGAGAGGGTAAAGGGCCTTGCTCAAGGGCCCAACAGCTTGCCGAGCCCGGGAATCGAACCCACAACCCTGTTATCGACAGCCCGGAGCTCTAACCGCTGAGCCACCACTGCCCCTGGTGTGTGGGTAGCTGTAGTACGAGGTAGTCCAGTTTGTTTACAAGGAAGAGAGAGTGAATGCAAATTGCATGCTAATTATTAATACTAGCTAGTTTTTGTATGAATAGTATGAAGTATGTAGTACAGATAAAATGTGAAATGTGAAAGGGAGGAGCTAGTCACATCTGAAATCATTAAAAAAATGGCGGATAGCGATGCAAAGGCAACGGTAACAGAAGAACTTAGCAACGCTTAATCACTTCCTGTTCGTATGTTAATATTTTTGGTACTAAGATTAGGATATAGTCCATATCTTATAATATTAGTGTGTAGTACGCAATTGGGACACAGCCAAAGCCAATAGCGGTGGGCTAAAGATTTAGCCTAGCACGGATACACACTCACGACATGTTTGGTGGCTGAAGTTTGTGTCTTTAACTTTTAACTTTTAACATTTAAGAAGTTAATGTAGAGCTTATTTCCTGCAAACTTTTTTGATTTTGTAAACGCAAGCTGCACGCCAACCTCTTCACACACTTGCCTGCAATGGCGGCGGGTCGTTTAGCAACCTCAAATAGTAGGCTTGCTTATGTGGTTTCTGACACTGTAGGAAATACTTGTATAAAAATAGACACAAGTGTGTTGCATAGCTAAAACCAGTAGCAGCAGCCATCTGGAAGCCTGAATCGAGTCTGTTTGAGATTACTGAATTACTGCTGTTAGCTTCATTAGCCTCATAGCTCCAGAAGCAAAATGCCAAACGTATCCTGGCTGTTGGACTTCAGTTCACTTTAAAGCAGGGAGTCTGAAATGACCAAGCCCAGTGAAGACTCAGTGGGGGGGTGAGTATTGGGAAAGGGGGGATTTTGTGCCCTGCTCTCCTGCACTGAGCCTTTGATTCCCAAAGTGCTGAATGGAAGAAGAATGTGCCTGGGCAAACGGAGCTGGCACTGTCCCGTCCAGGGCTGCACTCAATGCGAAATCACATCTCACTCAGGATGCCCCTGACAAAGAGCAAATCTCCATGGGCACTGCACTCCACCTACTCAAAACCCCATCTATCAGGACCTGGGCTGAGATTTTATGCGTGTGAGAATGGGAGAGGGAACGAGAGAGAGAGGGAGAGAGAGGGCGAAACGGGCAAGGGCGGGTGAGAAAGACAAACCTTTGAAAGTGAGCGGCATAAAGAGGATACGTTTTCACAGAGTAATGACACAAGCTTGACTTGGCAGAGTCCACCGAGAATGCTTTGATTGCAACCAAGCAAAGAGGACAAGATGTTCCTTATGTGCCGTCCATCCCTGCCTCCGTCTGGGCCCGGTGCAGCTAGAGTTAGGAAAGCGAGCAGGCCAGTGGGGACCTGCCGCAGTCTTCCACTGTTGTTAACTTTAGCTGCTTCATGAGCTCTAGGGGTTTCACTAAACAGCGTTTCTCAGTAAATGTGGACAACTTAAGTTCAGAGTGATTGACCAACTGGAATGACTCTGACCTCTCCTCCTATTGGACAGGCATGGCTGTGGGCTTATCTTACACAAAGTGTCGTCAGCCACAGGCTCAGAGACTCTTTGGCTTTGTCCTCTTTAACTCAAAATTCAAACTTGCTGACAAAGTAGCTGGGACGAGTGCATGTACGTTTGGAACAGATATCAGGTTCAGTAGCAATGACAGGTGGCTTCAGTATAAAATAGGTTCTTATTTATACTGAATGGTTTGCTTGCCTAAACGTGGTATCCCAGATGTCTCTTTTGTTAGATCATCTTCCTTTCATATCAATGTTTATGGAATAACAACATTAATAACTCGATTGCCTTAGAAGAACCATTTTTGTGAAAAAAATGAAGCTATGAAGTAGTGCTGGGCAATATGTCCTCAAATCAGTATCACGATTCATTGAACATTTTACCTTGATTGCGATTAAGGAACCATTATATAAGCTGCTCGAGTTGCTCAGCTGGCTCGGAGTCTGAGTTCTCCTCCATGTTGCTTCCATGTTGCAGACTGGACAGGGCAGAGTCAGGTGACTACACCTGCGGTAGTATGGAACAGTACATGAACACACACAATGGGGAAAGTACTAACTGAACTAAAAAAAATGTAAATTGGGCAAAATGATGGCTATTGGAGCTTCTAAATGTTGGTTTTGGGTAATTGTCAATTAATTGCCCAGCCATTTAAATGTAGCCTTTTAAAGGGCTCTTCAAATACATATCTCTTTTATAAAAATGATTCTTTATGAAACCAAAAGTGGTTCTTCTTCAAAGAACCCTTTGTTGCAACTTTATTTTTAAGAGCGTAAAAACATTTAAAAATGTGAATCTACGGACTTTTAGGATTTGCTGCCTGATGTGTTGGGTTGCCAGGTTCACGGTCTTCTCACCATAATGGGGTGCATTTTTGAGGGGGCTAAAATGTGCTATGGTCACCGAAAAGCTTTGATACTTTCTAGACAGTAGAAAATTTAATTTTACTCCCATGTGAATGCATATTGATCTTGCAGGCAGGTGTACGTACATGTGATAGTAGCACAGACAGTTCTGTGGAAGCCAACATTAGCAAACTGTTGAAATAATCCCTGATTTAGGCCTGTTATATTATAAGTATTAGAAGTTGACTTGGTTCTGCTTCTGGAGAGCATGTTTTAAGTGAATTTTGGGCTTGAGATTTTCTCTGGATCAACCGTGTCAATCGCACAAGCACCCTGCCTAATTCCAGTAGCCACAACCGCTCATCCAGCCTTCATTGTTTATCACTGCAGCTGCCAGTTCACATACAAGTGTCTCTTTGATGGACAGGGCAGCATAAAACAGTCCATAGTGCCATAGTCCAGCTATTAAATATATTTTAGTGAATGATTCAGCAGATTCTCCTTTATTGATGTTAACAGGCGCTCTGTGGGCTAATTGGACCATATGCAGTGCTCTTGGGTACGGAAGCATACTAGGCTAACAGGCTTCAGCAATTTTCAAAGAGAAAATCTGTGAGAAAATCTTTAAAGAAGGAGTTAACACCCAACCATGGCAGAGTAAAACAGATGGTGCTTGAATGTTACAAGCTTTAAATGTCTGTTTCATTTAAAGAGCAGCTATAAAATGTAAATATTCACCACTGTTAACTTGGTGTTAGTATGACCTTGAAAATTCCATTAGCACATTAGTGGATGTTAGCAATGTCTCAGTGGTGGTTGGTGTAAACAAAAGCCACTTGTGAAGTGAATTATGTTTCTGCATTAAACGTTGTTGGATAAATGCCTGTTCGGCTGGCACATGGTCGTGATTTAGCGACTGTATCTGGCTCTCTGTGTAAACAAGCTTAGAAAGTCATATACTCTGCTCTGCGGCAGCCATTGTTGAGCTCTCCACCACGACACAGTGGCACCTTCTACACCTTCTTCTCCACTAAAGAGGCCAGTCAGAGCAATGGCCAGCCTTCAAAATCAGCACGAAAACAAGCATTACTTATAAAGCAAGTAAATTAAAGGCATTTAAAGACATGTAAAGGGTGTGTAGTTAACTGCACTGTCAAATGTGCATCTCTATTTTCCATATATCATTCAGTAAGGTGCTGCATTTTTAGAAGCCAGGACATTGACTGATTTTTAATAAGTTTGTACCGCAGAAACATATTGATCGATTGTAGAAGTTCTACTAACCTTGGCGATGGTAGAACCATGTGACCAAGTACCTCGGTCAGCGCCCTGTTTGGCTGACATTCACAAACCTTTCATTGACAGACTAAAGTCTCAGGGGTGTGCGTTATTGGTAATGAGTCATTTTCAGGAATTGACCGAGCTTTTTGTGGCAAATTCCATTACATATTCCATTGTGGTGCGACGCTGTCTGACATCCTCCACAGGCCCAAAAAGAAGCCAGGCAGTGAAGGCACTTGTGTGGTTGAAGTATGAGGCCTTGTGGGGCAAGTGGAAATCAGGTCAATTCCACTGGGTCATCTCAGTCAGAGGAGCCCAGACTCATCCCATATTTAAAATCACGCCATATAGCCCTCACTTTCCCTCCATCCCCCCTACCCCACAACCTTGGAGGGTGTGTTGGATCCGAATGAAGCAGAGGAAGGCAAATAAACAGGCAGAAAGAAAGCACACAAACAGATCAATGGGTCCCATTTGTGCAGTCAGCAGGATGCTATTAGTCTCCTCGCCATGAGCTCAATTTGCACCCTCATTATCGTCACTCGGACCACGGCTCTCCGTCCTCCGATGTATCTGTCTCTTGACCAGGGAATGGCCTTGATTTCGGACGCGCTGCCTAGTGCGATAGTGATAGCGCTGCTGGCTGCGATAGTGGAGCAGCCGTAGAACAGCTGACTCATGATGGCCCCTGGAAAGCTTCAGTGACTTGGCCAGCTGCTTTATCATTCGCAGAGTTATGATTAAGTCGTCGTATCAGAATCAAGTATGTCAAGTATGCTAGAAAGATTTTTTCCTTGGTGAGAGCACAGGTGGCATGTGACTTACTAAACTGCTCAGACAAGATTGTCACTGACGGAACAAAACCTTGTATCTCCAAAATAGTAACTTTACAGGAGAAAGACGAAACTTCTTTACTCTCAAAGGAAGTAAAAAATATGTTTATTTCAAATCATTTTGGGTCATTTTAGTTGCTTTTTTGTTGCAATATGTGTAATATATTGTAGCAAAGTTGTATTTTAGAAACTAAAATAGTAGTATATTGTAAAGTTGTCATTGTAAGTACCAGTGTTGTATACTGTAATAAAGTTAGAAGCACTAAAGTTGTATTATACTGTAGTAAAGTTGTAGTTGTAGGTACTAAAGTTGTATTATACTATAGTAAAGTTGTAGTTGTAGATACTTAAGTTGTATTATACTGTAATAAAGTTGTAGTTGTAGATACTTAAGTTGTATTATACTGTAATAAAGTTGTAGTTGTAGATACTAAAGTTGTATTATACTGTAGAAAAGTTGTAGTTGTAGGTACTAAAGTTGTATTATACTGTAGTAAAGTTGTAGTTATAGGTACTAAAGTTGTATTATACTGTAATAAAGTTGTAGTTGTAGTTGTAGGTACTAAAGTTGTATTATACTGTAGTAAAGTTGTAGTTATAGGTACTAAAGTTGTATTATACTGTAATAAAGTTGTAGTTGTAGTTGTAGGTACTAAAGTTGTATTATACTGTAGTAAAGTTGTAGTTGTAGATACTAAAGTTGTATTATACTGTAGTAAAGTTGTAGTTGTAGGTACTAAAGTTGTATTATACTGTAGTAAAGTTGTCGTTGTAAGTACCAGTGTTGTATACTGTAATAAAGTTAGAAGCACTAAAGTTGTATTATACTGTAGTAAAGTTGTAGTTGTAGGTACTAAAGTTATATTATACTGTAGTAAAGTTGTCGTTGTAAGTACCAGTGTTGTATACTGTAATAAAGTTAGAAGCACTAAAGTTGTATTATACTGTAGTAAAGTTGTAGTTGTAGGTACTAAAGTTGTACTATACTGTAGAAAAGTTGTAGTTGTAGGTACTAAAGTTGTATTATACTGTAGTAAAGTTGTAGTTATAGGTACTAAAGTTGTATTATACTGTAGTAAAGTCGTAGTTGTAGTTGTAGGTACTCAAGTTGTATTATACTGTAGTAAAGTTGTAGTTGTAGATACTAAAGTTGTATTATACTGTAATAAAGTTGTAGTTGTAGGTACTAAAGTTGTATTATACTGTAGTAAAGTTGTAGTTGTAGGTACTAAAGTTGTATTATACTGTAGTAAAGTTGTAGTTGTAGATACTAAAGTTGTATTATACTGTAATAAAGTTGTAGTTGTAGGTACTAAAGTTGTATTATACTGTAGTAAAGTTGTAGTTGTAGGTACTAAAGTTGTATTATACTGTAGTAAAGTTGTAGTTGTAGATACTAAAGTTGTATTATACTGTAATAAAGTTGTAGTTGTAGGTACTTAAGTTGTAGTAAACTGTAGTAAAGTTGTATTATACTGTAGTAAAGTTGTAGTGGTAGGTACTAAAGTTGTAGTATATTGTACCCAATTAGTGCATTTTAGTAAAGTTGCCGTTGTAGGTTTTTGCGAATGTCACATACGTTTTTTATTATGAGGCTGTCTGAAACCCTGATGAGAGTCGAGACAAGTTCACGCATATTGTTTGTCCTCAGACCTGAAACTCTGACGTCTGAAACCTGAAGCTGTGTGTCAAACATACATATTACAAGGTTACAAATGCAACTTTTTTGTGCGGGCATGATATCTCTCTAGAGCACAGTCTCTGTTACATCCAGATATATGATATATTAAATAATTTACCCAGCATGTAAAAAAATTCTGTTGTGTTCAGTGTAGGAACACTAGTGTCTTGCTTTGGTTTGCATAAAACAAATAAAATGTTCTTAATAAATTTTACATATAAGAAGATTATGAACTTTAAATTGATTCAGCGCTCAAAAACAAAGTCTTTCAAGATAAATAATTGATACACATACACATATACAGCAGTGACTAATCAGAATATGAAGGGAATTTGGTTTATGTAGAGTCTTCCTTGTTTAGGGCTTTTTGCTTTTTGAAGGCAGCTGCTTCAATAAAGCTGTAAATCAGTGACGTGTGGCCTGTTGAAAAACTTACTGTGTTTACAGAAGTGGCTACACAATAGAAGAAGTCTAAATGTTTATTACCCAGGCCCAAGCTAGGCCTGTGGTTCGAGCGTTTAGCATGCTGCACGTAGCTGGCAAGCTGAAGACGGAATAGCACAGTCTGCGCCAATCTGTGGTTGTACTGCATGTTTGTGAGTGTGCCATCAAGGGTTGGAGTGTTTTAGTGGCTGCTCAGAGAGCTGAATGGAATAGTCCACTCGTCCTGTGTGTTGAGTGAAGTGTAGAGCATGTGTTCACAGCACAGCGGTGGAGAGGACGAGATGCAGTTTAGTCCGCACACACAGCTGGGTTATTCTCATGAACATGACAAATACTGTGGCCCAACTTGAAAAAAGTAATTTTCCTTGTGTTTTGTATGTCTGGTTATTAGGGAAATAAAGGAAGTATTTACCATTTTTTTGTATTTACCTTTTTGCTATCTTTCACTTTTCTAACAGTTGTTTCTTACTATCAGTTTTTTTTATTTTTTATTTCATGACAAATGGACCAATAGAAATGCTCTGAAATGAATAAAATCTTTAAAATGAACTCCATTTGAAGTCCATTGAAGGTTTTTTCCTTCTTCTGTAAAGTTTCCATTTTGAGGACACAAGGTTTTATGATTAAATACTAATGGTGAACATGGGACAGTTGTGGCCTTTTATGATTATAGTGGTTTGTATACTGTAGCAGGTAGTACCAGTAACACTTTACTGTACATCCTGAACGTTTACATTTACCTCATATAGCAGACACTCTTCTCCAGAGTGACTTACAAAAGTGCTTTGCTATTTACTCAAGAATAACCTCAGCTAGTTTGAATAAACTAAAAATTCAAAGATACCTCTAAGTTTAGACACTACTGAAGTTAATATGGAGACCATATTACTCTACTATGGTCTACATCTGTACTCCTGGACACTCTTAAGATTTGACCTAAATACCAATATATGCACGTATATTCTGTATTGTCATTTGTCTGCTGCTGTCGTACCTGCTTCTCATGCAAATTATTAATTCTTTATTCTTTATTACTGCGCTGCCTTTCATCGAATGCATCTTTTTTACATTTATTTATTGTATTACTGTGCCGTATTGTATAATTGTTACTGGCTGCTAGATTTCCTTTGGGATCAATAACGTCTCTATCATCTCTATCATCCATCCATCCATTCACATATATAGTTTTTGGGAGAGACGTCTCTCCTCTGTATTATGATTACACTGTAACCCTGTGTTCACAATAGGAGGCCACAACTTGCTTATGTTAGTGCAATGTTAGTCCGTCTCTAGTGGGTGTGTTTGAGGCTGCTCACATTGTTGCATGTGGGCTTGTACAAGGTGCAGCTTTTGATAAGAAAATGTAATAGATAAACAAATACTGTATATGTATCACTGCTAGTCTCTAAAAATTGTTTTCAAATATTTGTATTAAACCTTTTATCACAGAAAGGTGTATTACACACTAAGGCATATTATTCAGTAACAACAGGGACTTCTGTACAAACTGGTGGGTGACAGTTCTTTATTTCTTTGCTAACAGAAGTGTGTAATTAAACTTTCGGCCCAGCGATTGGCCATAGGCTGCTTAAGAGGTTAATAACTATTATTATGAGTCTCTCTTCCATGTTAGGCACCACACTGTTGAGAATAGGAACCGAATGCAAGTAGGAACAAAGATTTCAGAGAGCAGAAGTTGGGGACCTCAGACTTTCTGTATCTACGGCTGGTCCCAAAAATGTATTGGAGCCAATCATTTTGAACGCGAGTCGTAATAAGTTTAATTTATTTATCGAAGTTGAGAAAAGCTCAACTCGACTTGTAACTTGTTGCTCTGTTGCCCTGTCACTTGGCACATAAGAAATGACTTGTCTCTCTGTCGCCTGCTGGTGTGAACTCGCGGTGCATCTCCCTGGGTCGCATTGTCTGCTGTAAATGTAAGAGGAAGCAATACTATATGAGCACAGTAACCCAAGCTAGCCAGCAGTGTATCAGTGTTATATAATATATCCATATTGCAACGTGAATATACATGATCATAACACTGAGACTAAGTGTGGTGAGTAAGCAGACCCTGTCAGTAAGTAAACAACAGTAAGTAGCTGTTTTGCAGCGGGTGATGTCATCGGTATATCATAGGGGCTATACTTGTTGTTCAGGTGATAAGAGCAGCTGCTAACGACTACCTGAACAGGAAAACCTAACAATTATGATTTGATGACATGACAGTCCAAATGCCCCAGAGGAGACGATTCTACTGCTCTGATGTTATGCTAAACACTGGGTCTGCAGTCCCGGCTCTACTTTAGCATCACTTTCTCGCTCTCTCGCTCTCCTTCTCTCCTCATCTCTCTGTGCCTGAATGTCCTACATTTGATTAAAACAGGACTAGTATGGCCGCCATATTTAGCCACTCCACCCGTTCTCCCTCATGAGTTGCTGGGTCATTTTATGCTTTATGACTGAACTGGAAAACTACAGTAATATCACAGTATAAGCATGTGGTAAAGCCTGGATCAGTACAAATACAGAGTGCACAAGAAGATGGGATGGAGATCTACAAAGATAGTCACATAGTTTTTGTAGCAATTGTTTTAAACAAGTGTCCAGCAGTATTCATTTATGCTGATGAATTTCATTCTTGCTGTTCCGGACCTGACTTGGGCACCCCCAGGAGTTTGAAAATTCAGTTCTGCTGCGTCTGTAACTCTGACTCGATGATGAAATAGCAGCTGTGTCTGAATCTGTGCCCTTTTCACTATCCTCTACATGTGAAAATCCAGAGCACTATATAGAGCACTGTTATAGGGAACAGAATTTGCAAGGTGGTGAATGATTTCGGACACCATTGTGTGTATGACAGCTCACTGCTGTGGGACAGCAGAGTGCCTTGCATTAACATATCTGTTTAGTGTACGTCATTTGTACACTGTATATTACAATGCATTTTGGGGTTGCTACAGTCCACTGTAATTGAATTGTCTGTAGCGCTGGGTGGAGTCCTTCCAAAAGTTCACATGCCCGTTGGTGACCACGGCGATGTACAAAGCAAAAAAAAAGTTTTCGATTTTTACCCATTTTCTCCCCATTTCTCCGATCCAGCCATTTGGATTGCAAATTCCCTAACCCATCCATATTCTCCACCTATCACATGCCATGCTCCTGACACTGAGAGGGTGAAGACCTACAACCAACCTGTGTGCCAGCCAGCCATCGCCTCTTTTTCTGAACCAACGTGCTCGGAGGAAATCGACGTGTACCTCTGATACATCAGTCGGCAGACGGCAATGCCGGCCAGCATGGCAGTGGAGTGATGTGGGGAGAAAGTGCCATCTACCCATTCTGGAGAAAACAAAGCCAACTCTGCTCTCTCTGGGCCCCCGGCTGCTGGTGGTTAGCAGCATTACCACTACTGGACAACCCTGTGATTGGCTGTGTTCTATTTTTCCACTCCTTACTAAGCCCCGCCTTTTTGTGGATGGAAAGTGACCTCTCTGTCCAGTGTTTCCAGGAGCAGATTGGTAGGATTCACATGTAATACTAAATAAGTAAATATATAAATACTTTCAGGTTTAGGCCACACCCACTTTCAGTTTAAATCACTTTTTAATTTATAGCCACAGATATTTGAACCTCTAAGCAGACACAGATACAGATACAGGCATTATGCTATATATCCCTAGTAAGTATTTACCATCATATATTAGAATGACAGTGATAACTAAACTATTGCTGCTGTTGCTCTTATCAGCCAGTAGCTCCAGATTTCCACTTTCCTCAACAATGAGCTCAAAGTCGAAACTGACCTCAGCTGCTCCCGACTGGCCACCCACACAATGCCATTACATCAGCACAAGCTGCACTGAACCAATCAGTGACCTGGCAGTGTGGTCATCATGACCATGCATTATTCTCCCGGTCCAGGTTGGAGTGGACACACCTGCCTCCACCTAGTGGTCGCCATGCAGCTCCACACACTGGACGTCCTGCCGAGTGCTGATCTGGGATGGGTTTTTTTTTCTGTCCGAGGGGGGAGCGGAAGGACAGAGGTCTAAAACAGGTTTATGGTGGACGAGAGGAAGTGGGGTCAGTGCCTGTTTAAGTCTGCCAGGGCATCCAGAGCTTTCTTTAGTCCGGCCAGTGAAGCCTTTGACACAGCTGATCTCAGTGCCAGACACGTAGGCAGCTGGTTGGCACAAACAAACACACACAAACACCTACACATGATCATTACTCTACTGCTGAAAAGTTAGGAATCAGAGTTTTTGACAATATAAAGCCAGTGGTGTCAGTGTTGCCACTGTTGAATGTAAGTACTCTGCAAACCTATAGGTGCACTGGATTGGACAGCTGACTAAATAAATAATAAATATTTTCATACTAAAGAACATAGCTGCAGGTGGCATCAGTAATGAAGTTATTATAAAAATGAGCTCTATAGATATATAGATGTGTAAATATATTAATACATAGACAGACTGACCGACTGATAAGTAGATACATAGATGGATAAGTAGAAAGAAAGAGAGACTGACAGATGGACCGATAGATAGACATATAGATAGACAGATGTGTAGATAGATAGATTGACTGATACATAAGTAGATACTGACACACACACACACACGCACACATTTATATATATATATATATATATATATATATATATATATATATATATATATATATATAGAGAGAGAGAGAGAGAGACATAGACAGGCAGGCAGGTGCGACAGCAGATTGACGGTCTTTGATGGAATTTGATGGATTATGGATATACCATGTCCGATAGGATATATAGTTGGGCAGATATAATCTGTCTGTGGTTGATTTGTCAAGTTAAAATGAGAACCATTCACAATTTTATTTTGTATCAAACAGCAATAAGCTTAATTTGTCTTATGTGACATTGTACGTCATGTGATGCTTATATTGTGATGCGCAAAAAGAGCTTGACTGACAGGCAGGCTTTTTGTTGATTGCTAGTGTATTATATATCAGTTTATTACTTCTATTACTTCTTGTCCCCAAATATTAAAGCAAAAGTAAAGCATGTAAAAAGACCATGTGTGATCTAGTTAACATATTCCCTAGACATTACATAAGTCTTATGTACTAAAAGTAATAACATGTAAGAGAACCTTGATGCACAGTATTTATTCCACAGTGCTGCACACACAGGCTGACACTCAGCATAAGAGCCAAAGAAAATGCTCTGCTATTTCTTCTGAAACACACACACCGACACGTCAGCACAGCCGTGCTGATGCACATATCAGGAGAGACGCCAGCGGTCAGTGCAGCCTGTTGTTTTTCGGGGTCTGTTGCTTTCTTTTCTTGATCAGTCACAGTTGTAAGTTGCTTTTCGCTCTGTTGTTGTGCTCTTTTCTGCCCTTTACTCAGTCTTTATGTGGAACTGTTAAGATTAAGTGGTGTGTTTGTGTGTGTGTGTGTGTGTGTGTGTGTGTGTGTTGAGTGGGTGGAGGAAGTTATTTGTGACTGTGTTCTGGTGTCGTTACGCCCCAGTAGCCTCTCTCTCTCTCTCTCTCTCTCTCTCTCTCTCTCTCTTTCTTTCTTATTCTCAGTCGTGTTCTGTCTCTCTCACTTTTTCTCTCACTCTCTGTCTTTCTCTGAGCTGGAGCCTGAGGCCACAGCCCCCCTCCTCCATTGCGTGCGTAGAAGAAAAGGCCATTGGACTGCGGTGTATGGAATAATGAGGGAATGCAAGGTGCAGAACTATGAGCACTGCCCGAACGTAAACAGACAGGAAGACATAATTGTGTTGGAGTCTGAAATTTCCGTCATGTGGAAATGATGGAAGAGGTGGTTGATACGGTGTGAATAAACGGTACGATCGCAATACCACAACACTAAAGTGGCTAAAGTGAGCCGTGATGTCATTATGTACACCAGTGAATGCAGTTAAGTCCATGCATGACTTATGAAGGTGTAAATGACCCGTGGCCTCCACTGCTAGCAGACAGTCGGACTTGGAACCTCATTAATTCTGCATGCTTTTGTCCTACTTCTCTTCTGCTCTCACTTTCCTCCTCTTTCATGTCTGTTCTCCTCTGCTGTACATGCTACTATATATATGTTACATAACCATCTGTCTCATGATCTTAGCCTCATGCTCGTCTGCTCGTTTCCACCCCCCTAAGCTACCTCACTGCACTGCTGAGAGCAGCCCTTATCTTCATCCAGCAGAGAAAGCTGCCTGTCTGGTTTCATGTCAAATACTGCTATAGGAGAAATCAGCTGACATGTATACATTGTTACATTTACAGGTGATTCTTCAATTAGGAGCACTTTCATGTCTCCAGGTTATGAATTCATATTACAAATACTTTATTACTTAATAAACAGCTTAGGTATGAAATATGTTGTTTATCACCCCACCAAAAATATCATTATGATTTCTATTTAATAAAATGGTATAGACATCAATGTTTTGGTAATCTGGCCTTGTCCCCAACCCAGACCCTGCCATTTTTCTGCACCAATAAAATGATAAAAGGTGTTCAGTTTATTAAATAAAATCACAATATATGTTTTTATGATCTATCCAACCTTTGCAACATTACTGTCATTACCGCAGCGGCCTATGATTTCTGTAGGGAATTATGTAAAAGTAGGGCTTGTGTAAATCGTAACCACGGAAACAGAGACATAAGAGATTATTATTATGATATCTGGAAAAAAGTAATTTAATCACGTGTTCTTCCTGATAAGTTTATTCAGCGTCATTGCAGTTAGTACCGTTACAGCAATTATTTACAAAACAGATGAAATGCTCATATTATTTATATCTATTTAAAGTACTTAAACTAGTTGTTGAGTTGGGTTGGAAATTCATGACACAGGTTTTTTTGAAAAAATGAAAATTGGCATTACTGCAACATGTCATAACCTACACAAAACTGGTTGTGACGGTAATGATACCTGGTGATGGTAATGACAGGTTTTTTAGTTTCACCATCAGTATCTTTTTTAACTGCTTAGAAATAAAAGGTAAATGCAAACTAAACTTCCTAAAGATAATTTTCACAGTTTTTTAGTCAATATGAGAGCTAGAGTAGAGAGAAGAGAGGGAATTCAGAAAAGTGAACCCTTTGGAATAACCCAGATGGCAAATAAAATCACCCCTATAATGGATTTATCCACCTCCTAGTTCTGAAACAGTGAGCCTGACCACTAGGGGGTGTGGCAGCACTGATCCTGTGCTGAAATGTGGCGTGCGTCTAAAGGAGAGGGTGTGTACTGTATGGAATCCCTTTTATGGATTGTATGGAAGTATGGATTGTTTGCAGGGCTGATTGTGTGATTGTGTGAGTGAGAAAGTGTGTGCGCTAGAGGCAGCAGAGTGGATGTTTATGTGTCTCAGCTGGCTGCTGGCTGCTGTGTTTGTGGTTTAACCTTACAGGCCTCGTGCTGTGATCCACTGAGACATTTACACGTGTCTTTCTGAACATGATACACACCACACAAACCAACACACACTCATATGTTTATACACGCACACACTTGTAGACTTGTAGGAAAATCTTAATTTGCATGCTCTCATTATAGAGCTTGCAGTTCACCCTGAACCGTGCAGGATGTTTGTTCACGTCCACATTGAGGACATGATACTGTCCAGAGAGATAAGAAAATAAGAAATGACAAACACACACAGTTACACAAGCATAAGAACAGATGCAACACATGCAAATGATTTTTTTCACCAGCCGTAACATTAGTACCACTGACCGGTGAAGTGAAAAACATTGATTATCTTTATCCGCAGGGGGCGTCTGTCAAGGGGTGGGATCTACATATTAGGCAGGAAGTGAACAGTCAGTTCTTGAAGGTGTTAAAAGCTGGGAAAATGGGCAAACATAAAAAATTAAGCCACTTCAATAAATTGTAATGGCTAGACGACTGGGCTGGGCAACATCAGGCAGGTCTTGGCAGGTTCTTTTTCTGGTATGCAGTGGTCAGTACCTACCTACCGGTAAACCCACGACAGGGTCATGGGCACATAAGGCTCACTGATGCGATCCATGAACGCCACACCTCAGAAGGTCAGATCTGTTGTGACAGTGCAGGGGGGGACCTACTTGATATCAGGCAGGTGGTGCTAATGTTACTTGCAGGTGGTTAGGCAGGTGGTGCTACCTGACAATGGTGTAATAACAAATGCCATGCAGAGCAGAATGTTATCGTTGAGTGTGGAGTGTGTAGTGGATTGGTGATGTGTACATGTGCACCGTTACATTTCAATCCATACTTTCTGTTTTCATTTGGGGAATATTTACAGAAACATCCTTTGAAAAGGGTTCTTCAAGGGTTCCTCAAATGCGACAGTTCTTGACAATTTAAAAAAACAACAAAATTTTTTTTAAATGTATAATTGGTTGTTTTCCTGGTTAAATGGTTCTTTAATGTCAAGAAAACCCTCTGGTAAATATTTCTATAGCACCAGAAAGGGTTCTACCATCGTTACAAGTCACAGACACCCCTTTAGTACTATATATATATATATATATATATATATATATATATATATATATATATATATATATTCTGAAACTCCAATGGAAGTCAGTATAAGTCAGTATTTGTATTCTATAATTATATTATTATATTGGTTCGTTCTTAATAATAATAATAATAATAATAATTTTACATATATGTATATGTTGTCGCTGCCACACAAAAACCTTGTTTATCTTTATAGCAGAAAGAAAAAACCTTAACTTTCAATGGAAGTCAATGTACAATTTTTTTAAGCATTTCTATTGATTTGTTTATCATGAAATTTGGACACAATATCATTAACTGGAAGATTAATACTATATCAAAAAAGATTATTCTCTTCACTCAAATCCTTACACTAAGCTTATCAGATTGAGTGGAAAACGTGATTATCTTCATCTACAGTGGCATCTGTCAGGGGTTGGGATCTATTTACTTAGGCAGTAAGTGAACAGTCAGTTTTTAAAGGTGATGAAAGTGTTAAAAGCAAGTAAAATTGGCAAGCATAGAAATCTGAGCCTCAAGAGTGAGATTGTGAGACCTAGACAACTGGATCAGAACATCTCTAAAATATAAGGCATGTCATTCATTCATCATGAAATATTGACTCAACATAAAGAACAGCTGCCAGATTTACATTATGTCAAGAAAGATTATCTCAAATCCTGTTCAATTGTGTATTAAATTATTAAGAGTCTATAATTAAAGATCGTTCATTAGCGATCTCGGACATTTGGACCCCTCTGCAGATACTAGTCATCTATGAACATCTTTACCATTTATACTGTTACATCTATATTGTACAAGTAATAATAAATGCTAAATAAATTGTCATTACTG
The DNA here is from genome assembly GCF_030463535.1 of Salminus brasiliensis. Lineage (NCBI taxonomy): Eukaryota > Metazoa > Chordata > Actinopteri > Characiformes > Bryconidae > Salminus > Salminus brasiliensis. Next base: position 48,364,904 of record NC_132879.1, read on the forward strand.
CAACTGGTTGTAATGGTTATGACACCTGGTGATGGTAATGACAGGTGTTCAGTTTCACCATCAGCATCATTTAAACTGTTTAGAAATAAAAGTTAAATGCAGACTAAAAACTTTCTCTGTTTTTCGTTAATATGAACACAAGGCATCAGTAGAGCTCAAGAGAATGCAGGGAAAAGTGAAGGATGACAAAATTAAGTAAATCCTTTGGAATAACCTGGATGACAGATTATTATCTAATCATTAAATGTACTAATCTTATCATGTATAAAGTAAAAGTGTGTATTAAATTAGAAAAGAATCCACAACAGAAGCTTGTCCAGTAGCGCTCTCAGAGGTTTACCCCTTCTTACCCCTTACATTCATATGAAGGCATCAGTGCCCAGTCATCTATGAATTTCAGCCCCCTCCCCTCCTCCCCTCCACTTTATCCCCTTAATTGTGTGTAATTTAACACAGAATAGCCTATTAGGCACAGTCTCTTAACACACACCCGCCCACACACATCCACTCTCAGTAAATCTCTTTCATCCCTGGCTCTTTCAAAGCAGATTCACAGACTGCAGGGGTTCTTTTGGTGCACTGGGGTCTGAAAAATGGAGCTGTGCCACACACCCCACTCCGCCCGCCCTCACAGTGGACACACACACCCACACACATACAGGTTTGTTTTTATACAATATCAGGACATGAGATCATACATATGTATTCTGTGTATCATCTCTTTCACACTCCTATCTCCATTTGTGCCAGTTTTTCACTTTTTGACATAATGTGAATCCGACAGTTGTTCTTTATATTGTTTCAAAATGTCATGACGAATAGACCAATAGAAATGCTCCAGAATTACTGGAATAAAAATATTTTATATAGATTATATAATATATAACTATATAAAATATTTTATATAGACTATATTTCTATTGAAAGTTAAGAAGGTTTTTTCCTTTTCCTGTAAAGTTGATCTTTTGAAGATATGAGGCTGTAAACACTAAAACAAGTACCTTCGAATGGTTCTTTGAGGGATGCCATAGAAGAACCATGTTTGTAATGGTGATGGGTGAGCGTGAAGAACCTTTAAATTGGTGAAGAACCTTTACATCTTCTTTATCTTCACATCTTTATTACAAAGATGGTGCTTTATGACACCAAACACTGTTCTTCTGTGGACCAGGTCTTCAAATCTGGACTGGAAACTGGATTCAAGGTCCAGATTTGAAGACCTGTATTCTGTGGCATGTCTTACTGAACCACTTAAAGGCAGCTTTATTTATATAAGAGTGTACAAGTAGAGTAAACCACTGCAGAAGTCATGATGGGGCCTCTGAATGAGGAAGAACCTCTCTCATAGAGTCACTGAGACTCTCATTGTCTAATTTACAGAGAATGGTCTCAAATAGCTAGATTCTGGTGTCTGTTGTTGAAGTGTAAGCTTCAGGGTAAACAGGCGTATGTGTGTGTTTGTGTGTGTACATGACTCAGTCTGATCATATGTTGTGTTTGCATTCAGGTCACGCTGTTGTCACAGTGCGTTCACTCTTTAAATAAATCACATGATGCTTCACTCCAGTTGCCAACAGGGTACATCAAAGAACCTGTGTGTAGTCTTGAGGAAGCTAAGCTGTGTTTGGTGTGTGTGTGTGTGTGTGTGTGTGTGTGTGTGTATAACCAGTTCACATAGACTCTGAATGCCATGCAGAGTCATGCTCACTTTCCTCCTCTGGTTCAGGCCGCAGTCTTATAGGCAGAGATGATGAAAAGTAATACCTCACTTACAGGAGCACTCACACACACAGTCACATACACACACACACACACACACACACACACACACACAATGCAAACACAATCACACTCTTCCTGAACTTCCTCCTTTCTGTAAAACAAAGGCTGTACTTGTTCATCATTCCTCTAGGCTCCCTCTGCAGAGGTGAAGTGTCGTCAAACAGAGAAGTCTTTAGTCATGCTGTCTAGCAGTGAAACTGTTTCATGACTGTTTGACACAGCGTGAGGATTTCCCATGTATAACCAGTTTTGGAAAGTACTGAGGCTGTCAGCTGGTTAAATGGGGTCAAAAAGGCATTCGAACTACTGAGTGACCAGAAGAGCTTCATCTCTGTTAGAGGAAAACTCCAGAATATTCCTTTTATCCGTTTTCCCGATCATTTCATCATGGTCAATTCCTTTTACATCGATACCATTTTATGGCATTTATTGTTGGTGCTGTTAGTCAGTTCAGTTCAGTTCCATTCAATTTTTATCCGCTTCTTCCTGGTCAGGGTCATAGTAAAGTCACGGCCTACCTGGAATCGCGGGGTGCAATTGAGGCAGTTGAGTCAGTTCAATTTAGTGCCTGTAGAAATCATGGACAGCCCAGCCTCACTTAGACGCATAGCCACCACACCTCTAGCTACTCTGCTGGCTGGGTGCAGTATGATGTGTAGCTCAGTCCATTTCCATATGTTTCAGTAACAATACAGACAATTTTCCACCTAATTTTTCTGTCTTTCCATCTCCAGTGTCTAATTCCAGCAGTTCCAGCTAATACTGGAACATTTATTTATTTTCTCCCAAAAATCTTTTTTTTTTTTTTTTTTATCTGCTATATTGTAAACAGGCAGGGTTACACTTAGGAATGAAGTTATTAAGAGTCTTGGAGAGGAGTGTGTCCAAGCCTCTTTTGAGAAAGCCAGTGGCAACAGTGGCAAGGAAAAACTCCCTCAAAACAAGAGAAAGAAACCTTGAGAGGAACCAAGACTCAAAAAAGGAACCAATCCTTCTCTGGTTGACGGCGGATAGAAACGCAAAAAATACAAGAAAGCAAGTCTAGTTACAAGAAAGAACAGGGTTCCCATGTGTCCTGGAAAGTCTGGAGACTCCTGGAAAAGGAGATAATTGCTAGCAATGTCCTGGAAATGTCAGTGAGATCCTGGAAAAGTTGAGCTATTGAGCCACTGATGCCCTATTTTTTTAAGTTTATAGTGCTGCACTGCCATATGGAGAGATACAACCACCAGTATCATATCTTACCGTGTTTTTACATTAGATATGGATACGGATATCAGCTACATTGAGCCTAACTATTTTTTACAGATGTTTACAGATTTTTTACAGATTATAAGATGTGTGTGAGTGCAGGATACTTACTCAAGTCCATGCAGGACTATGCAGCATCATCCTGCTGTGAATTCAGTACTGAATTCATCTCAGTACATCTGAAGGAGAAGGAAATAAGAACAGAAGAGATGGGGAAAGGGAAGGGTTAAAGCAACAAAATGGATCAATAATTTTAACACTCCACTGAGTTGCAGTGTGGAGAATGGCTTCTCTGTCATTGCCAGTATGGAACTTGGGCAGGAGACCTTTCGCGAAAACCTTGGGTCATAAAATTATGTAATATTAATATTAGTAGAGCTGCCACAAATGGGAAAGCCTTTTAAACATCTGAAGGTTACCACTTTTAGTGGTAAGTTTACCCCAGCTTTTCTGAGAGGAAACAGTCGTTGGTTGATCAGGCTAAATGCTAGCTTGTCATTACTTGCCAGCTCTGCACTCCAGACTCTAGACAGCGTTCTCATTGGTTGAGAACATTTCCTGACCAATAAGAAGCTGCTGCTCTGTTCAACGATGAACACATCTTTTAGTTCTAGTTACAGGACCGTATTCTGTATTTCATGCAATAATTCTGTATTCACGGGACAGTGGGCAACCCTATCTGCAGCATATAGTGTGTACATGACATAAAGTGCAAAAATAATGTGGAAAAAAAAGTATTGGGACACCTACACATTACACCTACAGCAGCTTTTATGATATCCCTTTCTAAACCCATAGGCATTAATATGTAGTTGGTCCCTTCTTTTGCAGCTCTAACAGCAAGTTGGGAACTCCGTTTTTGCGTTAACGGCTTTTATGTATTACGTGCTGAGTTTTTCAGTAACACCCCTCACAGCTGATGGTGAAACATCTAGGAAGAAAGAACTTTCACCAACTGACTTGTGCCATTGGTGGCTCCAATTGCAGGATTACATTCTTTTACAAATGTGGGCAAAGGCTGACTGCATGGCTAGGGGCTTGAATGCAACACCTGAATTTGATAATTAAGAGATGTGTCCCCATACTTTTGTTCATATTGTGATTAGTTCCTATTAAACAGAAAAAGCCATTGGTCTCCAAATGCAATAAGGAGTTGTGTTACTATGCATGGCAGCAATCCATACGCTACAGATACTGCAGATAAACATGAGGTTTAACAGCACTTGGGTGTCGACCTGTAAGTGTCGTTGCTGCACCTCTGGCTGAAAGACACGTTTGCTTAAATGCAATTTCCATTATGTTCCTATTGGCTGTCAGCTTTGACTAGCACTCCCTTTAGGAGCTCACCAACATCACGTGGCAGCATGGCATTGGCAGAGGGATCTGGGTCATTTTTGAGCAAGTTCGCCAGAGTCCATCTCTGTGGGGCTGGCTGTCATAGCAACCTCTTGGAGGTCAGCATCTGGGAAGGCATATTTTCCCTTATTAACAGAGCGCTGCAACAAAGATGTCTGATCTAAGTTGAAGAGGACAGAGAGAGCGCATAGTTTTCTTATGTCTCTCTCTCTGCTGTAATAGCGCAAAGAGCTGTGAAGGCTCTAAAAACAAGTGCAGATTAAATGGAACCCAAACAGTGCTCATTGACTCAGAGCTCTTCCATGCATGAAGTCAAAGGCCTAGTTTACCCCTCAGCACGTCAAGTCCTTGACCTATTGCCCACTAGCACTATTTCCAACCTGACGGAGGCGTAGATGTCATAAGCTTCTGGAGCTATCAACCTGGCAATGCTACAGCAGTGTAAACACGTTACGTTTTCGTCCTGTGGGGACAAAGTACAGGTAGGCTCTATGACTCATCTTTGCTCTGGGATACACAGGAAAATCGTGGAGTACTGATCTTCAACCAAGGTACAGCTTTTTCTGTACCTAAATTCTAAAATGTTGAGGTGTGTGAGCTGAATGTGTGTGATTATGTAAAGCGTGTTTAATAGATTGATCACTGATTCTTTAAATGTCTGCCTTAATCAGTAGTTGGGATCCAAGTGGTTTGTTGTATGGATTTCTTTACAGTGGTGGTGATGGAAACCAGAGCTCGCAATGTTTACAAACACAAATATAGCCATTTTAGTTACTGTCCAAACTAACAGATCAATGTTCATGTCTCTTAGGGCAGCAGCAAATGATAATAATTGAATAATTGATTTTTCTCTCTTTTTTTTGTTGATAAATTACTAAATAACTCTTATGTAGCTGTTAACTTTTACAATTAGCTTGAGGTTGTTTTATGTGTATTATTGCTAACTAACAGTGAGGACAATAAATATGAACAGCTTATTCTAAACCCACTGTTTTAATGAATTGTCCTGTTTATATGTATATATATAAGCAGGACACACACACACACAAAAACAACTGTAATGTTTTTCTTGTCAAAATTTAAAACCAATGATGTGTAAAGTTATAAAATATATAACTTAGTATATAAAGTTATAAAATAAACAAAAATAAATACGTTTCCCCCTAATTTTTCATAATCAGCAGAAAATGAAACTAATAGAGACAAATATGAGATAGTAATTTATAGCCTTTATAAACTTTCAGCTGTTTATAATAAACCAAATCAAACAATCAAACAAGAACAATTTGAACAGAAGAACAGCCTTTCTAATGACTACTGAAGTCTCTGAATTATTCAACCCCCTGAAAAGAATCCCTCATAGGAGCACGCATTTGCAAATCAGGTGTGCTTGAGATAAAACACACCAAAAACACACCTGGACTGGCTATAGGGGTTTGTAGACTGGGACAGTTGATTGCATGTTAGAAATATGGCTTAGTCAAGAGAGCTGGCCAAAACACCATGAGACTAACTAGGAAAAGGTTACAAAAAGCTCCTTCAGCAAAGACCCTAAATGTTCCTAGAGATACAGCAGAAAGCAGAGTCCACTTTGGTGGGATTTGAAGGCGGCGGTTGCAGCATACAAACTAATGGAAATTAGTGATCTGGAGGCCACTGCCCATGAGGACTCTTAAGAATTCCCCTTTAACCCTTAAAATCCCCCTTTAACCCTTTGACGAGAGCTGTGAGTTATTACAGTACAGTACAGTGCTGTACTGTTTACAGTACTATTATGATTGCACTCAAGTAATGCACTGCTTTCTGAACATCTAAACTATGTGGGAATCTCACATGATGCCACTGTGTGTCTGCGTTGCCATTTTCGTGGCCCCTTCTTACTGTCTTCCTGTCTTAACTAACCAATTTGACGACGGTCAGTTATTTCAGTTGATTGACAAGTAATATCACTACAGTTAATGTTTAGAGCTGTCAGCATGAGTCATATTGATCAACACAGTATGACTAAACATGAAAAAACTATGGCGATTCACACAGTTAGCGAGTTAACGTCAACTGAACACTATAAGGACAAAAGTATTGGGACAATGCTCATTCATTGTTTCTTCTGAAAATTAAGGGTATTAGAAGAAGGCTTTCTGCTAGATTTTGAAGCACTGCTGTGAGGATTTGAATGCATTCAGTGACGAGCGTTAGTGAGATCAGTGATCACCACCCCATTTCTTCTCCAACTCATACTAAAAGTATTGGAACCGTGTCCCCCTCTAGCCCATGTCTTGCACTAGGCATGATGCCAATAGGTTCATGTTTATCTGCTCCAGAGTCCTATTCTATTGGCAGTACTTCTTTCTCTACAGGGACTAGACGAGCTGTGTGTGTGGGCATTTGCACATCTGAGATGGGCAGCAATGGGTGCAACATAAAGTAGCTTCTGGACATATAGTGTACATAACACCAGCCACCAGGTTTGCTGTTAATTATGTCTCTTCACTACTCCGTTCAACTACAGCGCAAACAGCTGGGTTTCTACCATATCCGTTTTGCTTGACCATCCAGGCATTTAAATAGCAGACATCAGCTACTTTCAGTGGCTTTCAGACTTTCACAAGAGCATGAGGGAGGTTACACCGAAATCCATATGTTTTATATATATATATATATATATATAACATCTGCAAACAACATTGTATATTTACATATATTCACTAGGCTGAACTGAGTGCAGAACACCATCAGTAATCCTTTCTCAATGAAGAGAACCCATGGAAATCTCTACAGCTGATGTTGTAACTGAAGATAAAAGTATGCCAGAAACTCCAGATGTCTGAAGTCTTCAGAACGTTCTGTGAGAACCAGTGGAGCACTTGATGCTCTCTCTTTCCCGCTTTCTTTTTCTCTTCATTGGAAAGCCTTGGAGAACACTTAGAACACAGATTGCCATGGAGATGCGGTGAATGTGTAAAATCCCAGGGCCATGTCTGGGACATTATTTCAGCATCCATCGACTGAACGTTGTGTCTGTGTATGCTTGTGTGTGTGTGTTCAGAGCCTCCTGTGTAGGTGTGTGTGTGAGAGAGAGAGAGAGAGAAAGCTCACCCACGTTAATAAACATTAACAAGGACGATAAGATAAGAATGGCACAAAGGCAGAATGACCACCCACACATCAGCCCAGCTGTCACTGCGTTGCCTGGGCGACACCAGCATGTCACAACTGTCGTATCACGCCACAGCTTCTTCGGACACAAGTGCCAGTGTCAGCTCGGCCTGAGCAACAGTAACAGTTTTGGTTTGGGGTTTTAGTGGGTAAAAATTACGCTGATTGAGAATATCGGCCGAGTCCATTTAACATGGTCAGTTGGACAGATGCCAATAGTTGTCTTGAAACAGTGCTTTACCGAGTGATATGATTGTCGGTTGTCAACCGTGAACGCATCAGAAGCTCTTGATTAATGGAGGTAATGTAGAATAAGGGGCCTCCCAGAAATCTCTGTGGGAGTTAGTTTCTGTATTTAGCTGTAGAGCAGTGAAACTGTGTTCTCTGGAATGATGAATGCTGCTCCATCCAATACTTTTGGGATGAGTTGGGGTGGTGATCATCCAACATCCTGACCAGAATGCAATCAAATCTTCACAGCAATGCTCCAGAATCTAGTAGAAAGCCTTCTTTCTTGGACAGTAGAAACAGGATCAACTATTTTTTAATACCCTTGATTGCAAAAGAAACAATGAATAACCAAGTGTCCCAATACTTTTGTCAATGTAGTGTATATACATATACCATATATGGGCATATATGAATCTTTATGTGATGGCCGATTCTCACAGAAACTGCAGACCTTTAAATCACTGAAAGCGAGAGGTTTTCCTATATCTAAAGCAAGCCATGTAACGATTAATGCCGGATAATACATCAATAAACTGATAAACTGGTCAGGCCCTGGTGTCGAGAGAACCTAAACGACCCTACCAGTTAGTGCAGTGGTGACTCTGTGGTCTATGATCTTTTAGTTGTGTAGCAGCCCACTCAACCAGAAACTCCATCCAGTCATCACACACTAACGATACAATCAACCGTCAGCTCAGTGTGGTCCTGCCTGGCTGTCTTCACATGAAGCCTGTTCTGTTCAACTGTCGCTGACCATTCCCCCCCATTGACTGGAAACCGTTTCCGTTTCCTTTAAACCTGAAGACACGTCAGCCACATAGTCCAGTTAAGCGTCTCCGGGCAGTTTGAGACTTTAAATAGACCTCTGACCTGTGACTGTTCCAGCTCATGAAGTTGCAGTTTGCGTTTGAGTTAGAGTGCTGTTTCTGTGCTAATATGGAGAAGTTCATGAACAGTAAAGCGCGGTAATGAGAGCAGTGGTTCCCCATAACTGTCAGTAGATCTGAAGTGCACTGTATGGACAAAAGTATTGGGACACCTGTTCCCGAAATCAAGGGTATTTAAAAAAGTCCTGTATTTGTTTCTACTGTCCAGGGAAGAAGGCTTTCTGCAAGATTTTGGAGGGAACATTGTGGTGAAGATTTGATTGCATTCAGCAACAAGAGCATTAGTGAGGTCAGGATGTGGAATGATCACCACCCTACCTCACCCCCAACTCCCCAAATCTTCCCAAAAGTACTGGATGGCACACAAACCATCATTCCAGAGACCACAGTTCCACTGCTCCACAGCATAGTGCTGGGGGACTTTATACCACGGGGCAAGACCACGCCTGGCATTAGGCATGGTGCCAATAGGTTCATGTTTATCTGCTCCAGAGAGTCCTATTATATTGGCAGTACGTCTTTACAGGAACTAAGCAAGGTGTGTGTGTATTTGCACTTAATACTACTTCTCTGCAGAAGCTAAAGCTACAAATTCAACCGGACCTATATGGTGTTATGGTGCAAACACCAGACTACCAGCCGTGACCACAGCGTACTGGCGCCTGTGTGTGTGTGTGCTGGAAGGTATTTTGGCCAAACATGTTGGCCAATATGTTGTGTTTGAAAGACGATGCTGCAACGTTGCAGCCTTACATCATATTTTATAAGAGCATCATCAACGTCAACAACAACAACAAGCAGAAAAAGACCTCTGAGGGACCCGTGAGCTTGTTTGTTTCCAGTAACTGCTGACACTGCAAGAGTGACGCAGGGTTTCATCAGAGAGACCGTCTCAGAGTCTCTGCTAAAATCATAATCCTCGATATCCTCACACCTTACCGTTTCATTCACCATCTAATAAACTACGTCGGAAGACAGCTGGAGAACACAACTGTGCGTGGGTAGCGATCTTTCAATGCTGTTCACAGCCCTTCTGTTATGAATGTAAATGTTTTCAGTAGCTTTTTACAATCAGCAGTCTTTATCAGTCACACACAGAACCCACACCGAAAGCACGCTTTGATTTCTGAACAGTCTGTTTTTCTCTCATAATGGACATTTCTACTCTCTGAAAAAAGAGATGTGTTTAGTGAGTTGCATTAGTTAGACATGGCATACACTATATGCCCAAAAGTTAATGGACACCCCTTCCAATAAATGCCTTCAGACACTAAGTCACACCCACTGCTGACACAGATGACACAGATCCACACACAACTCTTCTAGTACCTGTACAGAAGAATTAGCAATAGCCATTAGAATAGGACTCTCTGGAGCAGATAAAAACTAACCCATTGGCACCATGATGCCAGGCGTAGGCTAGAAGGCTATAAAGCCTCAGTGCTGAGCTGTGGAGCAGTGGAACTGTGTTCTCTGGAATGATGGATGGTGCTCCATAGGGGGCTCTACAGCCCCCTATAACAATTCTCTCAGCAATACTCCCTCCAAAATCTGGACAGTAGAAACAGTTACTCTAACAAAAGCAAGATAGAATATATTTTAAAATACTCATTATTTTTAGAAGAAACAATGAGCAGGTGTCCCAATACTTTTGTCCATATAGGCTATGTTGGTTAAAGTAGAGTTTTATAGGAGCCCTACCACCAGCAGTTTTTTTGAAAACCCCTTTTCCATTCTTTTTTTTACAATTTGGCTTTTCCACCTTGTTCTAGTGTAAAATTGTTTTTGCGATATGTGGGTGTTTTTCAAATTTTGGGCTTTTTCCCACAGGGGTTTTAACCCTGTGTGTGGATGGAAAGGTAACTAGTGGTAGCGACCTGAGGTAACCCAAGTGCTGGGTAAAATACAACAACCCAACAGGGTATTTAGAAAGTTCCCACTGCTCGCAAAACTACCCAACTGACTCTGAGCAGTTGGTGTAGCGTGGTGAATGACAACACTGCCTTCCCTCTGGCATTCCCTGGCTGGGGAAACAAACCACCCTACCCCAGTAAGTGTCCTTGGGCAAGACTTCCAATGCTGCCTTTGCCTACCTGTGTAACGTGGTTCAGATGTTGGTCTCTCTGGATAAGAGTGCCAGTCAAGTGCTGTAAATGTAAAAGTCAGTAGCCTGTAGTTCAGTATAATGGCTTCTGAGTTTTTATTGGCCAGCTGAAGTCGAGCCAGGCTGGCTCAAAACTGGACCCCTATGGAGCTCTCATATAAGTGTTCTCACTGGAATAGCTTTACATAGCATTTCCTCAGCTGGCCTGACTTCTGCACAGAGCCGTATATGAATATTATATATATATATATATGTGTGTGTGTGTGTGTGTGTGTGTGTGTGTTTGCTAGAGGCGATGTTACTCGTGATTGACAGCTGTAATGAGGATAGCTTAGCAAACTCTGAAGGCCTCAGCTGCCTGTAGAAATCGTGCTTATCCTTGTTTTTCCCTTCCCAGTGTCTCCTTCTTTGCCCACATCCCTGTGTGTGTGTGTGTGTGTGTGTGTGGGAGTAAGATGGCCTATTGCCCTGCTTGGTGTTAACTGTTGGTGAGTGTGTGTTCTGCCTTGTTGTGCAAGCGGATTGAATCATCAGACCACAGGTGATAAACTGAGCACAACAAAGATACAGGAGTTACCTGTGGTGGAAATGTGTGTGTCTGTGTGCTGTGAGTGTCGCCTTGTGTGTGTGAGTCATGCTCTAGTTTCATTAGTAGGAGAAATAGATACAGAGAGTTGCCACTTCTGATTTGAGAGAGAGAGAGAGAGAGAGAGAGAGAGAGAGAGAGTAAGAAAAGTAAAGTTGAAGAAGGGAAAGGCGTTGTCAGTGTGTGTGTTCCCTTGGCTGTGGCGGTTCTCTGAGATTACTGAGAGCTGTATGGACTGACAGTGAGGTAAGTACAGTGTTTGACTTCTCTCCCTCTCTCTCTTTACACATTTTAATGTTTTTCCTACCTAACTCATCCATAATCCTAATTTGCCTAAATCTAACTATCTGCTCTCTAATTCAATCTCTATCTCTCTTGACCTGTCTTCCCACTCTCTCTCCCTTTTTTCCTCTCTCCATCTCTCTCTCTCTCTCTCTCTCTCTCTCTCTCTCTCTCTGCTCATTAACTCAATCTCTCTCTCACACACACACATTTCTGTCTAATTCTTCCTCTCTCTCTCTTTCACACATTTTTCTTTCTAATTCCATGTCTCTCTCTCTCCACACATGCAAACACATAGGTGAAGTCTCTCTCTGTCACAGACACGTATACACAGGTGTAAACATACAGGTAGGGGTTAGCAGCTGTGTTGTGTGTGTGTGTGCGTGTGTGTGTGCAGTGCAGCTGTGTAGAGGGGCTATGCTGGTTCTAATGCTGTAACGTGTGCTCCTGGTTCCTAAGGCTGAAGTGCTGAGGGAGAGTTCTGTGTCTGTTCTTGAGGTTCTGTTTGGTTTGTGAGGTTCTACTCAGTGCACTGCAGCCTCTGCCTGTCAGATGATGGATCACATCAGAGTGTCGACAGCTCAACTGCTTAAAAGACCAGAGCTTTAGATTGGCGCCTTTTTCTTCCTCCGACTATCTGAAGAAAGATGCGGTGTAGATAACCACTCATCTGAATGTGCGTGTGTGTGTGTGTGTGTGAGAGAGAGAGAGAGAGAGAGAGAGTGTGCATGCACAGAGCGCATGAACAGTCAAAACAGCACAGGAAGGGTGGGCTCAGCTGCGGTAGGCTAGTCCCAAAATGAGTAGTGTGTGATTCGCAGCGCAATGTGTCAGTCAGATAAAGTGTCCTTTCGATTGGGTGGTGTTTTCCTGGCGGTGTGCCAGACCTCCTGCGGGGATTTTACCTTTTTCTCAGGAAGGAGAGATGTGTTGGCCGGGGTTTCCGGGGACCGAGGGCCCCTTCAGAACTCACGCGAAACAAAACGCTTCTCAGTTCTGCAGCTCGCTTCCAGCTACACACACACACACACTTTCTCAGAACACGCTCTTCTTTTCTCCCCTGTTTCTCATAACAGAAATAAGGGGATTAAAAATGGGCTGTTTGACTGCTCATTTACATATGCAAATGAGTTTCAGCAGCGTTAAGGCCAGTGGACTTTTGTTGTTTTACTAGAAAATCAAGAGTGGTCAGAAAAAGAAATAGAGAGCGGGGGGGCAGGAAAGAGCAAGACAGAGAGAGAGAGAGAGAGAGAGAGAGAGAGAGAGAGAGAGAGAGAGAGAGAGAAGAGTAGAGCAGTAGAGACAGAGAGCAAAAGTGATGAAGAGTATGAGAAAGAGAGAGAGCGCAAAATCAGGAGCAAGAGAGAGACAGAGAGAGCACAAAATAGAGAAAGAGATGAGAAAGAGAGCAAGAAATGGAGAAGAGAGAGGAAAAAAGAAGTGCAGGGGATTAAATGAATAGTTTGTAAAAGGGAGAGAGAGCGAGAGACACAGAGCGAGAATGCGAAGAGCAAGATAAGAAAGAAAAGCGCAGGCTGAGAACCAGAGCGAGGGCCAAACAGAAAGTCAGAAGTAGCTTGGCAGGATGGAGAAGGAAAGGAGAGATGGATGGAGAGAACGAAGGAAAGGAACCTAGAGTCTAGTGCTGATATACAGTGCATGGAGGTGATGCCAAAAAGCACATTCTTTGGCAGGGCAGCTGGCCGTTGTAAAAAGGCACTCTGGAACACAATGTTCGGGCAGAGAACTCGAAGACACGCAGAACGGTAAACAGAGGTCACGTGTGAGGAGGGGAAATGTCGCAGTAACCCTTCAGGTGCGTCTGATAAGCGGGATGAGGCACCACTGATTTCAGGATTTCTGTTCAGTTCAGTGGTTGAGACCGTCAGCCGTTCAGGGTTGTTTGCTGTGAAATGGGTCACTGTAGAGAGCCTTACTGACTTGGATTTGTGTCAGGAACTCAGATATACACAATTATAGACATATACACAATGATAGTTATATGTGCCGGACGAAAAGGGTTCTAAATATACTACTGAAAAAAAAAAGAAAAGTGGATTCCTCTTTGGTGCTATATATAGAGCCACCTACAACACTTCTCTTACGACTTTTCTGTGTAGGCCTATATAAGTTTAACTAGGAGCTAATATGTTGGATATGTTCTGCAACGCTAAGCTTAATGCTTGCCAAAATGCAGGTTTTGCCTGTACACTGTAAATGAAAGGTGTCTATAGGTAGTGATGAATGGGGGGGATTCTAAGGGCCTGTGACGGACAGGGCTTCTAAAAAATTATGTATTAAGTATTTTGGAAGAATTGTTTGATAAGTTGTGGGGCCCAGTGTAATACCTTTTCATGAGGGCCGAAATCTCTGGCAGCATCCCTTCATTTACTTTATGTATATCATTTTAATGTGCTGCTTTAATTAACTATATACATACATACACACACACATACATAAAGGTGTTCATCGATGATGGAATGAAAAATATTTAATTTAATGGAATGAAGAATATTTAAAAAAGAAAAAAGAAAATTTTAGCATCCAAAGGATTTACAGAACCATTGCTTTTTAAGAACCGTTTTTAAGAATGTGTGCCTCATGTGTTTATGTTGGTGGTGGTAAATCCAAACAGATACTGTTTGGGGATTTTGCCTTATGACATCCTGCATGTTGACCTGTTAAGGTTTTTAGAAAGTATATTAGTATTAGTATAAGGTTTAGACCAAAAAACTTAAGAAGTATTGTAAAATGATGTCTCAGGCATCACACGTGTCTGAAAAAATGATGTATAGAACATCTCTTTTATATAGTTTTTATATGCATTAAAAACATCAGATGTCTGATTGCTATCACCACCACCATGACCATTTCAGATCAAAACACTGTGAATGAGCTTGTTTATATTGTAATAATAGAATTATGTAGAAATGTTGAACCTATGGGGGAATTGTCCTTAAATGATCAAGTAATCTAATCTAGTATGTTATTGATTGATTGACTGGTGTTTTACTAAAAGCCAAACATTTTGTATAGCCTTTCAAAGATTCCACACTTTTTTCCTGAGAACATATAAACCTGCAGGCCTTAAAAAAGACTTACATTACTAATATACTTATTAAGGATACCCCGATCTGATCCACTGGATCAGGCCGATCCAGGCATATTTCAATGGGTCGGGTATTGGCTGTTTAATCCCAATCCAGTTCTAGGTCTTTGACCACAGTTTTCAGAGCACCATCTGGTGGCCTTAAGGCGTCATTAACGGACATTGCTCAGCCGGAAGCACTGAGGAGTGTTCTCAGACGGCACAAAAAGAGTTTTAAAATCTACAATGTGGAACTTTTACAGTGGAACCTGAAAACAGACCATAGTATCTGAAACGATCACTGAAACTAACCGTTTTACCAGCGGGAGAACCGCACACCTTTCGCTGTTTTTAAACCAGCACTGAAGAGCATATTCAGAACCGAGTGGAGACTAATGCTAATGCTAATACACACATGTGCTATAGAAACCTAAAGCACAACACATTCACCCACTATACACCAGTTATTACACACCAGGAGGCAACAAACAATATCAGTCCACTACACACACACACACAGAAAGCGACCTGACTGCAGTGTTTTAATTTGCTGGGAGCTGATTGGTCAGGAGGAGAGTCAGACTGGATTATAAGATATTAAACACTATGAAACATCATCATTGTCATCATTTTAAGAAAAGTCTCTACTCAACTAAATCAATCAGTCCAAAACGTCTCATTATAGAAGCTGATGCTAAAAAAATCAGCAGCTCATCTAATCTAAACTATGTTGACTGTGTCATTTTTTCAAACACAAAGATCAGATCAGTATCAGCTGATACTTAGCATTAAGATAATCGGGACATCCCTAATACCCTAATATAAAAAGTGTTTATAAAATGTGTTCTAAAATGTATATAAAATGATTCTGTATAATTCTGTATGTCCAAAACTGCATATTAATTGATGTCAGTCAGACACCAGAAGAGCCTAAAATATGCATCATCATCATTCAAACTGCCTCCCTATCACTAATGAGTTTAGTCTAGCAATCATGCCAGCGCTAACTGTCCCTGGATAAGTGTGGTTGGCTTACTGCCAAAAATAGCAGTACACCTTTTATCCAGACCTTTATGCCAACCAAAGTGCTCCTCCTAGGTACTCTCCCACTTCTATGTCCCGTCACTGTGGGACGAACGGTAAACTGAAGTTATGTCAACACACCTCCATTCAGGGTTAACATCATGGAAACTTAGCTTAGCTCACAATGAAACTGTTTGGTCATCGGTACAATTTGTCCATTCATCCGCAGACAAAGGGCGTCCAGAGGTGTTTACTCCGAATGACTCTTCCTCTTGTGCTGATGACAGGCTGCAGTTCTAAGAGTGGACACAGGGGGGCGGTGTGAAACCTGTCTCAGGTGCAAAGAAAAGCTGAGAAAAGCTGATCTGTTCTAGATCCGAATGTGTGATCTGGGACCAGATTTCTGCGTATCAGCTTCTTTATTTCATTAAAGGTGAGAATGCTCCTGGATCAGAGCCTCAGGGTGTTAAAGCAGCCTCTAAAACACGACACAGGAGTGTTAAGATACCTTTTCATATGCACTACATAAACATTCTATATATATACATATACACTATATAGACAAATGTATTGGGACACATACTTATTTATTGTTTCTTCTGAAATCAAGGGTATTAAAAAAGGATTTATCCTGCTCTTGTCTGATTAACTGTTGCTACTGTCCAGGGAAAGGCTTTCTACTAAATTTTGGAACATTGCTGTAAGGATTTAATTGCATTCGGCGAGTGTTAGTGAGTTCAGGAGGTAGGATGAACACCTGCGATAAAGGTTTCACATTCCACCACCTCTGCATCTGCACCCTTTTTCTCAGTCCTCTCAGTTTATCTCTCCAGACCTGCCTTGGTACAAGTGGAGTACCAGGGTACAAGAGGATGACCAACCTTAGTGCCCGCTTATAGTCTTAATGACATTTTATTATTAGCATTTAAAGGGCTTTGAAAGGCGAAGTGTTCCCAAACAATTGTTGGTCAGTGTAGTACGTATGCTTGGTGTGTGTGTATGTGTGGAAGACAGACACTCTGGTGCAGTATCATTACCCTAAGCAAAGGGACCACTAAACAGCATGAGGTCTGTTAATGAAGCCATTCGGAGTGCAGACAAGACAGGTTCTAACACCAGGAGTTATTCAGAGATTCAGCAGCCACACAGATCCTCAGAAACACAGAAAAAGAGGCAGTGAGAGACTAGAAGAGTGAAAGAGAGAGTGGTCAGGTTGGTGTTTGGATGGTGGTGGGTGTTGTCCAGTAGCATAGCTGTGGCTCAAACGCACCCAGGTTTGGCGGAGCTCCTGGAATGGCAAAGCACAGAGTTTTTGACCACTCTGCCGGCCAGAGCATCAGTCAGATAGCTCGATCTGGCTGGGTTTGTGACGAGATTTCTCAGTCTTACACATTCAACATGTTGTTCACAAGCACTTTCTGAGCTGCCGGGGCTCTGTGTGTGAAGCGGAGCTTCAGTTCTCTGTTCTGTGAGCTTAGCGTTTTCAGTACTAGTCAGGGGTGCTGCACCCATCCTGTTACGAGATCTGATACTGACTTCATAACCTCATAAGTCAGCAAAAAAGTGGGGATTTCTGCCTTTTAATCTGCTCTTATTAACTGATAGCTGATGCATTTGTTTCATTTGCTTTGTTTTCATACAGATCTGGGAACAGAATGGAAAAGACATACATTGTATACTTTATTCAACCTTTGTTATGGTTGTATCTAAACTAATTATTAATCATTGATATCTGATAGGGATTGTTAGGGATTTATATAATATAATGCAATAGCATCACTGTCATGCAAAAACCCTGTATCTCAATTTTGCCATTTTTTACTTTTTAACAATGTAATTCTGGCAGCTGTTGTTTAAATTGTGTCTAAATTTCATGATGCATAGACCAACAGAAATGCTCCAAGATGACTCAAAATAAAATATTTTTACATTTACATTTTTCTGTAAAGTTACCATTTGGTTACACAAAGATTTTTGAGATATGATATACATGTCAAGTCTAACTGTGTATGTGTTCTGTGTAGTTCGAATTCTTTTTTAAGTCAAATATTAAATTTGCATGTATTTTTTTTTAAATCAGTAATCCATCCCAGAAGTTTCCAGCTGATTGAAAAAGAATGCCAAGAGTGTGTGTGGCTAGTAGGAGCAGAGGGAGTTACTTTAAATGATCTAAAATGTAAGATTGTTGTGTTTTTTGCAAAAGTGTTTAGGTGATACATAAATGAATTAATATTCACTACAGAATTCCATATGTATTATTCTATAACCATAGCTAATATTCTGAATTGTGGCAAAAACAGTCCTAAATGGATTAACAATCAGTGTGTAATTGTCTCTACTGTGTATTTATTAGTTCTTTGCTGCTACGAAACATAACCTCCTTTATGGAGCACCAGAATGTATGCCAATGTATGCCAACTTTACATGAGGGACTATAGCCTATATATGTGCCTTATTGTATCTCATTCTAAGTATAGATGACATTTACTCCTTCTCTATAATAAATCCATAGGTGTCATCGCTCAACGACTGAGCAAGTGCAGTGTTCATTAGCTCCACAGAATCGCTTCCTTTTGAAGAACTGTGATTTTCAGCCCATCGATCCATACTTTTTCTAGGCTGGTATCGATTTAGGATACTCATAAATAATGTCTGCGCTAAGTGGCTCAATAGCTCATTCCAAGGAAAGTGTGGTTTGGGCGGGCAGTAGGGTGTGTGTTGGGTCAGCTGTCTTAAATGGCGACAGATTTCTGTAGTAATTAGAAAGTGACTCATGAGCTTTATTTGAAGACGGAAGCCAGAAAGGAACAAGCAGTTGGATTGGATTTATGATGAACATTTTACAACATATTAGAAGTTTGGGAGTGTGCACTAGCACTCGTTAAACATCAGCTTGTCTTAGGGAACTATCTGAAGATCTGAAATTTAAAGTGATCGATGCCCATGAGGCAGAGAAAAACTATAACAAGATAAAGCCTTTTCAGCTTGCAGTTGCATGTTAATGGTAAATGGCAGTTCAGGAGAACTGTGGCGGTCAAAATGAGATCTGGAAGACTCATGGAGAGAACTACTCGTATGCTGGTCAGACAGATAAATCAAAACCCCCATACGAATCTCTCTGCATATGATTCCCATGAGACATGAAAGTGTAGGTGAGTTGGAGGAGGGTGCAGTGTTGCTTGTACAAACAGTCTGTACAGCAGAGTCATAAGAAGGAAACCGTACCTGCCATCTCCCTATGAAACATCTGCTATAGGACATCTAGAGACATTTCTGAAATGTCCGGATTTTGGAAACAATAGTCATAGTCTTTGGTCACAATCAGTACATGTACATGTGATGAAAAGAACACTTTGCCAACTGTGAACTGCGGTCTTCAATGCTTCAGGCTTGCATTGCAGCCAGTGGCATTGGCAAAATTGCACAGGCGAAAAGAAAAGTGGATTTCACTAAACACCTGAAATATAAATGATCCATTCAAAGGCTGAAGCTGAAAAGAGGAAGGCTTCTACAACAGGATAAGAATCCAAAATATACCTCAGAGTTTGATTGGCATTTTTAGATGATGAAGTGATGCTCATTCCCATCACTTATCAGAGAAAACTAAAGATGTTTGAGATGTGAATCAAGCAACAGTGCTGTTTTCTTGCTGATCTTGAAGAGCAAGGGCAACGGGTTTATGTTTACACAGACAATTATAACTATGTTATATAATAAAAAACAGTTTCAGGTCCTATTAGCAGCCTCCATGTGAATATACAAAAGCTGGAGGGGCTGTGTGAGCTCTGTTTTGCCGTCATAGTGATAGTGTATTGCCTACGGTTGGAATCACACAGAATTAAAATATCAATAACGCCCCATGTTTTTTTTGTGGCGCCTAAAATTATGTACAGCTACGTTCATGACTCCATGGCAACAGATGAATAAACATCTGAAAGGACTGTGTTGTTAAAGGAGACACTGCTGCTTGGAGACCTGTTATATGATGGAGTTATGTAATCAGCTAGACAAAGATGGATCTGGAGGAATCACAGAGTTGCGCTGATGAAAGTGTGAGAGAGTTGAGCCTCAGAAGGTGTGAGAGGGGGCTCGGTCAGTGTGTGTGTTAAAAAGATTGATAGTGTGTTGTGCAGCTTCTGCTGAAGGTTAATGATGATTGCAGGGACAGAGCATGTGTATGCCTCTGGCATCAAGGTTTAACACGTATGTTTAAAGCCTGTGTGTGTGTGTGTGTGTGTGTGTGTGATGTCAAGGTTGACTTTGATTTATAAGGGGAAGAAAGCTCTTGGTGAAGTCAATGTGGTGGCTAATGGTGAGACCCGCAGCACAACTGGGATGTGTGTGTGTGTGTGTGTGTGTGTGTGTGTGTGAGTGAGGGAGAGAGAGAGAGAGAGAGATCCTAGATTGTGTGTGTGAGTGCTAACAGTGTGTATGACACAGAGAGAGAGAGAGAGAGAGAGAGAGAGAGTATGAGTTTTTATAGTGTGTGTATGAGAGACAGAGCATGAGTGTGTGTGAGAGAGTATGGGTTCTAACTGTGTGTGTGTGTGTGTGTGTGTGAGAGAGAGAGACAGAAAGAGAGAGATGAAATCTATCTCTGTGTGTGTGTGTGTATGTGTGTGTGTGTGAGAGAGAGAGAGAGAGAGAGAGAGAGAGAGAGTGAGTGAGAGAAAGGAGTAGGGGTTCTAACAGTGTTTGAGAGACAGTGTGTGTATAAAAGAGAGTGTATGTGTTCACACACACGCCGTGAGAGAGGAGAGAGAGAGCAAGTTATATCAGTGCATGTGAGAGAGACAGTGAGTGTATGGTTAAAACAGAGTGTTTGTGTGTGTGTGTGTGTGTGTGTGTGTGTGTGTGTGTGTAAGAAAGAAAGAGACAGGGAGTGTACGAGTTGATGAGTGTATGAGTTAAAACAGTGTGTCTGTGTGTGTGTGAAAGAGAGAGAGCATATAAGTTCTAACAGTGTATGTAGAGGAATGGGTATCAGTGCTGGAAATGTGTGTGTATGTGAGCAAGAGACTGAGTGCCAAGAGTATGTGTTTGTGTGTATGAATGCTAAAAGGGTGTATGTGAGAGAAAGAGCGAGAGAGACAGAGAGACAGAGAGAGAGAGAGAGAAAGAGTGTATCTGCTTTGTTTACCTGTCTGGCAGAACGTGAGGAATGTGTGTGTGTGGGCGAGCGTTTGCCTGATGGTGCTTGTTGTGAAGTGGTCCTGCAGGACTTTTGGCCTCTGTCCCTGGTTCACGTACCTCTGATGAGCTGCAGCTGAAAGAGGATTAGTCAGAAGTCCCTTCATACCTTCAGCTGCTCTGATCAGAGATGCCATCCGTCACAGCGCTGACAGACACCTGCAGATTAAAGGCAATGTCGTTTTTCAAATAAGTATGTAACTGTTGGAGTTTCAAAATCCTCCGCTGACTCTTCAGCCCGGTCCATATATGGAAACTAAGTTGAGGATGGTTAAAGATTATACGTTGCACAAACGCATAACTGCAGCCTTCCGAAGGATCCACACATCCTGCAGAGTCTGCAGGGTCAGCCAGTTTCAGCTAATCTCAGTGATTTCGAGCGTGGCATGATTGTTGGTGCCAGATGGGCTGCTTTGAGTATTTCAAAACTGCTGATCTCTTGGGAGATCTTTAGAGTTTGCTCAGGATGGTGTAATTAGCACCGTGTTGATGAGCGAGGTCAGTGGAGAATGGCCAGACTGGTTGGAGCTGACAGAAAGGCTACGGTAACTCAGATGATAACCTCTCTGTACGTTTGCAGGGAGCAGAAAAACAACATGGAATCAAAGTTGAACATGTTGAACATTGAGACAGCTGGGCTACAACAGCCGATCACCTCAGTGTCCACTTCTATCAGTCAAGAACAGAAAGCTGAGGCTGCAGTGAGCACAGGCTTGCCGAAATTGGATATTTAAAGACTGAAAAGCATGTAGCCTGGTCTGATAAATTCGCTGAGGACCACAGATGGTAGAATTCAAGAATTTGCACACCACAGCATTATCTGGGTAGTTGTTTAAGCCCACTCTAAAACCCAGTCACTTTGTGTAGTGGTTAGGAGGCATCTGAATATCTTGTGAGTGGGCCAATACATTCCAAACACAGCCTATCACTGGCTTTAAGACATGACTGTGTCTGTCATTGTTGTCCCACAAAAACCTTGTATCTCCATTTTTTTGTTTTTCACTTTTTGACATAATGTAAATCTGACATTTGATCTTTATATGATATTAAAATGGCGTGATGAATGGGCCAATAAAATTGCTTCAAAGGGACTTGGAATTAAATAATTTTACATCGACTTCAAGTTAAGAAGGCTTTTTCCTTCTCCTGTAAATTTGCCATTTGATGATGGCACAAGGTTTTAGCGTGAAAGTGACGGTATGGACGGTATTAGACATCTCTCCATCTACTGAAGGCAAATCTTCAGCTTTGAGCTTAACGTTCTTCAGCTCTTCTGTGTACTGGTGGGGATGGGTGGAGAATAGACAGATGGATGGACAGAGGAAAGAAAGAGAGGAAGGAAGTGTGTCCAGCCGATGGACACACGCTGCAGCTGGAGGGGGTGAGAGCTGTGAATGACGAGAGAGAGAGAGAGGGTTGTGAATTAGGAGTGGATAAACTGGGTAAAGGGTCAGTGGGCAGAGAGGAAGATTCACACACACACACACACACTCCACAGTGACTGACCATCACGTTCCTGTGAGCTGAGTCACATGACCACAGCATGAGTCGCTCCTCTGCGGCGCCAGGGCCAATCCCATCTGCCTTAGTGTATCTGTGTTTTTGCCTGTGTGTGTGTGTGTGTTTGTGTGTAAGGTATACCACTGGATTCCTGTGCTGTGACTTGCAGAGGCACCTGTCACAGTGGTCATTCAACTGTTATCCGTTATATCGTAATTTGGTGGTAAAGGGGTGTGTGTGTGTGTGTGTGTGTGTGTGTGTGTGTGTGTGTGTGTGTGTGTGTGTGTGTGATTAAGTGGAATTTCCCTCCCGGTGCACGCTCAAAGAGAGTGATAAGATATTTTACAAACCTGGCACTGGTCCACAGTGCAGGTGTGTAAAAGCCTGCTTTGGTGATCGGATCACATATGGGTTTCACTTTTCCGCATGAAAAGCCAGGTGTAAACACCCCCAAGACGCTCACGATCGTATCACTCACACCGCATTCAGAGACATGTCAGTCAGACATGGATCTCTTCCACATTTAATACAATTGTAAACGGAATGCGTCAGATTTCAGATCAGATTCCGTCAGGCAAGCAGAAATACATCTGTCCAAGAAAACATAGATAGTAGACCCAGTAGATGACAGCAGAATTACAGTGTTTTTTTTTTTTTTTTTTGCAGCTTAAACAGCCCGTCACAGTTCCTGATAGTGAGAACCATCTTTTGTTCCACTGTGTTGTAGAACCCCCACCTTTCCTCTAAACTGTTCACAGTCTCCCGAAGCACATGTTAATGAGTTGTTTACATAGGAAAGTAAAATCCAATTTCATCTGGTCACACTAGGGATTCATTTTAAACGTAGATGCAGATATTATTCAGATACAAAACGTATGTTAATAGCAGGTGTGAACAGGCGCAAAATACAGCCTGTTCAACACGGTTCACACTGGTTTACTGTATGTATCTAATGGTTTCCAGTAGAGGTGGGCATTAGCATGCTATTGTATCATTATTGTGATCAATGATAGCATTACTGTTGAACTGGAATTAGCTCAGCAAACCTTGAGTTAAACTAGTGACACTGATGTCAGTTTTTAAATGTTGCCTTTGTGTCAAAATATTGTGATTTTATTTTTTTTTGCCAGATCTTTGGTAGAGATGATACTGTCTCAGTGCAGACAGATTGTATACTGCCAGTAGAATAGGACTCTCTGGAGCAGGTAAACATGAACCTACTGGCACCATGCCTAATGCCAGACGTGGGCTAGAGGGGTATAATACAAAAAAAGAATTGCGTTGTTCTTGTTGCAGGGCTAAAACTCTATAATATGGTATGCTATGTGGCTTCTGTGTGAGCCCTTGTGGTGCTGTAAACCCAGCAATAAAAGCAGAGCTCATCACGTTTCCACAAGCTCACCATAAACCGAAAAACAGCATGTTGTGAATGGGCTTGTTAAACCACATCTGAGCATTTTGTTCTCCAACCCATATATATGTGACGTACATATGTATGTGTGTGTGTAGAAGAAAAGTAATGGTTAAGTTTGCACCACAGTTTGAACCTCACAGGGGAAAAAAACGGAAGGCTAACCCAGGTTTCTTTAATTTGACTGTAGACAGAAGCCCACGTTACGGTTTGTTTCATCTAGGGCCTTATCGTCTTCTCTTAGGTAGTTATGTAGTCCATTTACCTCGTAAGTCTGAGTTGAGCGCATACCAGTTAAATATTCATACACTATTTCCAAACATGTCCTAAACACTGTTCACTAAAGACTTCAGAGTTTACAGCCACTGGTTTGACAGCTGTAATGGCCGTGTAATGGCGAGTCCAACCAAAATGTCCCAGGTTAGCATTGTTAGCCATACCAGTTGATGACAACGCAGTATACAGTACTTTGCGCATCCAAAAACACCATGGAAGCACGTCCACAGACAGAAGTTGGACAGTGCTGTGAGTCCAGGACCAATTTAGTGATACACAAACAGACAGACGCGCTAATTTACTGTAATATTAATAAAATTACTGTTGATGTACGGGCGGCCATCTTGGATTTTGAACCCAGGCTTGGCTCAGACTTTCTGAGTAGGAAATCCGACTCGTGGGGATCTTCCAACTGAAATGTCGTACCTGGAAGTCGGAAATTTCGGACATCCAGCTTCAAATGGGTGTCTGGGTAGCAGGTGCTTGTGAATTTACCATATTTACCCCAATCATTCATAAAGTGTGTCCCTGTGCGACTGCGTGCTCCTAAACAGGACGGTACACCTGGTGTTTGATTATTCAGCTTAGTGCGATGAAATTATGCCAATTTCAGGACGTTTATCACTTTAATGTAACTTTTATTATGTTGTAGGGTAGGTTTACGAAAAGATCTAGACATTTTAATAACATGTTATATGGGAGGGGGGGGGGGGGGGGGTGGTGTTACACTTTTGGCAAAACAAGCCCCAAAGTTCCCAAAGCGCACCAAAACATCTCAGAATGGCTTCAACTGAATTAAAGAGCTGTTTTAAGGTCCTGATTTTTTTTCAGTCAGCGTTTAGGGCAGGCAGTGTAGCTTTCAGCCCATGGAAAGACCCCACAGATACAGGAAAACACGCCGCGGTGTGTACGTGCGTGTATGGGAGAGATATGCGAGCTGCAGCTCATTTGGTGTTTATCTTACGACTAGTTTGGGCAAAAGTCTGATTATAAGCTTGAAGCTTCCAAACAGCCAAACAAAAAGAGAGGAAAGCATTAGTCTGAAACTAGCCCGCGTCCACCGGCTCTCTCCGCGCCCAGCGCACAAGCCTACACGCAGCCGCTGCTGCTGCTGCTGCCGCCGGGGCAGCCTGGCTTCTGTGAAGCGCTCGCCCTGGTGGTCAGAGGAGTGAACTGCAGCTTGGGGATGAGTCAGAGTCCAATCGTTTACTGAAAAGAGGGAAAGGGGAGAGGGAAAAGGAAGGGAGAGAAAGAGAAAGTGAGAGATTGCTTTCTTGTTGAGTCATTTGGTGGGCATGGATTGACTGGATGTGTCGTATGTGACTGTATTGCTCACGCTCACACACTCATACAGATGCAGGAGTGGCAGCTCTGATCATTAAACCTTCAGTGCGCTGTAGAAGAAGGAGATTGCTGGGTCATTCTGGAGCTCAGTGGCTCTCTTTTTCTCTCTGTATCTCTCTGTGTACCCCCCACCCCCCCCCTCTCTCTCCCTCTCTCTCTCTCTCTCTCTCTCTCTCTCTCTCTCTCTATCTCTGTCTAACTGCACTGCTCAGTTGTTGAGGTGATCAGGATGGACAGCCGCGCCGGCCAGGATATCGGAGTGAGTGTGTGAGTTACACTTTCGTCTGAGCTGTTGGTACACTAAGTGTTGCTGTATTTGGGCTGTGGAAGTAGAAGCTGTGTGTGTGCAGGTGTGGGTGTATTGGTATTGGTTGAGGTGGGCAGTATAGTATCAGTATGAATTGCCAGTGATATTTCTTACGCTACACACTAGATCAGAAGATTTCTGATAAGTTGGAATTTATACATTTATATAATGAATATATATATATATATATATATATATTATCCACCAATTAGCCTTAACATTAGTGACGGGAATCTTCATCTACAGTGGCAGCAAGTGAACAGTCAGTTCTTGAAGGTGATGAAGGTGTTAAAAGCAGGAAAAATGGGCAAGCATAAGAATCTGAGCCACTTTAACAAGAACCAGATTGTGATGACTAGACAACTGGGTCAGAACATCTTCAACATCAGACAGGCCTTGTGTGTGTGTGTGTTTTCTTTTTGTTTGTTTGTTTGTTTGTTTTGGTATGCACTGGTCAGTATCTACCAAAAGCTATCCAAGAAAGGACAGCCAGTGAACCTGCGACAGGGTCTTAGGCATCTTGATTGATGCTATCCATGGAGGCTCCACCGCATATCTTATAGAAGGATCTGCTGCTGACGTTTTGGTGCCAGATACCACAGGAAGTCCATGCTTCGAATGGTCAGATCTGTTGTGGTGGTCTTAATAAGGGGCCTATTAAGTGTTATGGCTGATTTGTGTATAATAATTATTTATATATGTGCTTATAGATGCATTTTTGGCTTTTCCTTCCAATAGAAATGCTTTAAAATGACATTTTGTTACATTGACCTCTATTTGAAGGTTGTTTTCCTTCTCCTGTAAAGTTGCTAATTTGGCGATCTATGTTTTTTTTGCAAGACAGCATCAAGGTGTACTAA
The DNA here is from genome assembly GCF_030463535.1 of Salminus brasiliensis. NCBI lineage: Eukaryota > Metazoa > Chordata > Actinopteri > Characiformes > Bryconidae > Salminus > Salminus brasiliensis. Next base: position 48,391,538 of record NC_132879.1, read on the forward strand.
ATCCAGTTAAGCCGGCCTAATTACAGAATGCTCTCTATGTAATGTAACACATATCAGTGTTCCTTTAGTACTGCCGATATCTACGATATCCTAAGAAAGGCATATTGCAATGTCATTTATCACGACAATGGGGAATATCATCATATTGCCCAGCTTTAATGAGTGTCCGTAGCTTCTGACTGAATGTTTAGTGTAGTCGTTGATGATAAGGCCTCAGGAACACTCTTGGACTATGTAATCGATAAGCTTCTGTTAAAATCAAATATTAACACAGCTGTTGGACACTGTATGTTCTAGATAATGGGATGAGGAGTGTTTCCTTAGAGGTGAATAGGTTCTGTTAGGGGACTGCCAATATGCAAAATTCAGAATTCAATTTCAAGGGATACGTTTATGTATTTCTCAATACAGCAAAAGAGGATTAAAAGGAGGATAATAGTGAGTGTCTGAAAGTGCGCTGTGTTCATATGTTAATCTGTTAATGTGCGTAGCTTACATCAGACATCTTCACATTCAGCACACTTTTGGTGATTTTCCTGCTCAACTCGTCTGCTAATTACCAGGTTCAGTAGGTGTGTTTAGCTGGGAAGCCGCCAAACTGCAGGACAATGGCCCTCCAAGATCAGGCTAAAATAATCCTGACATGTATCAGTTTGATTTAGTTTGATGGTTTAAATGTTTAAAAAAGACACCATAGATCTTTAATTCTGAGTCAGAAGCTCTGTTAAAGGACTCACATTGGAATTCTGCTGAGTCATTTAAAGGGGCTGTATACGATTTCAATCCAGGAGAATTTTTGTGAAATTCAGCGACCAGTTCCTCAGGGTTCACTAGCTCTCTGCTCTATTTGTAAGAAAGTTGTGGAGAAAGCCCTGGCTTTGTAAATGAAAAAATAAGGCTAGGATAGGGACACTACTCCAGCCAATCAGCATCAGTGAGGTGCTTATGCACAGGATGGGGGAAGCGGAGGGGCAGGGGTGTATCTGGCACAGGATATGTGTTGAACTACCTTGCGTTGTCAAGGAGAGATGGCTGAGCAAAAAAGGACAAATTCTGATGAACAAAAGCTGAGTTACTTTAGATTTCTAAGATCAAGTTCTAAGATCAGGCGAGGGCGGAGACACGTGTAAACTTTGTTAAGGCGGTTCGGCAGTGGGGACCTCTGAACATTAAAAGGCAACAAAAAGGATGAGGATGTTGCTTTATCCCTTTGCTTTTTCACAGAAATTCCTGTGTTGTTAGCAATTTGCAAACCAGCAACCTAGTTAATTCGAACCTAGCTAAAGCTAATAATTTGCAATGGCGATGGGACGGTTCGTAAGCTCAGTGTTCTTACCTTAGACAATGGAGGCCGGAGCTTCTGAAGCAGCACCGAAGGGAGGGGTGTGTTTGTTTTGCTGTTCAAATATTAAAAATCGTTCTCCAGAATTGTATACAGTGCCTTTAATTGTGGATGTGGCTGTAGCATAAGCCCCTCCTCCTTCTTGCCCACTTCACTCTGATAAGCTGCACCCAGGTGCCTCATTTTGATCGTTGACAAAAGATACATTACGTTACGATAAATGATAAATAAGAGACTCGGAAGAGAGCAAGAGGCATATTGACGATACAGGCTTAAGTCTCAATAGTGTCTCAAATTCGATTTTTCAGTGCGTATTAAAATCGTGGCACTCTTATTTTCTGCTTCCTGAGAAGCCGGAAAATGTCTGACTGACTGCAGTGTGTTGTTGTTGATCAACGGCTGTAAATAAACACAATGTGTTTACATCAGACTGCTTCCGAATGAAGCAATTATGTGAAGATTCGGTACTAATCTCTTTCTCTCTCAAGCTCTTCACTTACTTTCTTTTTCCACACACACACGTGTGAATATGTGTGTGTGACCTTGTGTTGGTGGGTGTGGTGCCTCTACCTTCCCTAACCCTTCTAGCACCTACTGTCACTAAACTTTTGCCTACTTCTCTGTCTTTCTCACACACACATACATTGGTGCACTGTTCATGTTAATGCATACTTATGTACTTACATACTAATACTTATGTGTTAATGTATCATGTATCTGTATAGCTTTAGCTTTTAGCCATTTTAGCTTTACTTCCTGAAGGAGCTGTTGCTTTTAGTCTGGACGTCCTCTTGTGGGCTGGGTGTATGCTGGTGGCTATGGGGCCCTAAGTTGCCGCGTAATTCGAGTTCACGGTTTGCCACACCATGTACCGAACTCTCATAATTCAACTATGCAGCGATGGCTATGGTGGCTGAGTGGAGCACTGGGTTATTGATGGCAGGGTGAGGGGTTTGATACCTGGTACATGAGCAAGGCCCTTAAACTTCTCTGCTCCGGGGAGGCTGCAGTGGAGGCTACCCACTGCTCAAGGCATGTGTGCTTACTGTATCACTGCGGGTTAAAGGGGTTAAATCGGTGTCCACAATGGAACAACTAGGGATTGCCCTTGTCTTTGTCTCATGCTAAGACACAGTTTTCCATTCTAGGGCACCTTTAAGAGGTATCTCTCCAGCTGCTAAATTCGGGGCTCACCAGTTCTTGGCATAGAGAGCTGGAGTCCAGCACAGTGTGTTGATTTTCCTTTTCTAAAAGAAACACTTAACCTGGTCATTAACTAATGAACTGAATCAGCTGGGTCTGTGCTGGAAATCACCACACCAGCCCTCATTCCATCAGATACGGCGGTGCATTTAGGGCATTCCAGGTCTGCTAGATTGCACCGTACAGTAGCAGCTGCAAGTGAATAACTCAAGTCTGCTCAGTTCAGTGTGGATGAAGCGAGAGAGAGGGAGCAAGAGAGAGAGAGAGAGAGCAAAGATAGTGGAAGGTAGAAGGGGAGTTCCGTTCCACACTGTCAGAGCTGTGTGTGTGTGTGTGTGTGTGTGTGTGTGTGTGTGTGTTTACCCTGTCAGGGCAGGGTCACTCTTCCTCTCCTCCCTGGTCTCCTGGGCAACAGGCCTTGGCACTACGGTTACAGTGAGCGGGCTCCCTGTTAGGGGAGTTGGGGAGTCTGCTCGACATTTAAACACCACTGAGCTGCCTGCACTGACGACCCGGAGGCACTGAAGCCAAAAGGGGCCGGATGGGCAGCATTAGGGGGTTGGCGGAAGTTGGGGGAGATGGGGGTGGGGGGTTGTTGATGTGTTTGTGAATTCAGGTCTTCAGGTCTTCAGTCATAGTCAGTAACCAGTGCTGAAGTAACAGTCTGTGGTAGCAGTCGGAGGTAGTGTACAGTAGCAGGTGGAGGCAGATGACCACTGCTATGGTCTGTTCAGCTCTGGTGATTGAACTGTGAGCCACACTCTAACACAGGAATGCTGCCCACATGCAGGTATAAAGAGCCACTAATGCTGGGAGAATTGTGGGGCTGTGTGTGTGTGTGAGAGAGAGAGAAAGTGAGTGAGTACTAAAGTGCCAAGGAGAGGGTGGAGTCAAAGTTATTCTCTCTCTCTCTCTCTCTCTCTCTCTCTCTCTCTCTCTCCAACAGTGCCATATTTCTCTAATTCTCTCTCATGGGTGTGTGCTTCCTTTTCTCTTTTTTTCTTATAAGTGTATGTGTTTGAATCTGAGTGTTCAGGAGGGCTTAAATAGACACACCCAGCTTTAGAAGGAGATTTTGAAGTCTCTCTCTCTCTCTCTCTCTCTCTCTCTCTCTCTCTCAGCAGAGCGTAATTGGCGCTCCACATGCAGGTGCTCTCCCGAGGCAGACAGTAAAGGAGCATGAAGCTGGCTGGATGAGTGACCTGCTGAGCCGCGGGAGTGGATGGTGGACGGAGGCGTCTCAGCAGCATCAGCCATGATTGAACCCAGCATGATGGCTCACCGAGGTCCAGCCTAAAGCAATCGTTGCGGGATCAGGTAGGTGCGTAGATCACTGAGGGAAAAGCAATTAGGCTTACATTAGACCCGAATGCTCATTATATGATTTTGTACCTAGATCGAAAGTGTTTGTGGATGTGTGTGTGTGTGTGTGTGTGTGTGTGTGTGTGTGTGTGTGTGCATGCGCATGTGTACATCTGTGTGAAACCGAGACCTGAAAGTACGTCAAACGGAAGGTAACTGAATCTGTCCGGCTTGGGCTAACACTGCTCGGCTGCTCCTCCACACTCTTGGCGCATTGTTGTGCTATGCAGTTTACCTGCTCAGAAGCAGTGTATATGTGTGTGTGTGTGTGTGTGTGTGTGTGTGTGTGTGTGTGTGCTTGCTCGTTAGTGTTTGATGCATGGGAGAGATGGAGGGAGCGATAAAAATAGGAATGGTCATGAAAGAGGAGAAGAGGAAAGCGGCGAGGGAAAATGAGGGCCAGCGAGAGAGAGAGAGAGAGAGAGAGAGAGAGAGAGAGAGAGAGAGAGAGAGAGAGAGAGAGAGAGAGAGAGAGAGAGAGAGAGAGAGAGAGAGAGAGAGAGAGAGAGAGAGAGAGAGAGAGAGAGAGAAAGGATAAAATGAGGGCACTCTCTCTGACGTAAATCTTGTGTGTGAACCACACCCCCCCCTTTCGCCAGTGTGCTCACGGGTAAACAGCAGTGGGCGTGTGTTTGCGAGAGTGTGTGAGTGTGTGTGCGTGTTCTCTGTTGTGCAGACAAATGGAGCCCTCGGGAAAACTAGGAAAAAACATGTTTTGTGGAGGAAGGCGAGCTATTGAGTAACACTGGCTGGGTTTAATAGAGTGTTCTCACACCAGCCAGCAGGACGTGACCGGCCGTGACGGCATCGCTACGCACAGGAGCAGCCAATGAACTGGAATTCTGCTCCACATGGCCCCGTGCGTCTGTGCCTTGGATTGTCTTGTAATGTTAGTGTTGATGTCAGGTACCATGGAGCTGTGGTGGCAGGCAGCTGGATGAGTTGACAGCGCTACTTAGTCTGAGCGCAGTGCGGAGTATGTTGCTGCTGGAGACTGAACTGTTCGAATTGTAGGTATGTTGTTGTTATTTTGCCGTGCTGTTTATATATGTCATTACAGAATTACATAATTAATGGCCGTGAGTTACATAACATATTACATTCACTTTCGGTTTACTTTCCGGGCTGACAGAGAGTCTCTGAGACTTCTTTTTATCTTGTCTTGCCATAATATTATGACCACCAGCTAATGGGAATGTGGGAGTGGGAATAACCACCCTTGGCTTTGATGACACTAACAAGACGCTGTGGGACGGACTATATTAGATGATGGAAGATGTCCATTGGCACACGGTGGTGCGCCGATTGCTCTGTACCCTTCTCCCTCTCTCTCATCTTGTGCCATCTCTTTAACCAAAATTAGCAGTTTCCGAGACACTGCCATTCTTGTCACATACTTCATGCCCTTTTGGACATCAGTCAGATCATGTACGTTACCCATGACGATCGTTTTGTACTCTGCTACAACTGACTGGTGTGCACGCTTAGACATACAAGCAAGAAACCCTTTCACGTGTCATCGGTGGCGTCCTGGGCCGAGTTCATTCCAAACCAAGTGGCGGTCATAATGTTCTGATATGACTGTGACAGTGGGCGAAGGAAGGGTGTACCGATAGTGGACGTCTTGCAGATTGAGTGCCTCCCAACAACATAACAGTGGTGTTCCACGGGCCATTGATGCCAGATGGGATCGACGACTCCAGCAAGTGGTACGGTGCAGTCGATGCACCACTGTGGAGTAGTTAACCTCTGTAAGGACCACCTTTTATCACCTAATACAGTGCATGCCATGGTGTTATCCAAACCGTGGGTGGTTATTCCCACTATTGGGTAGGTGGTCATAATATTAACTTGTCAAGACCTCTTAACTTCCTGTTAGTGATCATGATTGACTACAGCTAGTAGCTTCTCTGTTCCCTCATAAAAAGGGTTTGTTTGACAGCAATTATTAGATTGACCTGAACATGGTACAATATGAGAAAGTCCAAGGAGCTCAGGACAGATCTGACAAGGCATTTAACCCCAAGAACACTGTACTAGCTGTTAAGCATGGTGGTGGTAGTATCATGGGCTGTTTTGCTAGAACTGCACAAACTGGATGGAGTAATGAAGAAGAAGGACTATCTGATATTTCCTCAGTAATACCTCAAACCCTCAGCTAGACAGATTGACAGAGCACACAATTTGGTTTTCCAGCAGGACATTGACCCCAAACATGCATCAGTGGCATTGGCCTTAAGCTTGACCTCAACCTTATCTAAAATATGTGGACTGTGCTTAAAAGAGTTGGGTCCGTCCCAGATAAACCAACAAATTTAATCAAACTCTACCAATGCTGCCAGGAGGAGTGGTCAAATTTCCATCCAGAGTCCTGCCATAAGCTTGTTCATGGCTACCCAAATCGTCTGGTTAAGATACAACTTGCTGACGTTTGCACCAAATCCTGCCCCAGAAAAAACAGTTAAAGGAAATCACAATGTCTGTGATGAGTGTGTGTAAACATCTGACCACAACTGCATATGTCTGTATATGTGTAATATATGGTTGGATCTGTGTGTGTTCATATGTGACTTTGAGCGCATGCATGAATCTTTGATCGCTGTATTTGCTGCAGTGCTGTATTTGCTTGACTGGTCCAGTGTGTGTCTGACGGCACGTACTTTGACATGTGTGTGTTTGTTTGAGAATGAGATCTGGCTCTCCCTTAAGTGTTTGCAGTAGTTAGGTCAGGAACGGGTTTGGTTTGTTTCTGGTTTCCCTTCAGACCAGCACGACTTCACCAAGCCATGACATCATTGTTTTGGGCTCAGACTGTGCTGCACTGGGCTCTTATTGTCCACCTCATCTCAGCCTGTAAATATTGCCAGATTACCAAATGTTCCTTTTATTTGTGGATTTCAGCAGCTTCCCTATCTGAAGACCCATTGTGGCAGTGACCTCAGTGCTGACCTTTGCTCTGCGGTCAGCAGTGTCAGAGCTGATAAGTGTGTGGGGTGTGATGAAGGAATGTTGAAATATATTGAAGAGACACTGATAGAACATTTCATCGAACTGGACAATGAAGTGCAGGGGTGTGCAAGAGTGTGTGTGTGTGTGTGTGTGTGTGTGTGTGTTTTCCTCTGACGTTTTAACTCTGAACTCTTTTTTTCATTTCTTTCAATTTCCCCTCTTCTCTCCTCCTTCTCTCCACCTCTCTCTCCTTTTTCCTCTCCCTTCTCAGCCTCACTCTTTCTCTCCCTTTTCTTTCATTTGCTCACTCTTTCACTCGCGCTCTCTCTCTCTCTCTTTCTCCCTTTTCTTTCACTCACTCACTCTCTCTTTCCCTTCTCTTTCACTCTCTCTCTCCCTTCTCTTTCTCTAACTCTCTCTCTCTCCCTTCTCATTCACTCACTCACTCACTCACTCACTCACTCACTCTCTCTTCTCTTTCACTCACTCTCTCTCCCTTCTCTTTCACTCACTCACTCTCTCTCCCTTCTCTTTCACTCACTTACTCACTCTCTCTTTCTCCCTCACTCACTCTTTCCCTTCTCTTTCACTCACTCACTCTCTCTCCCTTCTCTTTCACTCACTCACCCACTCACTCTTTCCCTTCTCTTTCACTTACTTACTCACTCTCTCCCTTCTCTTTCACTCACTCACCCACTCACTCACTCTTTCCCTTCTTTCACTCACTTACTCACTCTCTCCCTTCTCTTTCACTCACTCTCTCTCTCTCTCTCTTCTCTTTCACTCACTCTCTCTCCCTTCTCTTTCATTCACTCACTCACTCTCTCTTTCTCCCTTCTCTTTCTCTAACTCTCTCTCTCTCCCTTCTCTTTCACTCACTTATTCACTCTCTCTCCCTTCTCTTTCACTCACTCACTCTTTGCCTTCTCTTTCACTCACTCAGTCTCTCTCCCTTCTCTTTCACTCACTTACTCACTCACTCTCTCTCCCTTCTCTTTCACTCACTTACTCACTCTCTCTCCCTTCTCTTTCACTCACTCACTCTTTCCCTTCTCTTTCACTCACTCAGTCTCTCTCCCTTCTCTTTCACTCACTTACTCACTCTCTCTCTCTCCCTTCTCTTTCACTCACTTACTCACTCTCTCTCTCTCCCTTCTCTTTCACTCACTTACTCACTCTCTCTCCCTTCTCTTTCACTCACTCACTCTTTCCCTTCTCTTTCACTCACTCAGTCTCTCTCCCTTCTCTTTCACTCACTTACTCACTCTCTCTCCCTTCTCTTTCACTCACTCACTCTTTCCCTTCTCTTTCACTCACTCAGTCTCTCTCCCTTCTCTTTCACTCACTTACTCACTCTCTCTCCCTTCTCTTTCACTCACTCACTCTTTCCCTTCTCTTTCACTCACTCACTCTCTCTCCCTTCTCTTTCACTCACTCACTCTTTCCCTTCTCTTTCACTCACTTACTCTCTCTCCCTTCTCATTTACTCACTCACTCACTCACTCACTCACTCACTCACTCTCTCCCTTCTCTTTCACTCACTCTCTCTCTCCCTTCTTTTTCACTTGCTCACTCACTCACTTACTCTCTCTCTCTCTCTCTCTCTCTCTCTCTCTCTCTCTCTCCTCCCCTTCTCTTTCACTCGCTCTTTCTCTCCACTGAATAGTGACTTAATGTTGCAGAACTAGTTGAAGTCAGACGCAGTGTGTGTGTGTGTGTGTGTGTGTGTGTGTGTGTGTGTGAGACATGCATGTAGGAGAGTATGCAGCGTTCAGCGTTTCGGAGTGTATCCGGTTACTGAATGAGCCCACAGCATTGATTTATCGGCAGGGTCGAGATGCGCAGGATCCGTTTTGTAGCGTTATTGATTTTAAAGGCGGTAATGCAGGAGGACGATAAAGTCACTGAAGTGAGACGTCAGAGAGATGAAAGCTGGCATGGTGCCACAGAGTGTTTAGGAGGAGCTAATCACTCTGGGGAAGGTGCAGCGAGGTGAGAAGACAATTAGACGTCACAGGGGAGTCTGGGTTGGGCTGGGATGCACAGAGGAGGCAGCGCTGATTCAGAGTGGAGCGCAGTGATGCGAGGGAAAGACTGCAGCACAGATTTGGAGAGTTTTAGTACTGGAGATCAGGTGCACGGATTGGGACCAGTTTTCAGTCACATCACATAATTATCTTCTGCAACATCGCAGCTGTTTTGTGCTCTCCTCCTAGAACTCTCCTGCTCCAGTCACACGAGTTGTTGGCCAGTGCGGCTTGCAGGTGGCTCACAGGGATCTCGCATTGTGGAGGTTATGTGGAGTAGAGCTTTATTAGGTCATTAATACCTTACTGTACTTGCATGATTCATCTTACAGTAGGCTGATATTTTTCAGGGCTGGTATTCATGCCTCATCTTAAAGCAACTGCTCAAATAAAAACACACACAGTTTCCCCCTTATATTGTTGCATGTGCTGGAGCTACAAGGCTGTTCAACTGTAGCAAACAGCAATAATGTTCCTGAGTCAGACTGAAACTAGTTACAAATATATTGTCTTCTTCATAAAAGTAAGATTTCACCCAAATTAAACCCTTTAAACCCAAGTGTATCCATATTTGATAAATATTTTTAAACCTCTGCAACATCAATGTGATAATTAACTCACCAATGATCTACAAATAGTTATTAAAGAATAACAATAATTTCTAATACATTAGATACATTTTAATTCATTACATAAACAACAAAATAAAATACGTTTTTCACTGAATGCACCAGAAAAATACATACAGATTTCTATTATAATGGAAATTCTAATTATTTTTCTTTTTAATAGTAATTGGTCAGAAGGTCAGTCATGTAAACACAGGGTCCACTATGATCTGAGGATCCCGGTCATGCTGCAGCCAGAGCCAGCACAATTGGCCTTGCTCTCTCCAGTTGAGTAGATGGCTTGCTCTTTCTCCACATCACTTCAGTGTGATGCTGGCCTGCACAAGCGTCTGATAGGCGAAGCATCAGAGCTGGGTACCCAGTGCTTTCCTCTGGGCATGTTGGTTACCCAGTGGCGTTGCATCTGTAGCAGTTTAAAAAAGGGAGAGGTTGGTTGCGCATGTGTTGGAATAGGCATGCATCAGTCCTCACCCTGCCAGTGTTGGGAGCATTAAATGTGAGAGTACTGAGTGGGTTGGGTTGTCGGCTATCTAAAAAAAAAAGGGGGGGGGGGGTATAAATATATTATTTCATAACTGTTTATTTCTGTTCTGGGCAGTTTAGATATTCTAGCACTATCATCATGTAAATGATGATTACTTTATTAGCCTCTATTCTCACTGCCGGGTCAAATTGGCCCAAACACTGTGTGTGTGTTTGTGTGTAATACAAACTGTCGCAAACACAAGTACTCTATTGCTTATTCTCCATTTACATGTTAAATATCCCCGCAGAAAATGCTTCATGCTTCCACAATGATATTACAGATATTTGTCATTGATATTTAACAACTCTGTGTGGTGTGAGGCAGGTGTGTGATGAATGGTATGCAGTTTGTGAGATCCTAAGTGGAGGGTTAGACACTGAACGTGTCCTGACTGATCGACTGTACTGTTACTGTAAAGGTTTTATAGTCCGAATTGCAGTAACAGCAAACAGGTGGATCCGAAGTAAAACAGTGATCACAGTATAACTACAGTCATTTTAGCAAAACTGCTTCAGTATAGCGATGAAAAAGGGTAACTTGACTTGTGGTGGAACCTTTTTTGGTGCTATGTAGTATCAAGATTTTGGTTACTTCATTGCTTGACCATGGCCTTTACTGGAGAACCCTTGAGGAACCTGCTTTTTTTTAAAGGTATAATGACTGTATGAATTAGCATATTGCAAAATGAAGTGTCCTCCTCGTTCATTCTTTCTCATCTCATCTCACCTGGTTAGGACTGCAGGTAGGTACTTACCCTGAGCCTACCTGGAACCATTAGTTCTATGGCAGGAAAACCCCTTGGATATCCATGATGTAGAATGAAGTACAGTATGCTCAGTCGTCATGCAGAACTAACATCTATAGTGCTGCCGGATTTACTAGAACATCAGGAGCTACTACAGGGTTGTACTTACTAGTAGGAATCCAGATTTTTTCCTAGGAGCCACATCTTTCCAAGTTATGGGGCATATCATTAAAAACAGCCATAGGAGCTGATGTAGGGCTGGGAAATTAATTAATCAAAAATGAATCAAAACCGACATTCAGAACCTCTAATCGATGTCTTGATCTTGCCCATGTCAATTATTTAGATTTGTAAAGCACACAGTGTGTGTTCATGCTCTGTCCCCTCAGAAATACTACCGCACTTGTAGTCACGTGACTGTGCTCTGACCAGCCTGTGCCATGCAAGGAAAGTGGGGGAGAACTCAAGTACAGAGCCAGCTGAGCAACTCGAGCAGCTTATATAATGGTTCATTAATCGCAGTCAAGGTAAAATGTTCAATTAATCCTGAGACTGATTTGAGGTCATATCACCCAGCGCTAAGCTCTTGACAGTTGTATTAGGAACTGGTTGAATTTCAGTTATTTAGTGCCAGCACAGGAACAGTTTTCTCTGAGCATCCATGTTGCTGAAGTTGTCAGTAGGTACTTCCGAGTGGGACCTGAAATCAGTCTAAGCCTCTTGTATAATGAAGAACAGAAATCGTGTTTGCCTGAGTGTAGTAACCAGAAATACAGAGAGAAACGCTCTGCAGAAAGGAGCAAATTTACTGAATTATAATAATAGGTGTTATTTGTATAGCGCCTTTTATCACAAGGTCAGTTTACAAATGTAGTACAGTAACCTCATCATAGAGGAGAGAGGAAGCAAAGAAAGTACACCTGTGAGTCAGAAAAAGAACAGGAGTGCTGTTTAAAGAGGATAGTCTACAGAAGGCATGGGATGTCTCACATGTAGTCTGACAGAGATCAGGGTAGGGAACTCCTGAGTTTAGAGATCTGATACCCGTAGAGAAGAGAGGCTAATATAGAGGACTTTAAGTAGACTGCTGTCCAAGACCCTAAGGGTACGATTGGGCTTCTAGGGACTGATAATACTCGTCTGATATTACTGGTTATATACTGATGCTCTATCTCCATTTTTGCTGTTTTTTCACTCATGTAAATGGCAAAGCTTCATGGCTTGAGATTCCCAGGAACTTGTGCACCCTTCCCCAGGCCATAACAAAGAAAGTTTGTACATTTGGATGAGGTGAATCATTTGATTTGTAGATGAAGGAGAAACAAACAAAAAAATAGGGATGGAAAAAAGATGCTGTGAGTAAATGTGAGTAGCGTTAGCCAGTATAACCTTTCTGAGGACCTTTTCTTAGAGGGGCCCCTGGCTGCTCAGTCCAGCATCTCTGAACTGATAGGGCTACAGCCATTGTATACACCCATATAAGACTAAAGGATTGTGCCATGTAGATGTAGTGGGTCATGGTATCCTCAGGAATTGCCACAAAACACTAGCTGATGAAAACACTGATTTATTTGCTTTTTCTTTTACAGACTGAGTTTGTTTAGGGCTTTACTAACTTTTTTTAGTTTGTTCTGGATTTAATTTCGGAAGTTGTCATTCAGCATGAAGTTGCAATTAAATTCCTATTTCTAAAAATGGCTTTGCAGACTGACTGACTACAATTGGGAAAAGGGTAACTCTGTACAAGTTGTGTCATTTAACAGACGTTCCTCTCTTGTTCCTTAATGGTGCTGTATTCAGTTCTCAAATTCCCCGAATGGAATGTGCAGTAAAATGATTGGTTAACCATTCAACACACCCACTACAAAGTAGCGGTGTAGGTGTGCTCACACCTTTCAGTACAGAGGATTATGGACGGTCTTTGATGTCGGCTTTTATGCAGTTGGCCTTTGATAGAGCTCAGATTCTACGTCCTGCGTCCCTCAGCGGTATTAGTCCACTAACTCCTGAGGGTGTATTATTGTTCGGTACAGTCATCCAGCTCCTGGTAAATCAAGATTCCAGGAAGGAGAGGGGCGTTTACTGTAAGTCCTTTTATTCTTTCTTTTTTTTCTCAACCATTTCGGGTTTTTGGGAAGTCGTCCTGGTCTGGGGCCAAGGAGCTGAGGGCTGAGGGATGTCTCTTCTATGACTCGCCTCCGCGGTTAACTGGAAGGCCTCAGCGGAACACGAGCCATCAGCAGCTCATCAAAGCTACGAGGGTGTCCTCTGCATGCAGATGATTGTGGCTCCTTTTTTCTCTCCTTTTTTGACAATTAATCATCGTCAGAGGTCGGCGCCCTGGCAGGCGGACTGATTCAAGGGCTGCTTGTTGCTTGAGTCAGAGGAAGTGGGGTTCTAAGCTAGTGAGCCTGAAATGAAAAGCAAATGGGGCCCGATTTAAAAAAGACAGAGAACCAGGTGCAGAAAGCCAAACAGACTACTGGTAGCGTTGGGATGTGAGGCAAGGGGGGAGGGGGGGGGGTATTTGGCTGGTGGCTATACATGAGTCACTTGGAGTCATATAGCACCTCCACTTCCACACACAAACACTCACTTCCAGCTGTTTTTAACCCATTACCCCGCAGTTGTCGGTATGTTGGTTCAATCCCTTATTCTTGTAACTACATAACATTAGTTCTATAGTAATTATTCAATGATTGACCTATCCAAGCTTCATCCACAAACAGAGCAACTATTGGGAGGTGTGATAAAAATGACAAAAACTAAATTATAGGGCTTCCAAGTGGCACAGCTGTCTAAGCGCTGGCTTTTACATTGAGAGAATGCAAGTTCTGTTCCTGGTGATCCCCATACGAGACTGGAGGTTTAAGGGGCATTATTGGCCTTGCTTCTTTGTGTGGGTAGGATCAAAGTCCTTAAAGGCACTGTGACTGGTCTCTTTATTTATAATGTCTCTGGTAGAATAACAAAAACACCCCCCCCCCCCCCATAGGGGGCGTATGTGAGCTGAGATTAGAGGATGGAGGGTTAGTATTCTCTACGTGAGTTGAGCTGCCTGATGGCAATTCCAAAAGCTATGCTTCACGTAACTTGGAGGAATGCTAGCTTCCACTTTTCCCAGCACTGTTAGCATCATATCGTAGGGAGAGACCTTGGTAGTGGGTGGAAATTAGCCCTGGCTAAATTGGTGTAATTGAGCTAATGGTAGCATGACGGCAGATTTGTTGCTTCCAACTTGCCTGTTTTCGATGAGCCTCAGCAACACAGTCCAGCTCAGGAGCCTTTAAATGGTCACTAGTTGTTTGGTGGATTTTTTTATCTTTTGTACAGTTTGTCCAACCTAGCAACAGTTGCTGGTAGAGGTGGCATATCAGTATCAATGGCTATCAGTATCTGGCCAACATGACTCATAAGCACACACTCAAGCCCTTTTTAAGGTCAAACCCAAAAAAGACAAAAATGACCCAGGTTATTTTTACTAGTAGTGTTTAAGCTGCCATTACTCTGGAACTGACCATGATGCATGCATTTACACTTGCCGCCAAATTCAGTTAAACAGGACATGATGTCAGTAAAGTCCCTGTAGTGTTTTTACACGAAGCACGAAAGCGCCACAGAAACACACCCCTTTTCCGTCTGTAATCTAGGCGTTACTCTGTTTAACGCTAAAGTATCGTCTTCTGTTTACACCCGGTCAACTCTACTGGCATTTCAACTCTGACTGAATCACTTCCTGTTTAATGACTGGTAAATACCAGAGTGGAATGGCATGTGCTGAAAGGGGGCTTTACACTGTGTGATGTGATCTTGTTAGCTGTGTGATTCTTCCTGTTGGGTTGGAGAGTGTTTGAGTAGTTTGAGCTTGATTGGCTACCTTAAGATTCTCCTCTTTTAAGTGCTTAGGAGTTTTTGTAGCATTGGCCAATACTGATGGTTTGAATGTCAGTAGGAAAGGCTGGAATTTCCAGAAGCCTGCGGAATTTCCAGAAAAGCCCCGCTTGTGTGGGACTCCTTTGCGGAAATATTATGAGGATTGTTTCTTTTCTTGTGATAAGGAACTCTGCTTATACTTTGTATGAGACTCCAAACACACACACACACACACACACACACACACTCACATAAGTAAGATGAATGGTGATGGTGATTCAGACTTTGGCATTTTTAGGAGTACTTAATGTGATGCAGCCCACATCATATCTCCTCCAGCATCTCACTCGTGTCATACCAGGTGTATGTGTGTGTGTCAGAGACATAGATTTACTCATCATCTCCCTTTCTCCCTTTCTCACCCCCCCCCCTCTCTGTTGTTCTTTAGTGCTGCTCTAGCTGGATATTTTCTCTGGCTCTAAATTTAGAGCTCGCCTCCAATTAGACTGTTAAGATTGTTTATCTGTTTTTGCCACGAAAGGTCCGTTCTCCTGTGGCTGTGTCACACTGCGAGAACAGGAGTGGGCCAGAGTTCAGCCTCTTCCTGTAAACACATCAAAAGGACCAGCCAGATGTTTGAAATTCCACAGAAAAATTGCCAAAGATTCTTGAAAAATTGCTCACCGAGAGCAGGCCTCACACCCAGCCACTGCCAAAGCCTGCAGGCCACAACCAACGCTAAAGAGAGAAAATATATATCTGTAAATACCCCCCAAAAAAATGCAGACGTGTGTGTGTTTCAGATGTGTGTGTGTGTGTGTGTGTTACTGGAATGTGTATTGCGTAGGCTTTGCCTAAGCATATTTCAGTGTGTTGTCTCATAAACCCATGTGTGTGAGTGTGTGTGTGTGCCTGCAATGGTGGCTCCATAGAAATCTCTAAAGGGGGGGGGGGGGGCACCTTATTGGTATGATGGATGTGGTACGGGGGAGTGGGGGCAGAGTGGCAGAGAAACAGAAAGAGAAAGAAAGAAAGAGGGGAAAAGGAGGCCGAGAAGAGAGAGAGAGAGAGAGAGAGAGAGAGAGAGAGAGAGAGAGAGAGAGAGAGAGAAACAGAACAAGAGAAAAAAAGAGAGAGAGAGTGAGAGAGAGAGAGAGAGAGAGAGAGAGAGAGAGAGAGAGAGAGAGAGAGAGAGAGAGAGAGTGTGTGAGAGAGAGGGCATTAGAAACAGAACGAGAGAGAGAGAAAGAAAAATAATAAGAGAGAGAAAGAATGGGAGAGAGACAGAGGGAGAAAAGGGAAAATGAAAGCAAGAGAGAGAACAAGAAACTAGAAACTGAACAGGAGAGAGAAAAGGGAGGGCGCGCGAGGGGGGGGGGGGGGGGGGGGGCAGAGAGGGAGAGAGCTGTATCTGCTGACATTATAGCTATCACTCCCCATGGCCCATACATGAACCCAGCAGCAGTTGCTAAGGTGCATTAACATTGGGTTGAACTCTATAGGCTGATCTATATTACCCTCCACTCTCTACCACACACACACACACACACACACACACACACACACATGACTGCATTAAATCCCTCATCTCTCTCAATGGATGGGGTTTATTAGCTGTGTCAGTGCTGTGGTGGGCTCAGGGCAAAAGTAATAGCCCTCAGCTCTTCTCTGAGGGGATTCTTTAAGAGGATCCTGCCGCACAGAGTCTACCTGCTCTGGGCTCTTTGGTTTGGAGGGGCCGGGTTCTCTTGCTGGTGCGTGTTTGGCTAATGGGCTTGTTTTTGAGGTCTGTTAAAGGCGTGTTGGTTTAGTTATAATGGCTAAGCTGAAATTACCATTTGAAATGAGTTTCCTCTGCTTGCTTTAGGTGAGTCATTGTGTGTGGCAGCAGAAACATCTGTGTTGATAAGTTGTGTGTGTGTATGTGTGTGCTTATTTTCATAGATTTCCAGGACAGAGTCTTAACTTCATAGGTTTAATCTATCATATCAAAGTTGACTAAGTAGCTGAAGTCAGTATTGAAACCTTCTAGGTCACATTCTAGACCATTCTCACACTTCTCACACCGTTGGTTGATGTGTTGTAAACACTAGCTGAGGCTACTGCCATTCCTTAATACTCATACATACTTCAGCCAAACGCACTCACAAAAGTTTCCACTCCATCCAGTTTCAAATGGTTAACTTCAGCTGAAAATCTCCTCAGCTAGCTAACCACACATCATGCCAACCGGACACCAAGAGGACACAGAGAGGACATCTAAAAAAAAGTTGTGTTACAGTGTTAAAGATACACACCATAAAAGGCAAGACGTGTTTTATTCTATTTAGTCAGAATAACAGGGTTGTAAATAGGCTTGTGAAACTGCATCTGAGCATTTTCCACTACATCCAAAGTCACATATTTCCTAGTTATACATCAGAGAATAAGTCAAAGTCAAAAGGCTTTATTGTCATTTCAACTATATACAGAGTACAACCTTTCTCCAGGTCCATGGTGCAACACAGATGCATACAGAACACAAGTGCAACACAGAACAAGTGCGTGCAGACAGCCAGGACACCACAATGCAGACAGTGCAGATGACACAGAGTGCAGACTAGAAAGTGTAAAAAAAATGAGACTGAGACAGTAGTGGGAAGTAGGGTTGGCAAAAAAAATGTGCATACTATGTTAAAGACAGTAGAGTGCCGCACAGGTTAGTGAGTGTACTCTAACAGCTATTTTTATTAAATAATAACAGGTATGTGCAAAAACACAATGAATGTGCAAAGAGTCCAGTGATGTAATGAGGTAGTATGTAGTGCAATACTTTCACATTGTCTGGGATTCACATTTAAAATGCTTCCAACTTAAATATTAAAATTAAATATTAATTTGACAATAAATGCAAATAACATCCAGATAAGCCCCTCTTTAAGGAAGCCCAGTATTAAATAAATATAGTTTTCTCACTTGCCTTCAGTCCTAATTTGGCTAATCATCACATACAGAGCATTATGTTGGAGTAGGTATTTTTAGTTCCTGGGCGCCCCCTACGCGTCCCAGTCAGGACGTGCAGTTGTACTGTAAGCCAATACACATGCATTTCTGGACAAGCTGAGAAATATACATCAGCATGGAAGGGTAAAGAAGCATGTGGACTGAGGTGGTAGAGTAAAATTACAGGATTTGACACAAATATGACGACTATATGGCGACACTATTCTCACTATTGGCACTCACTATTTTCACTGCATGGTACCTACACTACTCGACTACTCTTTTTCTGGTGTGTGGTACCAGGTTTGTTTTCCACTACCACGTAGCAATACAACATCACTATGGTTTATAGATTCTAATTTACATTATCTGAACATGTTTAGAATGGTTATTTTGTTTAAATCAATCCTGTTAAGAGAAAATAAATAGTGGTAAATAAATAAATCACAGTCTAGTTATACAAGTCAGCTTTATAAAAAAAAGATAAAAGACAGACAGACAGACACCCAACTAACATATATTCGCTTCTAGATCTTAGTCTTTAGATAACGCTTTATTTTAAGGCCTAAACACTAAGTCACCAAGTGCGTTTTTATTATTGTAGCATTAGCAAGTTAGCAGCTAGCTTTCTGCTACTTGTTTAGCGAGACAGCGAGAGCAGACTCTATCCTGTTATAAAGAAAATATACTGTAAAAAAGTTACATTTTTGTAGTGTAAAAAAGTTACATTTAGTCTGTTAGGAGTTTGTTAGGCGTCAGCTGTACGACATAGCAACCTGGCTAAACAGCATATACACAAGGTAAAGGTAAAAAAGGTCAACAGTGGCAGCTTGACAAGCCCGGGAATCAAACCCACAACCCTGTTATCGATAGCCCAGCGCTCTAAACGCTGAGCCACCACTAAAGCTAGAGCTAAAACCTGCATCAGTCAAATGCTTTTATACAATGTTAAGACATAAACAGGCTTTGCTGTCAGTAGTGATGGTTGAAATGGCTAGCCAACTAAAAAGCTTAGCGATAGAGATTTTGCGAATGGCTAGTTTGTGTTGGATGTCCACATTGTGTTGTGTAGAGTGGCATTTCTCTTTGGCCAGTCAGCGCTCTGTCAGGGTTACACGTCTCTTACTTGACTCGTTTGGAACCCTGAGTGAGCAGCTACCACCAAAGTACCCGGTTCCAGGAACCGTCATCGTGATTTTGATGCTAAAATGTTAAGATCAAAAAGGAGCTGCTTGTGAACCTGAAGACGTTCAAGGTATTTAAAAAAATCCCCTCGTGTACTGCATGACCCCACAGACTGAAATTTTGTGGAAAGTGTGTGTAAGTGTGTCTAGGCATGAAATCCTGGCACCAGTGCAGATGATGCGTAACTTTAGATTAAGCGCTGTGTCAAGTAGAGCCAATTTTTATTGTAGTGCTTTTTTAACGACGGCGATCACAAAGCGGCTTTACTGAAAGCGGTGTCTTGTGTCACAGGGCTGATGAGGGAGGCCCCGGTTCAGCGGGCCTGGACTTTATTAAGCAGCCGTTTTATCCCTCAGCTGCTCTGTGGACCTGTAGTCATCAGCCTACTGCCTACCTTACTGGAACCTCACTGTTTAATGAGAGCTCCCCTAAGGAGCACTTACCGGAATAAACACACACGGCTCAGACACCAGGCCTGTGTGCGTATATGTGTGTGTGTGTGTCTGTGTGTGTATGTGCCAACAGATTCAGCGCATGCCATCGGCTAAGTGCTAATTAGTTGCTTTTGATAAAAATAATACTAATAAAACACTTTTCTGCCTCAGATATGAGCCACATGAGTCATCGTGTGAACAATATCCAGCTATGTTGCTCTGTGTTTCTCTCTCTCTCTCTCTCTCTCTCTCTCTCTCTCTCTCGCTCGCTCACTCTCTCTTTTAAAAAAAGACAGGATGTCATGTCACGACTCTAGCCGTGTCTGAAATGGGGTAGATGATTGTGTTCTCTTTGAAACGCGGCGGGACTGGCTAATAGAGCTTGTCATAATAAAGCCGGAAGAGTGTTAGCTGCAGTGTGTGTGTGCGTGTGCGTAAGAGAGAGTGAGAGAGGGGGTGGGATGGACAGAGGTGGTGCTAATGTCTTCTATTAAGCCAGAGAGAGAAAAACCTGATGACTCACTCTCACTCAGGGCCTTAAGGCGATATGATAACTCTCCAAAACTTGGACACACACGCATGTATGACACACGGGTGGGTAATTGTCTCCATAAGTGAATAACCCTTTTTGTGAGTGTATGTGTGTATGTGACAGTACCTGCAGCGTGTGTGTGCATAATGCTTCCTCTTCAGCGATGGGTATAAGACATCCTTCTTATACCCCCTCCTCCACCCTCAGTCCTCAACTGCTTATATGTCTTTGGCACATGTGGACTACCTGCACAGACTGCTATATATCGATAATGTCCCCTTCCCTTTATCTGTACATCCACCTGACTCCCCCACCCCCTCTCTCTCTCTCTCTCTCTCTCTCTCTACCATATTGTGCAGATGGAAGGTCCTTGCAGTCAGCTCAGAAGGTCAGAGGAAAAAGCCACTAAAGCTTGTGTAGGTAGTTATTTTTAGAACCCTTTAAAACTGTTATACACTATATGTCCAAATGTTTGTGGACACCCCTTCTAGTGAATGCATTGCACCCATTGCTGACACAGATGTGCAAATGCACACACACACAGCTTATCTAGTCCCTGTGGAGAAGCACTGCCAATAGGACTCCCTGGAGCAGATAAACATGAACCTGATCCCAGGTGTGAGTATAAAGCTGCCCAGCGTTGAGCTGTGGAGAAGTGGACTGTGTCCACCTGTGGAGCAGGTGTCCTAATACTTTTGTCTATATAGCATATATAGTGCCAGAAAGGGGCACTATGCATTTCAACGCTGTTAAATGGAAGTCATTTTGGAGCATTTCTATTGGTCCGTTCATCATGACATTTTCACATGGTGTAAAGAACAACTACCAGAATCACTCTGCCTAGCTGGCTTATACAGCAGTGCAACATCTGTACTTCATATGTTCTAGGGTACATCGTTTGTATGCTACGTGTTTCACTGCATTGTGGGACTGTAAGAGTGTATGGAGCTTTTGCACTAGCATTTCGGACAGTAAATCTGCAGATTCCCAAAATAGCGTACTATACAATACTTGCTTTTTTACGTGACTGTGGATGTTCCTGGTTGTATTGTGGGCTTAAATAAGACAGCCCTACTATATAGTGAAAAGGGCACACTTTTAGATACAGGCTCTAAAACCCTGGGCCGCTGTATTCTTAGTGTGTATGTGTGAAAAGTACAGCAAGTCCAGCAGTCCAGAGAACATCACCCCAGGCAGTGCTGTGCCTTCCAGAGGCCACCAATCCAACCAGCACTCATTTAGAGAGAGTGAAAATGGAAAGTGTTTACCCGTCCCAGTTGGATGCCTGGAAGGCTGTGACTAGGCGAAAAAACACACCAGGAGAGAAAGTGAGCGAGCGAGACACAGAGAGAGCGAGAGAGAGAGAGAGAGAGAAAGAGAGAGCAAGAGAGAGAGAGAGAGGTTACATAAATGCCAGCTCTCGTCACTCACTAACAAAACACCACAAAAACAAGGCCGAACAGGAGGCGTCAAGAAAGAGGGTGATGTCATCGGTGGTGGTGATCCAGGAGCGTCCATTCATCAGTGTGTGTGCGCGTTTGTGTGTGTCTCTGCGTGTCACTTCCTGGGAGAGAATGGAGCAGGAAGTGGAGTGGCTGGATAGAGGGAACAACATCTCTGTGGTGGCCTTTTCTCACACACACACACACACACACACACACACACACACACACACACACACACAAACACAAACACACGCTCGCTCTCTCACACTCTCTCACACACAAACACACACACACACACACACACACATCTATATGAACTGGGAGTATATTCACAGTCCAGTGGTGCTCTGCTGTAGCTTGTTGACTGCTCCGGTCTGTCAGTGACATGATTATATCTGAGGTGCAAAAAATAAAATGCTGCCCCCTTGTGTTTTCTCGCAGAACTGCCGCCTAACATCGCTGCTGCCTGGTCCGCAAGAGGTCAGCAAGAATCCTAAGAAGATGGTGAGATATCTGCTTGTGTTGATACTGATACAGATGGATGAACATGTATACAAATATAGGAATTGGGACTAAATCTATTTAGGTTAGCATTACAGGAGCGTATGGGCAGCATGATGGTGCAGAAGGGAGATCCAGGGGCCTGGGGTTGTGGGTTAAATCCAAGCAAAAGCGGTTCTTCTGAGACAGCACTCAAAGAACCATTTGGAGCAATGGACTGGCGCCTTGTCCAGGGGGTATTCCTGCCTTGTGCCCAATGATTTTGGGTAGGCTCTGAACTTCCTGACCAAGATGAAGATAAGAAGATCGATGGATTACAGAGAAGTAACATTTATTTCTATAAGGTTACAAATGAGATGCAGTTATGTTGTCATGGTGACCCAGTTTCTCCTAAACATATAACAATAAATGTGGCATCAAATATCATTTTGAAATATCAGCCAAATCTAAACATCTGCCCAGTGGCGATTATGGTTTTCTGCAGTAATCTGCAGATACCGATACCAAGGTGCATCCCTTACTTTGCTGCTGAATACAGCCTAATAATTTCTACAATGCCTCACTGCTGATAGCCTCAGGCCTGCTCCTACACATGACGCCCAAATTGATATTTACGTCAAAGCTGTTGACAACTGGAGACTCCGTCTATGTCAGATTCGGCAAAGCCATTTGGCCTCAGGGGATAAGCAGATGACAGTTACCTGTCAGGCTGTGTACCAGTCATGGCTGCATTTCCCTGCCCTTATGTAAGAACTGGTACAGTTCTCATTCCCACAGCCTCCCTCTGCATTGCTGCCCAAAGCACAGCTGATGCGAGATCCTGTCATAGGGCCACAGATGGTTGATCAGGTGGTTCATAATCACATCTGAAGGTGAACTCTACACGTAGAACCATTTTAGCAGTGGAACAAAGCAACACTTGCGGTGGGAGAGGGCAAGATGGCGGCAGCGTGAGACAGCCTGCCTTTGCGAACGCGTTGGTAAGTGTCAAAGTCGTGCGTCATGATTCTGTAACTCATTCTAGGAGTCGCAGCAGATGTTGTGTTGCTAATTTGGTTTGATTTCTTTTTTCACTTTCGAAACGAATTTGTAATTAAAACGAATGAAAGCATGCAGTATACGGAGTGGAGGAAGGTCACAAGTTATAGTACTGTGAGTTACTGTACTGTACTGTGAGATATTGTAGTGTAGGAAAATTATTACCTGAGTAATTTTCTACCAACAGTAAAATACTTGTACTTTTACTCAAGCACTCAAGTAAAAGTACAAGTATTTTACTGTTGGTAGAAAATTACTTTAGTAAAAAATACAAGTACTGTACTGTTGGTAAAATATTGCTTGAGTAAAAGTACAAGTATTTTATTGTTGGTAGAAAATTGCTCAGTTGGAGGTGTGAGTATTGGGCTGTTCATAAACCAATACTTGAATAAAGGTAAGAGTACTGTAATGTTGGTAAATATTACTTGAGTAAAGGTATACGTATTGTACTGTTGGCAAAATATTACTTAAGTAAAGTACAAGTATTTTATTAGCGTTACGTCTACTTGTACTCAGGTACCGAAGGATTGTACTTCATCCACCTCTGATCATCTTCAAGCCTTAAATATTTTGTGCATTTGTCTGTTTTACTGATGACGTCATGCCAGTTGAAACCATGTCAGCAAATCTACTTGAGATTACTTAACATCTTGACATAGTAATTTATGCTTCCATTATGTATTAGGTGGGGGTAGCATCGGTGGAGCAGCAGGTAGTGTGTGCGCCGCACAGCTCCAAGGACCTGAGGATGTGGAATTGATTCTTGCTCTGGTCTCTGTGAGGAGTATGTTTGGGTTCCCTCTCGGAACTCCAGTTTCCTCCCACTACCCACAAACACACAGAGGTGAATTGGCTGTGCTAAACTGCCCTTAGATCTGAGTAATGGGTATGTGTGGTACCCTGTGATGGACTGGCACCATGATCGGGGAGTATTCCTACCCTGGCACCATGCCTAATGCCAAGTGTGGACTACAGGGGTATAAACCCCCCCAGCATTAAGCTGTGGAGCAGTGGAACTGTGTTCTCTGGAATGATGAAAGGTGCTCCATCCAGATGGGGTATTGATCATCCAACATCCTGACCTCACTAGCGCTCTGGTCACTGATTTCAATCAAATCCTCAAATTACTTCATGAAAAGCAGGATACACCCTTTCTTAATACCCTTGATTTTGGAAGAAACAATGAATGAGCAAGTGTCCCAATACTTTTGTCCATATAGTGTATCATTGACAGTTTGAATGAACTGAACCAGGTATGATGGGATACACCAGTGGACCTCAGGGAACAAACTGAAAGACAAGAAAAGTGCAGGAGACAGGCTAATCCCTTGACTAGGTTTTTCAGTGGAGGATCCTTTTTAATTGAGTGATCTTGGAATACTGCCTGTGCCCTCCAGAAGTAGCGCAGGTAAAGGTTCCCCCGCATTGTCTATTCCACTGTTGGAAAACCAGCCCACAGAATGCCACATCAAGGGTCAGGCTGGTTCACTGAGGCCAGGCCAGTTTAAATGATGATATAGTTTAGAGAGCTCTCAGTGACTCATGTTTTCCGACTCCTGGTAGTCACCCACCTGTCAGTCCTGACGTCATCCTCCCACGGCAGTCACTGATGCAGGAATTCTTCTGGCCCGTTTAGTGTGTTGCAGAGATACAAAAGTCGCACCATCATCATGACATTCTCCTCAGCAGGTCCACCATGATGCTGGAAGCCGAAATCAGGGCTGGTCGATGTCAAGGCTTTGAGGCGTGCTACCATGGTGACTATGACGTTGACAAATTTGTTTTGACAGTGACAGCCACTTCCTGTTAAAGCGCACCGCCTCGCTGGCTCAACCCAACTCCTTTCCTGTTGTGTTTCTCGCCGGCCTGGCCGGCGGTGCGAAGGACCAGCGTCTCGTCCAGCACGCCTTCTCCCGGATGCTGGTTTCACATGGTGGTTTAGATGTGTTCTATCCAGTGTCTAGCACCATTTGAAATCAGTGTTCCTGGAGAAGAATGACGACCACCGCACTGTAGTGGAGTGGGGTCCTCGCCAATGGCAGAATCAGTGGAAGCTGAAGGTGCTTTTTCTTGCTCTGCTCGATTTTGATGATGAGGGATGAAAAATGAGGAATATATGGTCCTGGTTGTGGGCTGTCGTATTAAGCCCCTTAGACCCTGTATGTAGTAACCCAATTCTGCACTTTCAGAACTACGTTACAGTCATAAATAACATCAGTTTG
Organism: Salminus brasiliensis; assembly: GCF_030463535.1. NCBI lineage: Eukaryota > Metazoa > Chordata > Actinopteri > Characiformes > Bryconidae > Salminus > Salminus brasiliensis. The sequence continues at coordinate 48,416,533 of NC_132879.1, forward strand.
ATTGGGCCTATAATAGAACCCTGTGGAACTCCACAAGATATGCTAAACCAAACAGTTAGCAAATAATTCACAGTAGATTTTCTGCATTAGGATTAATAACTGAATAATGAACATAGACTTCATTTAGCCTCAGTACAATCAGAACTAGAATCAGCACTTTATCTACTTCAGTCTGTTAAATGTATTGATTGATATCCATACATGAATTGAGAGCTTGATATTAAATAATAGAACATGATACACTGTATCATGGTATTGAGGGATACTGGACACTCCAGATTAGCCAGTAGCCGGTATACAGTTTCATACAGTCTGTTATTGTTGCATAAGGTAGGAGGTTTCAGCAAAGCTGGCTAACCTAAGCCTGAACTTGGGACTGTCTCTTACTTCTGTTCTTACTGCGCAGTCCTGAGTTTTGGTTTTATTCATCTGACTAATAGGGAAATCCTCACTACCTGGAATACCCTGGTGTTACATTCAGAGTATTAAATGCTTGAACATGGTACAGTATATTGAATGAAGCATGATGGTATTACAAAGTGTAGCCATATCTTATCCCCATAGCTACTGTATGAATAACGAATGCACCAACATGACGTGTTACACAAGCAGTGCAGTGCGTCGTTGATCTTCCATCTGAACCTTGCCAACGTAGGCGAATGCGGAGGGAGCTCCCTTTCTAGCTCTCGATCACCCAGTCTCTCCCCACCACTTTCTCCCCACTAAAGGATGACTGATTTCCTCTGGTGCTTAGAGTCTGGCCTGTCTTCTAGCACCATTTGAAATCGGTTATAATGACTGGGGATCAATTCTTCAGTCTCATGTTCAACTCTGGGAAAACCAACGGTATCCTGTTCCTTCTTATGAACTGGTTCACCTGATCTTCACATCTTGGGTCAGTCCAGACTTATTTTGTGTGAATAAAATACCATTATCAAAATGTGTTGAGTGCATGTTACTGTTCCTGTAAGCCACACATGGATGCTCCAGAGACTTACACAAGTCAACCATCACTTTCATTTCTTTTGAACATCTGCTGTGATTTGCAGTTAGTTTCAAGGCTGCCATGCATGAACACTTAACCTGTTTCTCATTTTTTTTTTTTCATTCATTGGCCACTGGCTTATCACCTGGATTCTGTACACGTTTTGGTTCATCCTCATGGCCTTGGGGAGTTTTCCTGCCACTGTTATCACTGGCTTGTACTCAGGGGCTTTGGGCCTGGATTTCTGTACAATTGAATCTAGGACAGAATCTGTAGCAAGTCTACCCCAAATGTACTTCTGAAAATCTGCCCTACAAAGTTCAGTTTCAGCCCTAAGTTAAGACAGTTCCCTTCACACTTCTTGTTCATTGCTGACCTTGTTAATTAAGAGGAGCAGATGTGTTAGAGTAGGGTTCAAACTGAACTAGGCAGAAGGGGTAGATCTTCAGGAGGAGGACTGGGGGACACTGATCTTGTAGAGTGGGCCTTCTTGTTTAGCCTTAGACCCTTCTTCACTTTCAAAACTACAATACAGTTCTATACTATAATACTATAATATACTATACTATAATAGAACCCTGTGGGACTCTACAAGATATGGTAAACCAGTTAGCAAATAATTCCCAATAGAGTTTCTGCATTAGGATTAATAACTGAATAATGAACCTAGGTTTTAAGGGGTAAATGTTTATTTAGGTTCAGCACAGTCAGTATTAGATTTAGTAGCAGATGTGTTTGATTAGGGTTTGAACTAAACTCCACAGAGGAAATAGATCCTCTGGAGCAGGACTGGGGGACACTGATCTCAAAAAGGGTAATATAATAAAAACAGTGGTTCTAAATGGTTCCTTTTTGTTCTCATCTTCTGAATAGCAAGTGCTTCACAAGCCAGATTATGTGTATCAAGGCAGGGAACAGTTTAAACTGCAGTGCTGTTGGTTGCAACACCCAAATTAAGCCTAAACCTAGACTAACAGACCTGTCCCTTTGACTGGAATTTAGTAAAATATACCGCCTAATCTGCCATGTTAAACAAAAGAAATTAAGCACATTGAGTAATTGTTCAATGCACCATTGTGTGTACAATCTTAACATATATTAATTATTAAATTGAGTAAAGTGTGTATTCTCCATATGACTGTAAACCAGATGGAATGATAAAGCAATGGTGCCCTCTGCTGGCATAACATATGCCTAAGACACCCAAGACGACTACTTATATATAAATATGTGTGTGTTTGAATAGAGCAGCAGGGTTTGTCTCACACAAAATGCCTGGTCCTAATAATTTAACCTGAAAAAATCAAACAGTGTCATTACGGAATGTCTTCTAGTTGCCAATTACAGGACGATTTCATATTTTACAGGGCGGTTGACAACCCTACCTCCAACATCCCAGCCTCACTAACGCTCGAATGCAATGAAATCCTCACAATGCTTCAAAATCTAGTAGAAAGCCTTCTACCCTGGACAGCAGAGACAGTTACTTCAACAACAGCAGGATAAAATCTTTTTTTTTTTAATACCCTTGATTTTGGAAGATACAATGAATGAGCAGGTGTCCCAATACTTTTGCCCATATAGTAAGGAGTTGGTATGTTTCTATACAATGAGTCATTTCACATCAAACCACCCTGAATTAGAAGTACTTTTGACAAATCAATGGAATTCTCCTTTCATTGTCTGAACTATGACATCAGAAAGAGCCGATTTAAAATCATTGTGACATCATAATAGCGCATTCCACAGTATTCTACATTAAAGAGTGTTTTGTTGAGGGTCCAGCACAGAGCTCCAAACAGCATGGCTAAAAAGTTAGCTCTGGTTTTAAACTTCAGTATAAAGATCATGTTGTGTAAATGTAATATAAATATAAACAGCCATACAAATTAGACCTCACTTGTTTCTAAGGTGTCTACATCTGTCACATTAAAGGATAAAGAATTCCTAATACGTTTTTCATTAGTGTAGTTACAGACATTAGCAATACAGCTTGGAACTGCCTTGTGCCAATGTGAGTGAGTGGACACACAGGCTACAACTGATCTGAAACACAGCTTTACCAGTATGTTAAGTAACAGGTTTAAGACTGCAGAGCCTCTTCTCAGTTTTCTGAATGATAAAGAGTTCATGACTCTTTAATGGAAATATACCAGAAAGCCAAATGTGGGTTGTAAGCTTCTCCTTAAGCTCACATTCTGGATTCACTCTGGTGTGATTTATGACACTAATAGAGTCACTATTTATGACTCTATTCACACATTTACTTCTGTGAATTTCTCTGATACATATTTTATTTGATGCTTAATGTTTCTTTAATAGGGACAAGCCAGCTGCCAAAGGATGGTCTGATGTCTTAAATAACATGGGAATGTGCTCTTTTATCATTTATGGTCTATGAAAAATGCAATATATATACCAACTGCACTGTATTAATAAATAAATAAATAAATAAAGGAATTGCTAAATGTATAATGTCTTGCTAATGCATGGACAGATCTAAAAGGCATGTGACAGATTCTGGGAGAGAAATTACAACTGAAGCTGCCCCTCCAACCAAGAGGTTGCATGAGTCTGGGCTGTCACAACTTTTAGGTTTGCTAAGCAGAAAATAAAGCCCAGGCGTTCTGTTCTTGTTGCTGTTCAAACAGCCCAATTCAAAAGCCCATCTGTGGAGCTGTGACATTATGAAACACTCACCTCATAAAGTCTGGCTGTTCTCCACTGTGTTTACAAAGACCTCAAACCACTCTACATATGCACTCTGTCCTGCCCTCTGTCTCTGTCTGTCCTGAGTCACTACACACAGCCTGTTTATTAGTGAAGTGGACCCAGGTGGGCTGCTTGTGTTCTGACTAAAGAGTAATACAGAACAAAATAAATATCCTGCTTGCTTTGCCATTTAGAGTTCAGTGAGCTTCTACTAATGATAATCAGCCAATCAGAATGCAGCGAATCAGTGCTCAAGGTTCTAGAAGCCAGTCACAATGCTGACAATCAATCAGGATGCAGAATACTAGCAGCCAATCAGAACACAGAATACTGGCAGCTAATCAGCACGCAGGATTCCAGGAGCCAATTAGGATGCAGAATACAAACAGTCAATCAGAGCCCAGGATGATGGCATCCAATCAGGTTGTACTAGAATACTAGTAGTTCATATAAACACAGGATACTGGCTAATCAGAGCTCAGGGTTCAGGAGCCAATCAGGACGCACTCTTCTGTCTGGCCTTTAAGAGAAACGACTGTCACTCTCTGGCAGGTTCTCGCTCATCCTCACAAGCTGTGCACTGTGGGAGCCCCTCAACATCTCCCTGCTGAAGATCTTAACCCATGGTCACTGCACCAGGTCACAGGGAGCTCCGCTGCAGACAGACCACTTGTTAGAGGAGTCACCAGTAGCACTGATGCACAGCCTCATAGATTTGCTACACACAGATTTATGTGACCTGCAATGCGTCTTAAAAAACAGCTCATACACCTCATGTCCAAATGTTTGTGGACACCCTTCACTTCCAGCGTTTCTTTGGAGATCAGGGGTATTAATCGAGAGTTTGTCTCCTCTTTGCTGCAGTAACTGTCTCTACCCATCTAGGAAGGCTAAAGTTACACTAGATGTTGGACCATTGCTGTGAAGATGTGATTGCATTGTGAGTGAAGTCAGGTACTGATGCTGGATAATTAGTTCTGGATCACAAACCCCACTCCTGCTTATCCCAGCTCCATCACTCCAGGAAATGCTGGTCCATTGACTTTTTACCATTCTAGCTGATGCTTGGCATTGAGCAGGGTGACCTCTGGCTGATGTGCGGCTCTTGAGTGTCCTATTCTATTAGTCTGTGCTTTTCTATGGACAAGCTGTATCACCAGTGGGTGCATCCTTAGCTGAATCACTCCTTAGAATGAGTGGTACTGTCAGACATACAAAACACTATGTAAGAAGTTCAGGCTTCTCAGATATTTTCTTCATTGACCTATAATGTATATATTTTGTGTCCAAGTATATAGCATATAGATAGTGTCCAAATGGCCCTTGTAAATCCAGCAAATGTACAATTATGAAACCTAAGTTGGGTAAAAACCCTGAAATGTAATAGTGTTCATTAATAATTGTTTAATGCTTTACACTATTTGTACAGATGATTTCACAATTCTGGGCTTCCTTTAAGCCAGTAACTATAGTTTAGCTGTGATTTTTGAGCTACGGTGGGTGAAGAAAATGAAGCCTGCTTGAGTGGTTTCTGTCTTCTGTAATTGTTCCTGAGAATATTTGTTTTACGCGTTTCCTTTGTTTTGCTGATGAACACTCAGACACTGAATTGTCTGTTTGCGCTGGGTGCCAGCTTACGTGGGCGTTTAATAGAATCAAGCTGCCTGCCAAATGAGCTCAAAGCTGAAGGCTGCTGAACGTGAGATTTGTTGAGCAGAGAGGTTAACTGGTTGGGCAGGTGGCTGGGGATTCTAAAGCTGAAAAACATCAGTTAGGTTATATTTCATACCCGCCATGAATTAACAGAGGCTAGAGAAGGAAGGGGGCGTGCTAATGTAAATGCTATGCTTATGTGAAGATGTTTGGATAAGGAGACAAGCATAGTCTGTAGAAAACATGGACACTGTGGTCCTGTCCTTCCGTTCTATAGAAATGAAGAGTCTGCGCAGTAGAAACCAGAAACGGAGTCAGACTCACCTGCTCATTTGGTAAGCATGCCCCCTTGTCCCAGACCAAGCATGTCTCAGAGCACCTTCATTAAGCTTACAGCGCAGCCTAAAAGACTAGAAGCAAAGCTGATTTTTTTTCCCCTGGATGCTCAGCAAGTGGACTGTTTCAGCAGTAAAAGTGCAGTTCATGAATTTTATAAGGAAATGATTTGCATTTCGATCAAATTACAGATCCAGAGCTCAGCTCAGTTTGCTGCAAAGACAAACCAGAGCTACGATACAACCCAGTTTAACCCCAGAGCTACTGAAAGAACATTAGCACACACTGGTAATTAGAGCTGGGCAATAATATTTGATCATATCATGATAAACACATTGTAATGCACAACTTTGAGGCAGAGGTAACTGCAGGTTTTTAATAAAAGGAAGACTAAACAGAACAAATAGAAAACAAAACAAATTTAACAAAACAGACTGGGGAAAATAATCTAAATACTAAGACCAACAAACAGATGAAGAAAATATAACTACTAAGATTAGAACAGAACAAACAGGTTGTGCAAAAATAACAAATACTAAGTCTAACAAATCAAACAATACAGAAACCAAACAGACCAACCACCTCAACAAACCATGAAACCAACCTGGTCCCATATGTGGGTTAACATGCACAAAACCTAACAAAGGGGTACTTATACAGAGAGACAAAGAGGGCCACCTGGGACTAACAAGGGGGTGTGGCTACAGAGGAGGCACAGGTGGGAACACTAATGAACAGGTGGGGCTAGGACAGACAAGACACAAACAGAGCCATGTGCTGGAGAGGCAGGCAAGACAGAACAGGGGTAGGCATGACAGAGGACATTGTTAGTGCTTAATAAACACTCATCAACTGCACGTTTCATTCACATTTCAGGTGCAGCAGATATTGACTAAACATCACTGTATTCAGCACAAGAGAGTATCTGAATAGTTGTTTCTAAGAATCTGTTGCTTGTCACATCTGTCCCTTTGTTTGGTCTCGCCATGTGCTCTGTTTGTTTGTGAGTCCTAGCCCCGCCTGTTCCTCAGTGTTCCCACCTGTGCCTCCTCTCTAGTCACGCCCCCTTGTTAATCCCAGGTGTTCAACCTTCCTTCGTTTGAGCTTGTGCATTAACATATGTTGGTGTCATGGGTTGGTGACTTGGTCTGTTTGTTTTGTTTTTGTATTGTTTGATTTATTAGTTTTAGTATTTGGATTATTTTCCCCAGTCTTTGTTCCTTTTGTAGTCTGTATGCTTTGCTGTTTTCTTTTTTAATAAAACTCCTGCAAGAGCATCTGCCTCCAAGCTTCACACACTGTAACATTGCTACTGATGCATTTTGTGTGTAATTATGTGTATCATGATAAATATTGTGTATTATGAAATGTATTTAAGTATCATGATGTAATTATTGAAAAGTAGACAAAATGTCTAGCTGGCTAACAACTGACTTGATCACACTGGCCATTTTATGCTAACATCTTTCCAGCAAAGGCTGTCAATCACTTTATTGTGTAACCCTGCTTTCTGATGATAAAGCAGAATAATGGTTAAACTGATTTCTGGGCTGTTTTTTCATTGAATCATATGGGGATGGGTGGATGGCTGTCCATTGCGCTATAGAGAAAACAGACTAACTTGTCCTGCACAAATAAACAGTGAGATGATAATTGGATAAAGAGGATTTTTTTGCCTGACATGCATGATCCACATCCTCTGGGACTGTTCACTCCATCATCCTTAACCAGACAGGAGAAGCTGTGGTTGAGTGTGTTTTTTTATGGCATGCAGGTAGGGGTGCCAACTCTCAGGCATTAGCCATGAGATTCTCACCATTAGCTCTAAGCACACACTCTGACACCACACCATTTGTCACACATTTTTAATGCCCCCTACTCCCCTCCAAAACAACCTCTGAATGACTCTAACTACTGACATCCTTGTTCTGTCGTTCTGGATTTCACTGATTTAACACACTTCTGAAGGAGTTGAGGAGACACGCTAACTAGCATTGTTCGTCCATGATGGAGTTATATCAGGATGCACAATATATATTAAATTAATGTAAGAAGTGTTCATGTTGTAATATACTGGACATTGATGTTAATTTAGTTTTTAGTCAGTAATATTTGAGGAGGAATTTCAGTGGATGTATATAAACACATGACACATTAAGGTGTCAATATCCCAGAAAATCAAATCCAATGTTGTGGACAATTCACACATCAAATTAAAATCTCTGTGATAAACATTGATCTGTAATGACACTCATGGCTAGCGACAAAAAATGGCAGCACATGTAGTGACCATACATTAATTAGCCATAACATTTTGTAGGTCCTCGTCTTGGCATGGCCTTTATAAGGCCTCTGAAGGTGGCCTGTGGTATCTGACACTAAGACATTACCAGCAGATACTTAAAGTCCTGTAAGCTGTGAGGTTGCATCTGTTTCACAGGTTGTCTTTCCTTGAACTACTTCTGAAAGGTACTGACCACTGCATACCTGGAACACTACACAAGACCTGTCGTTTTGCAGATGCTCTGATCCAGAGAACCTTAATGCTTGTTCATTTTTCCTGCTTTCAACACATCATCTTCAAGCACTGGCTGTTCATTTGCTGCCTAATATGAAGATCCCACTTCTTTACAGGTGGCCCTGTGGTCTTAACTTTCTAGCTGATTGCTGTTTATAAGTGTTTTCAGTAGAACTATAGCGAAAAAACTAATACTAATAAAATTGTGTCTGGACCAGTCTGAATCTCACCCTTGAGTATCAAGGTAGCTATAATACACACCTTTATTAAATTGTATGCTGCAGATAAACTGAGGAAACAATTTCATACATTTTTCTTAAGTTTTAGGTCTCTAAATATAATTTTTGTACCTTAGTATTTGTAGAATTTCATTCCAACATTTTTATTTATTTATTATTTTATTTAATTTAAAAATTGTTGGTAGACCTGCCAGCAGGTGGCAGTAGCGTGCCTTTGTGGAAGCTGTTTGACAGTAGAAGAAAAAGAACGGCTTGTTTCTAAAGGCCTATTATTATTATTATTATTATTATTATTATTATTATTTTATTTTTTTAATACAGCGTGTGCATTTTCTCACCACAAAACGGCTGTCATATTTCCGGGCTCTTTTTAAACTTCAGTTAACGGTGCGCTTAGCATAAGTGGGACACCCAGAGTGCGTTTAACAAAAGTGGGACATAAGGAAGCGAGCAAATAAGCTCATGATTCTGTATTTATCTTTCGGGGTAAAAAAAAAAAAAGCCAAATACATTTATGAGTCTCCAACAGTAAACTCAACTCTGCAGTGTCGCCGTGTGTGAGCGGAGTTCACGCTGTGCAGAGCCGCTCCGTCCACAACAGACGCCCGTGTGGTCCCGCCCATGTCAGCCCGTATCCTAGCAACCCTGGCCTACCTCTTCCCCTATTGGTCTAAATTCAAGGTTCCGCCATATTCAAACCTCTTCGGTGTCCGTTGACCGTAGCTTCCCCTTCCCCCCGCTTTGCGTTTCCGCAATATTGCTCTCATACCAGTTTACATTTCAGCTCCGTGTTTGTTTACAGCCCCCTTTACATATTTGGTCAGATATTTTCAATGGAGGACACCGAAGAGCCACAAGCCACGCTGCCCGTTTCTACGAATAAGAGGCCAAAGAGGAAAGCGAGCCTGAGGAGAAAGTCTGTTGTGGCGGACGCGGAGCCCGAGTCCCCCGGGAGCAGCGACAAGAGACGGTGAGGGGACTCGGCGGTCAGCCGTGTAACCAGCTAGCACTAGCTTCTTCCAAACGAATACTTAGATATTTATTGTTTCGCCTGTAATGTAGATAGCTAAGCTACCTGGCGAAGTGGCCCGAAGTGTAATGTCTTTGTCGTCGGCAGTGTTAGCAGCTTTGCTAACTAGTGCTAGCTCGCTAGCGTTAGCTACCATGTTTACCTCTAGGCCTCGCTGCTGTCGTGCACGTTCATTCAGACTTTGCTCCCTTCCAAGCTTTGTCTAGTCTGGGTGGCTAGCTAGCCTGCTACCTAACGAGAGACGCAATTAAACCATCCAACACGTAGCTAGCTAGTTAGATAGATAGCTAGCTATATATGGTATGCATGTAAAACGTACTGCCAAGCTAACGTTAAGCTGGGAATTTCTTTCAAAGGTAGCTACTTCCTCAAAAAGGCCTAAGATCAGTGTTATCAGACATATTTTGAGCACGATCTATGCAGATGACCAGCAATAAATGTACCCCAAACCTTGAAACGCCATTAAACCTGGACTACATGGCTAGCTACTTGTTGACATGCAAGTGCAACCAAAACACGTGACTTGCAACAACTCAGCTACACCAGCCAGCCCTTCAGGGTGTTAAACGGTCCGATCTTGCACCAGGAGATGCACACGGTGCATTTTGGTAAATTGAAACGTTGGTCAGTGACATTGGAATAGATTTGAGTACACTGCAGTACTCCTTTCCCTCCACATGGGAGAGCTCGATTCACACTGACCTGAGTATGTTATGAAAGAGTCTGTGCTTCAGAGGTGCTTGTAGGTTGGTCCTGTCTGCAGGGGACTGGTGTAGCTGTGCCAATGCATATGCCGTTTTCTAATTGTTTTAAAGCTTGAAGTTTGTTTTTGTGGAAATATGGGCAGTGACGAATGAGAACCTGTCAAGAACCTGGCCTGTGTCTCTAATCTTTCTCATGCAAATGCAGTTCTCTGACGTGTAGAGTTCTCACAAGAAGTTCTGTCCAAAACTAATCCAAACATGGTAACCTTACTAGTCCAGTATATTTTAGATCCGGTAAGTCCTGTGAAAGGCCACAGATAGCATGAAAAAGCAGTGCTGCGATTAGAAGGGAAGAGTTTACATTGGCAAAGCTGCAAGTTTCCTCCCTTGTCTTGGGTGCTTTCAGTACCTCCTGCCAATCTTGATGCCAGTTTGGTCTTCTCAAGCATCAACAGAGCTAAAGTCTAAGCTGTTAGGTTTCTAGATGGTACTACCAAGGGTTTGTTAACTCCTAATGAAAGAGAAACACTTTTTGATGTGATATTGTGACATTTATAAAAGAATTTCCATTCATATGAAAGCAAAGAACCACTTAAGTATCCAAATGGCTTTGAGTTGTAGTTCTGTGAATAACCACTGCATTTACTGAATAAACCTTAAATAAAAATCATACACAAACAGTTGTTGGTACCCCTTGGTTAATGAAAGAAAAACCCACAGTTGTCATAGAAATAACTTGAATCTGACAAAAGTAATAAAAAATTCTATGAAAATGAACAAATGAAAATCTGACATTGATTTTGAACCATGCTTCAACAGAATTATTAACAAAAAAAACCTCATAAAACAAGCCTGGGCAAAAATGATGGTACCCTTATCTTATTTTTTTGTTGCACAACCTTTTGAGGCATTTATGATTTGTTTTCAATGGTGTCCTCCTTGGTCATCTCCCATAAAGAGTCCACTTTGGCTAAAACAACAACGGATGGTGCGATCTGACACTGATGTTCCTTGAGCTTGAAGTTCACCTTTAATATCTTTAGAAGTTTTTCTGGGCTCTTTTGTTACCATTTATATTATCTGTCTCTTTGATTTGTCATCGATTTTCCTCCTGCGGCCACGTCCAGGGAGGTTACCTGCAGTCCCATGGATCTTACATTTCTGAATAAAATGTGCAACTGTAGTCACAGGAACATCAAGCTGCTTGGAGATGGTCTTATAACCTTTAACATGCTTGTCTATAATTTTCTTTCTAATCTCCTGAGACAACTTCTTTGCTTCCTCTGGTCCATGTTGAGTATGGTACACACCATGTCACCAAACAGCACAGTGACTACCCGTAGCCCTATACATGGGCCCATTGACTGATTATAAGATTGTATACATCTGTGATGCTAATTAGTGGACACACCTTGATTTAACATGTCCCTTTGGTCACATTATTTTCAGGGGTACCATCATTTCTGTCCAGGCCTGTTTCATGAGTTTATTTTTTTAATAATTCTGTTGAAGCATGGTTCAAAATCAATGGTGGATTTTTCATTTGTTCATTTTCATAGATTTTTTTTTTTTTATTATTATTACTTTTGTCAGATTCAGGTTATTTCTGTGACCATTGTGGGTTTTTCTTTCATTCAACCGAGGGGTACCAACATTTTTGTCCACGTGTGTACACGTGTGCAACATTAAACCCAACTGATGACCCAGATCATGTCTTCATAAAATTAACGTTTTACCTAATAGATTACATCTTTTTTTCTTTTCTGCACAGTGGTTTTTAAAGGCTGATAAAGGCCTTGTCCATAAACATTTAGTAAGATTTGTGTAAAGCCTGTGCTCACTAGTCAGTGGCTCTGAACATTAGTTTCTTGGGTTTTTTTGTTTGTTTGTTTTTGTTTTTAAAGACAAGTGAAATGAGTTGTTCAAGTTGTCACTGTTTGCTTTTAAAAATGTCCATAAAATTTCTAAAATGTTTTTCTCAGTATTAATCGTGATGTATGTCCCATTTTGTCCAATGTAGATCTGACACAAAACACAACCTACTGAGGGTTGATGTTACAGTAGGCCATCAGTCATGAGGCTTTTCTAAGTTTAAGCCTTGTTTCTTGTAAATGTGTGTATGATGCTATGTTCCTTGGAATCACTCAACAAATCATGCTCTCTACACACCCTTTCAGTGTTCTTGATGAGTAACTACCACACTAGTATGTCTCATCAGCAGACTGTACTTGTCGTCTTAGGAGGCCTCGGAGAATAACTGTGCTCATGCACTCAGTTGTCCTTAGTCATTCTTATGTTTCAGATTAATATTAGATTTTTCATAAGAGCTTAGGCCTACTTGCACTAGATTGCAGACTGTAAATCTCGTTTGTGTGTATTTAAAGATCGACTAAGTGTTCTGGCTTGTGTTAGAAGTCTTTGTGCTTTTCAGTTGACTTTTACAACTACAAGCCCCAATCACGTCACCTCAGGAGGTTCACAGATCATGATGTCGCCATAATTGTATGCTGTACAGGAAACATTCCCACACTCTGAGGCTTTTACCCTCGTTCTTGGGGTGTTTATTTTGTAGTGTATGCAGGAGAGAGGTATGGTTGGCAGTAGACTTCATCACACAGGTATTTTTAATGGGCATGGTTTACTCTTGTTCTTTAAATTCTTGCAGCAGTTCTGACGTTTGAGTGTGTTAAGGAGTGTCCCCGGGCTGTAATGTGGTTGAAGACTGTAGGAATCTGTTGTAAAAGCCTGGATGGGAGTGTGTCTTTGAATACTCGCAGTGACCATGCCATTCATACCAGCTGTAATGCGCTGTGAAGCTTCCTGAGAACAGCAGAGCATTTTCTCACAAGCCTTAGTACTTCCCACCGCCTACACATTCACCACAAGCAGGTTACAGTAATCCGCTGTTTTCTTTGATCAGATTGGAAAATGCTGTTCATATTGAAATTCCTAGCTTAAGGCTATTATCATTCAATCCTCCTTTTTTTCTCACCTGTATCATATTCTCTTTCACGGGCTGTCACCACCTACCGGTAAATGATTCTAGGGTGAGATGATCCTTACATCACACCTAGCTTTGTTTGCTCTTTATGATCGCACCAGAAAAAAAGTGCCCCAAGGCTTAGGCCCCTTCCCTTAAGGGACAGTTACAGATTTGTGTGAGATGTTTTGGTTGGCCAAATAGATTTGAGACTTTCTATTTTGGGGGACCACCAACAGCCTTGCATTTCTCTGTGGAATTGAAGGACCTTCTGGATGTCCTTATTGGCCACACTACTCCCTTATCTTGTACCACACTGTAAGGCATAAAGTATTATTTAGTGTGTATTCTTATGCATACAATCACCATTTTGAAATGGAGGAATGTGAAAGAATCTCCACCTTTTTTCATCATGCCATCCTTTCGTCAGACCATATTCTGGAATTTCATTTTGCACAATGTTCAAGTGTCAGTAGGCCTTAAGGGCAAGTGTCTGATTATGATCTGAATTGCAATGTCTTCCAGTATTACTGTGTAATTAAATCTGTTTTGTGTGTGTTAGGCAATAGTGTATATACTGCATGATTTATTGTAACAGCAGTCTTTGCCCAGCACTAGAAATTCCAGAGTTTGAATGCTTACTCAACCACTTCACAAGCTTCTACAGACTCAGCTTGGGATTCTTGATTTAAAAGATTTTTGACACTTGCTTGTTGATCTTACTTTTCCTCTTCTTGTGTTATTTCTTTTAACCACTTCAGACACCCATTAAAAGCACACCTATATATAGACTATGACCACCTGCACAAAGTCCCTTAGTCCCACACTAGCGGATGGATGTGCATGATTTAAGTTCAAGAAAAAGAAGAGCAGCTGAGTGAAGACATGCTTTGTCTCAGAAGAGCTATGGCACTTTAAACAGTTTTACTCAGAATGAGAGGAAAATATTATGGTCATGCGCTCCCCCACAGCTCAGTATGTTAGGGAGGACCATAGGGTCACATGCACCCAAGCTAGCATGAAATCGCTTCAGCATTTCATGTTTAAACCCCCCCCCAGGTTGTAGAAATCCTCATGACTGAGAAAGTGTAATATATCGTCTCATCATGCAAAAAAATGTTTTCGGTTTTGATTTTGATAATGTGAGTCTGGCAGTTGTTCCTAATAAATAAATAGCTATTTAGTACATTTATGTCTGTGTTAATTTGTTATATATTGTATACAACATTTATTTAATAATCTTCGGTTTGTCAATGTAAGTATGAGTGAGTGAACAACTGTGACTGGTCATTACAGTCATATGACAGAACCATAGTTTAAAAAAAAAAAAAAAAAAAAAAAAAATCAGTTTCTTCTACTGTTCTTTCCCCTGATCCACTCAGATTGGGTACACTTTGAGTGTTGAGTTAATCTCTTGTCAGCCTTTTAGACCGCAGATAAGCTGATGAATGCGAGAATATTTCAGTGTGTTGGGGGGGGGGGCCTCACCTGTGCGTCTGAAAAAGAACTCTGTGCAAACATGACCTCACAGAGCCAGCTGTCACTGGGCCCCAAAATAGAGAGGTGTAGGGCTTTTGTGGGCTGCTGAAAACAGACAGAGAGTGGGGGCAGCTAGGAAGAGAAGAGGTAGTGCTTCGGTTCCTCTGAATATTATGGATATAGAGGGCATAAGAGAGAGAAGAGTGAAGACCCTGGTGTGAGAGCCCATGGTTGACAGCTCTGTTTCTCTCTCTGGCTGGCTTTACACTCTACAGCTGAGGATGCAGCATCACAGGAAGCAGCGCTACACCAGGCTTGGGGTGTGGTATGTATTGTAAGCATTTGGACGTACCTGTCTGATGCGGCTAAATACCTAACTTTCTTCTTATCTACTTGCACAGTGAACTGGATCTGTATTAGAAGTGTGTTAAGTTTGGGGTTGGTTGGTGGAGGATTGCAGATTATACCGCTGCTGTACTACACACATTGTTTGCGTTGCGCACTGTTCCAGGTCCTTTGGGCTGGATTTTCTTTGTTTGATTATGGTTGGTGCATGTTTGGGAAGTGACACAGATAAAACTACAGTGGTTTTATAACTTTTAAATGTGATTCACTTTGTTTTGTTTAAACTAAAACTAAATGTGATCTGTTTCATAATCTTCTGGACTTGGTCATATGCTATTAGTTATGTTTTATGGGTTAATGATTGATCTTTCATGAATTCATTTTTCTTTCCCTCTCTGTGTAGGCCTCCTTTGAGAAGAGGAAGTTCATTTACCTTTCTGACACCTGGTCCTCAGTGGGACTTCAGTTTGGTAAGTACACAACCATCATGCATCACTTTGGCTACATTCACGCAGCGGGTAAATTTACTGTCTTTTTAAGGTGACCTATATTTGACATTCGTCTGAGCAGTTCAGACTCCTTAACTGATGCATATGTGGGAAAAGAGCACTGCCTCATCTCTTGTGGTGTTTTTTTCAAAACAAATTTACATTAGACATTAGAACAATGCGCATTTGTGATCTATACCTTAACTTTAGATTCTTTAGGATCTCTTTTTCTCACATACACGAGCACAATGTTTTCCCACAAATCTGATTTAAAACACATTGCCTTGTTTACAGCATCGCAATATATTAAAGAGTAACTAGGTAATGCATATCGTATTGACAGGTTCTTGCCAATACATAGCCCTATAATTCATTCAAATTCGCAGCTGTGATGGATGGTAGGTGTTTGTGTGTTTAAAGAGTTTGGTACAAATTGTACTGTACTTGTCAAACCCCTCTTTTGTACATGATGGTAAACATGATCCCATATTGTTTAAGTCTGCGCATGCATAGAGAGTGTTATTGAAGCTCTTCCTGTCCTACACCTTGGTCACAAGCACATGTGACAGGGCTACTCTGTTCAGTCTCACTTCTGGTCTCCTCTGCTAGTCCATTAGCTT
This sequence comes from Salminus brasiliensis, assembly GCF_030463535.1. Lineage (NCBI taxonomy): Eukaryota > Metazoa > Chordata > Actinopteri > Characiformes > Bryconidae > Salminus > Salminus brasiliensis. Next base: position 48,432,622 of record NC_132879.1, read on the forward strand.
CAGTGCTGAAATAACATTTTACTCCTTTGTTTTGTTTCTCTGTCGTTTCCATAGTGTCCTTCCTATTTTCTACTCTTAAGAGTTAGGTCTAACCCCCCCCCCCCCCCCCCCCTTTTGTATGTTTATGTGAGTTTTGCCATTTGTTTTAGAACCATTTAAAGTATTTGAGTATCCGTGTGTTTTAGTTGTAATACTATTTAGATCTGTGTCTTGTCACTGAATTCTAAAAGGCAACTTTAGAAAAGAAAGAAACCTTAGTAACTTTTAATGATGGTCAATATAAAACATTATACTCCAATTAATTCTGGATAATTTTACTTGGTCATGTTCATAATGCATATCATGAAATTCTGATCCGATGTAATGAACAACTTCCAGAGTAGCTTTATTCTGAAGAAAAAAAACTGCAAAAATAAAGACAAAGGGTTTTTGCAAGACAGAAACAGTTAAGACTTAGTTTTGAGTAGTGTTTTAAGTAATTATTCTGTGCCTTAACACTCCTCATCCAGCTCAGTAACTGATTTATTAATCTGGTTCATGAGCTGTATCAGTGTTTGGGCAGAGAAGAGTTGAAACTAGTCATGCACCAACTTTTCTGCCTCCAAAATAATATCTGTGTGAAAATGGTCAGATGTAGCACACTTGATTTTTGGCTAAACAAATTGAAAATGAAAGGCCAGCTACAAAGTCTTGAAATTGAGCCCTTTTAATCATTTGGTTATGAAAACGAGACCATTGCATCAGTGCAGGCATGTTCAGACAGTTACGAAGGTAAATTTGCAATAACTGTTCATACCAAGCAAGAGGGAGAACAACACATAACATGTTCACTACATGTCCTACTTTTAAACGCAACATCCTGTTTGATACGCAGAACACAGTAAAAACGGAACAAAGAGTCAACAAACTTACCAACAGTGTTTTTAGCCACAGGTTTAGACATGGTTATTATAATGATTGTGCCAAAAAAAATTCATATGACTTCTGCACACTTTTTTTATTATTTATTTAGGTGTTTATTTATTTTACCTCATTTCATTTGGTTTTATTCATTTTAATTAATTCATTTATTGCCAGTTATGTCCTATTGAAAACATACCATTAATAGAATAGGATCAATATGTTTTGCTTTTCCTGTTTTTAGTCTTTCTTTTTCTTCTAGGACTTTTATTAAAGCTTATGAATTATGCTTTATTAGTTTTTCAGTTTTAGTTTTTCTCCAGGTCTGTATTGAATTTGGGTTTCAGGCAGGGAACATTTTGGTACATTTTGGTGAGCATGAAGTCAAGATACGCATGCACATTGTATCATATTGTATTACAGCTACCTTTTTTGCTTGTGGCTGAAGTGTTAGATCGGGACACTGTAAAGCACAGGTTTAGTTTCAGATAGACTTTTAGGATGTTGAGAGCCCAATAGTAGTTTTGTCACTACACCCCTATTGCTAGCCAGTTGGTAAATTGCCAGTTTATGATTTTTGAGCTGATTTCTATCTTAAGTGTGCATATGGAGCAATTCTAAAGCACTTTAATGTAACACTGGAACTCATCCGTGTCTGTGGTCCATATCGCAGACAGTTGACATTTTACCATATGCTTAAATATTTGCATTGTGTGTATAAAGTCAATCACAAAAACATGAAGGGTCAGTTAGATATAATATTTATTTTTGTATTTTTCTCCGCTTCTCTGTCAGGTGTAGGTTTTCCCTAAGACAATGCTTCTGTCCCAGAATGATGACATCAGCAGGCCCGCGTAATCCTTTCATTTGAGCATTAATGCCGTTGCGTGACATTTTCCCCCAGCAGACACCGATTTCTCAGATGCTTCAAGACTGCCTTTCTCCAGCTCTTTTTCTCCTCTCGCCACCATAATAGAATTAACATAGCTCCCATTCCCCCTGGATCAGTTAAGTGTGATCTGAAGTTAACGTAAACTGGTTTCTGATTGAGAACAGAGCAGCGGGAAGATTACAAAGGGAGTAAAACGGCCTGCAGCATTCCGCAGTTTATGAAGGCCAAGCGAAACTCTATCCATCATTCATCTGAGGAGAGTGAGGGAGAGAGGAAGCAAGGAGGGCTTGCTTTATCCAGTGCCAAACTATTGCTTTGATATGGAAGGTTTTTTTTCTTTCCTCCTCCCTAGAATGTATGTACACATTAGCTCATCAGTTGGACACATGGATCGCGTTAAGGTTACAATTGTAGCTTCATTACCCCCCCCTCCACCTTCTTTATATTTTTGTGCCAACCCTTTCAAAGGTGAATAAAGGAAGAGTCTTTGATGTGAGAGCACTTCCATAGCCTGGGCTAAGGCAGTTTGGGGAGCCTGAGGGATGATTGAGTGTACTCAATGGATTTGATAAGTTCCTGTAGATGGTCTGTACAAAAGATGGTCCTCAGACATCTGTAATGTTGAGATTGTGTGTTGAGTTTCCTGACTTGTGCCAAACTACACATGAAACTCCAATCTGAGGTATGAGGGTAATTACAAGAGGATTTACTGTTACTGTGTCTAAGAAAAATACACTACTTTTTAGTTTTCAAAGCACATTTCTGCCAGGTAATACTTGAATTCCATTTTCCTACAGTGAGTTAAATTAAGTTGTGGAACTGAATTTAGACCAATCTGCCTTAAAAAATAAATAAAGAAATTATACCACTAACAGATGAAGTGAAAAGCATCGATTACCTCGTTACACTGACAGTTCTTAAAGTTAATTTGGAAGCTGGAAATAAGGGCATGTGTAAGAATCCAAGTGTCTTTGGCAAGAGCCAAATTGTGATTGCTAGATGACTAGATCTGCGCGTCTTAGAAATGTCAGGTCTTGTTTGGAGATCCTGGTATGCCTTGGTTGGTACATATCAAAATATGGCCTTTTCAGTTCCCCAGTTGTCAGTCTGTTCAAGCATTTGTGGTATGTGCTGGACAAACTGTGTCCAATCCAAGGAGGCTGCACCTCAATGTACAGGATTCTGCTGCTAACCCCCTGGTGCCAGATACCCCAGGATCCCATTAGAAGTCTCATGGAGTCTGTGCCTTGACAGGCCAGAGCTATTTTGGTGGTACAAGGGGGAATCACAATGTTAGCTGGTTTAAATGTAAAGGCTGAATGTTGTATGTTTGAGACTATTTGTAGGTGAACAAACTCTAGTTAAAACCTTTTACCTTTACTTTTGTGTTTGTAACTGTTTGCACTGTTACTTGTTTAGGCCTCAGGAAAGCAGAGAGGCAGAGCGATGACTTGCCAGACTGGATAATTTCAGTATCATGTTCTCTAAGTAAGGCATGGAAAATTTGGATGGATTGCCTTTTTATTAGCCCGATTTAGCCTTGCATCCCCAGAGAGTCTAAATATTTCTGTTTGTGCTTGGCACAGCCAACTCCCGCTGCTAGTTTCCTATCATGTTCAATTATGTGGAAAGTGAAGATTAAAGCAAACACTGGATTCATCTGCCTTGGGAAAAGTTTTAGAAATATCTTCTGTGCAGCCGTTCCTGTGAAAGTGCCTATCAGGCATGTTGTGTATTCAGACTGCAGAGCACTCTGAACAGTTATTGTGTTTTCCATTTGAGTGCGGCAAGCAACAACAATGACCAGCCCTCTGAAAGAGGGAGTGGCTCTGTCCTTTTTCCATGAACAGAACCTGTACACAAGCTTTATGTATTTTAGTATGTTAAAATAGGCCTTTAGTTGGAGTTAGGGAGTCATTGGGACTTGATACCAAGGATTGAAGTCATATTAATTACTACTGAATAATCAATTAAATAATCATTAAATGTCGGTTAAGTGATTAAACCATTAGCAATTATGGTTTAATAAGAGAATTGGTTTATAAAACAGTTTTATAATAGTTTAATAGTTTTATTCAGGTAGTGTATTATTTCCATCTATCTATTCATGTTTTGTTGGTTCGGGTATTGGCCATTTTAAGCCTGAACCATGCCATATCCGTTGTTTTTTCTGCTGTACTGGTGTTCGAGATGCCTTAAGCTGACATCATTCATAACCTGCCACAGTGAAGTGTGTTTGCTAAAAGTAACAAAGCTCTTCAGATGTCTGTAGTACTTTCAGTAATTCAAAGTTTGGAACTTTAATTCTATTCAATATCTGTGGTTATGTAGTGTTTTGACTGCCACTTTTCTTTTAGGCTGCCTTTTTGCTTATGCTATGGATTCTACTTAGTGATTTTTTTTCATCAGTATTGTTTGGCAGACCTAGCAGATCTTGTCGAAGATGTGTGGCTGTATTGACCTATATAAACATGTGAACATGAAGTACTTCTTCATGCTTTTTGATTTGAATTCATTAGTTATTGAGAGATCAGCCAGTTTGCGCTTCCATTCTTTACCATTCACTGCCAACCAGTAAACATCTGCTTTTGACAGAAACCAATTTGTCTTCAGAGTAGTCCAGAATTCTGCTACAGTTTCGCTGAGAGTGAGAGCTGCTGATTTAGCGGTAATAAATTAGCACAACAGTAGACTGTATTCAGCCAAGTTATAACCTTATATCCTTAAACATTGCCAAAACGGAAAGAATCCATTTCTAATCTAATCTCCTTAACACACTGAAAATGCAAGTCATTGTTGTTTTAAATTATTAGGTAATGTCCTTTTTTTTGCTAAGTAACATAACTGTTCTGATTTGCTAATTTTCATAATCTAGTTCCAGCAGATGTCATTTGGATATCATAGTGGATTGTTCAACAGCAAGAACCAGAATTGTTTCACAGTTTACCTTTTCTTTTGTGATTCACATCTTAAATCATGTTTTTAAAAAATTTGTAAGCCATGAAGTATTTGAAAAATTATTTTTTACTTTATATATAAATAAGTAAATATATATATAAATAACTGAGCATAAACCCATTAAGTGCATTGATGTAGAATTACAAATCATTTCAGTTATAGCCAACACATTACAAGACCAACCTTGATGTTAAAGTCCAGTTAGAGCTTTCTAAGCCTAGAAAATGTACAGAAACTTCCAGAGAGGGCCCAAAACACTATTATTCGTTTGCAAATAGGTTATTAAAAGAAAGCTGCGTGATGTCTGTTAATGTATGACAAATGCCTCATGTTTGTGGAACCTGTTTTTTCAGTGCAAGTTGTTCAGTGTAGTTCCAAATAAAGCCTGATAAATGACTTCGATCTAATCTTATCTGCTCACATGGGTCAATATTTACCATACCCTCTTGGACCAGGAAGGCTTTTCTAGGATAGGCTTCACTTGTCTTTTGTGATTTGGTTCTTAAGCGTTTGAAAGTTGAGGATAAATGTGATTGTCTAGGCTTAACGGTTTCCACCCTCCTAAAGCTTTTACAGAATCACATGTGTATGTTTGGGGTTTGGTTGCATTCCTTTAGCTGCCATCTACTGCCCTGTTTTTTTTTTTTTTTTTTTTACCCCACGCGTTGCTTTCTGTTATTAACCTACTCACAAATGGACAATATAGTGTTTTTGGCTCTAGCAACTGTAATGTTATGAGGCCCTTTTACCCCTTTTGTGTATCTTCAAAAGTTTAGGATGAGCATCTGTCTGTTTTGTAAGCTTATAAAGCTCTAATTGGACTTGCACTTAAAACATCCAGGCTGGTCTTGTATTTTAAGTCTTGTGGAGCGACTTCCTGTAGTGAACCGGCCAGGCACACTCACAGGTTACGCTTTCCACCTGCAGAGCCTCAACACGTGCACACACTTGAACATTCACACACTTGGATGCTAAAATCTCTTGGGGGTAAAGATGTCCTTCCTGATTTTGATGGGACCTCCTTGGGGGCCATTGTAAACCACAGCTATGTCTGCTTTTAGCAGACACCCAGCCTTCAGGCCACGCAGTCTGAAGCAGCTGGAAGCAAATGAATAAAAGAGAAGACTGTATTGAAGCTTGTTTTCTTCTCGCGCCAACTTGATCCAGAAAGTGTATATTAGAGACATGCTGTGAAGAAAAGCTAGTTTGTTGTACCCTAGTTTGTCTGATAGTGAGAATATTTAGGTTTTCTGTTTTGTTTTTGTATTAAAGCATTTAAGAGAATTTTGTCTTTCTTTGTGTTGTTGTTTTTATTGAATTGTAACAAACTTTTACTTCTTTACAGAAACGCAAGCGCAGAGAGAAGGACGATGATGCCGTCAGCCTGTGCAGCTTTGATTTTAAGGTGAGTGACTAGGTTAACTTGAACTGGTAGGAAACGTTTTCAGCCGAGTCCTGAGCCAGCTCATTGACTTGAGCTCATTGAGTTCTTGTTGTGTCCTGAATAAAAATCAACAGGCCTCTGTCAAATGAGTCTTACTCAGTTATATATATACACACCAGTAAAAACAAACAAAAAGGGAAAATAAACCCTCGCAAGAACCATTATTCCAGAAACCTCCTAGATCATCTGGAGATAATGAAGCAGATATCTCTTCAGTTTAAAGTTATGACACTATTTTTGGACTGGGCCTTGGGGAGTCTGATAATCATGTTTGTTTGCAGGAGCAATCAGGGCAAGCCATGATAAACTTCTGGAGTTTAATCTTCTGATTACAGTTAATCCTTACTGTCATCTCCCGAAATGTAAACCTCTCATGATTACTCAAAGCCGACTGATCTTAGCTTCGAGAAGTTCAGCGTGATGGTACTGTAATATAACAAACTGCCATGTGTAGACCTGTTTATTATACAGTTTTGCATCATTCATTTTCCTGTAAACATTTGCTTTCTTTTTCACAACATTTGCCATGGGATGATTCACTGCCCCTTTTCCGCCTGGGGACATATCCTGTTATGTTTTAGGCATTAGTCATTTTCAAATCGATCATATATCATTCTATGCTATTTTTTTTACTCTAATATTCACGATATTCTAAAATGTGATTTCTGTTAAAATATTTGAAATTGCCATCAAAAAGTCCAGTGATCATTTGTAATACTCCTAATTGGTAGGGATAACAAAACGATTAATTCTTGGAAATGTTATTTTAATAAGGAATTTTTAATGAGGAATGAAACCTGGCTCTTTGTCTTCTCCAGATTCTTTGTGTTAGTTTTGCTTTTGAAATCCATTTTGACTGATTCATTTTAGATTAAACATAGCTGAGCCAATGAAATAAGGATTTTCCTCAGAAATCTGACTTAAATATATAATAAATTACACTGATTTGTGATTAAACGACTCTCCTGACAGAAACTCTGTCTGCTGTTTTTGAGAAGATGTTTGTGTAGGTGTAGAACACACATCTATTCTTTTTCATTCTTGTTGTTAAACATTTTACCCACGATATTCAAGAGCTTCACCTCTCACCCCCACCCCCTGTTCAAACATACCAACACACATATGCGCAAAGCCTAATCTATGTAAGTGTGCTGTGGGGGAAGGGGACACCACCAGGTGGTCTCCACCTCCCATGGAATTGTAGCTTTGTTGGCAAGTAGTAGTATTGGCTCTATTACTTTACTACTACTTTAAAGACCAGCAGGAGTGAGTAAACTGATTAACTATTAAAATGTTTTACATTCACACAGGTTTAAAATAAACAAGGGGAAAAAAAATCTGGACCAGGTTTCTGAAATTTTCACTTAGCATTAACTACAGCCTTTATATATATATAATGCTGCAACAAATCTCAGATATTTAGTTCCAAAAGTGTGACCCATTCTCACACTAATCAAAGATGTTTCAGAATGATATACTGTTCACAAATATGCAGTGTAATTAGCGAGTATAGAATAGTAAAAAATGACCTGAAATGAAGAAAATGTTCTAAGACTTGTTTCAGTATCTATGTGTCTTCATGTAGGATACAGTGTTCATACTACACTGTGTGTATATGTGACTGTATGTATGTATGTATGTATACATGTGTGTCTGACACCTCCCTGATGAGACACAGGGCTGGAAGAAACAGTGTGCGGGTATTGGTTACTGTTCTGTTTGGTGGCAACCAGCTCTGTTTGAGGGTGTGTTCTAAGGCAAAGGCATCATCAATAAACCGTTGTGCAATAGGTGAGAGATTTCAATTTCAAGTTTAGTTTCAGGTGCCATTCTGTGGCACAATGGGCATCCTGTGCAAGTGTTGCAGGCAAGATGAAGGGGTTGTAGGGATAAATGCCTCTTCTACTTACCGCTATTGCATGTTATCTGTTTATGTAGCAAGTCTTTTATCCTCTTCATCCTAAGAACTTCTACTTATGTAAAGAGATTGTGATTGTATTTGTTTTGGAAAGCACATGATGGTCAAAAAGGTGTTCATCTATTTTTAGTTTCTTTTTTGTAACCGGATGAGACAGCTTAGGGTTATCGCAAAACTTCAAAACAATACAAGCGGAGTTCAGTAGAAATCAATCTTCATCAGTTTACAGTGGGTGGGAAGTGTTTTCTTATGTATTCACTTCTTTTGGTCCAAAGGAATAGTTTGCTTTTAGGAAAAGCCCAAAAATAGTTTCTAAAGTTTGTTTTTTAGCTTTACAGTGGAACTACGACATGTTTCCAATTGAGGCACTGAAATAAAATGGCCCTTACTCAAAGCTCCCACCCAAAAAAATGTATCCACCAATGTATCCACCTCCTCCCCTTCTGTTTGATTTGTATAGAACCAGTCTCAAAGCTAGGGTTGCTGAACAATTATTGAACAGACAACAAACCAAACAAGACAAGCACCCGCACACTATTCCTACTGCTGGACAGTTAAAGCTTTTCTGGCATAATTTTAAACTTGCTCAGCTCATATGATCTAAAACTAGCTCAAACATAATGAATTTTCTCCTGATTCTCCACATGAACAGTGATTGTAAACGGCTTGTATGATGTGCCCCGTAGAAACAGCAAAATAGTTCCACACCAGGGGACAGTAGTTCCCACTGCTGCTTTTTAAACAGGCCTATTAAGTGTTTTGAGATGGTGGTGTTGAGTACATTAACGTTATGACACCAGTGCAAAGCTAGAGATGTGAACTTGGCTTGGCTGATCGACTGTAGGTAAGGCGTTTGATGAATTAGATTTTTGGTGAGTTGCTTCTTTAATATTAGAAAAGTGGAGGAAGAGTAACCTGAAGAAATGTGTGTGATCTAGATTGAGGGGCGGAAATGGAGGGAGAGACGAGTTAAAAACATCAGCTGCTCGGCATCTTAGTCCTCCCACACACAAGTAAACTTAGGACCATCATATACAAACTGTGTGGACTTGCCTGGTCTTCACGCCTTCGCCGAAGAGGATGTCATCTTTTCCTATCTGTTCAAATAAGGAGTTCCATCTCTCTCTGGAAGAGAGTTATGCAAGTGTGGGATCCCCACTCACTTATGATTACTGCTAAAGGATTACCATGGTTTTCCCTTCGCTGTGGTTTAGTGTGCATGTTTAGAGTGAGTTTTGTACAAAGTACAAGTAATACTGGGAACAGGAAGGACTGTTTCATGTTTATTACGTGTTCTGTGGTGATGCTGCAACACTTGTTCTAAAGAACCACCAGCATCCTTTTAAGTCCATTTTAATGCAGGAGTCCACTTAACATACACTGCTATTTGACCTGCAGTACCTCAGTATCCCAGTAGAGGGCAGTCAGTGCTGCTCAGGTGTGACCAGCACAAACAAATCAGCCCTGCAGTCCTATGTCTTCTACAGAACTGTGACGCTAATTTGTCAGGTAAGCTAGGAAGAGCCTAAGAGGATGTTCGTTTCAGAATGCAGCCCGTTCCTGGCAAGCCAGACTCTGGTGACTCAGCCTTGTGGGAGTTGTGTTTCTGTTTTATACCTCTTTCTTCAGCTGCCCCAGGTGTCTGGGTGTTGCCCTGCAGGAGAGATAGCATGAGGTGGTGTGCAAGTTCAGCCATGTCTACCCCTTCAAAAAACTACCAAACCCCTTGTCAAAACACAATGTACGATAACGGCCTGTCTTTCCATGGTATGAGTAAAGCGTGCAGGCTGTTGTTCTGTGGTTGGCTTGGTTCTAGTTTCAAACACACTAGTGCCTCCTATGATGGTCTCAGAGCCACAGAGTCTTGGCTTGCTTGCAAAATTATTATAAAATAATTCAGATAATTAGCTGCTGATTATTTATTGGTGTTGACTGGCCAAAAATCTGAAATTAATAAAAGCTGCATTTATAACCAAGGAAGAAGTAAAGCATGCTCTAATTTGAATGCCCCTACCATAAGTAAGTAACTTCCCATGGAAATGAAGTGTCGCAAATGTGCAGTTTCACACTTTACTATTGACATAACAGGGTGAGCAGAAGGCCACTAAACTACTGTTCTCCATTTGTTTAACAAACACCCACTAGTCTTATTTACGCCGTTTTACACCTATCCTTAACACGCTCCATTTGCACAGCTTAGGCTCTTTTTTTATTTTCTTCTTGGGAAAACAGTAGTAAAACATTCTAAGGGCTCAGATTCTCACAGTGTACCGCACACCTCAGGGGTCGTTTTTGAGCTCCGTACAAATGCAGATGAACTGGTTGTGCAGTTGTGGGTGCGGAGTGTAGATGGCTGCGGAAGCTTTTGTTAAGAGAGTTCTGTTTTTTTGGCGTGGCCCTGTTCAGTTTCTCACTTCTGTACTGTGAAACTTTTTGTTACCTTTGGACCAGACACCCCCCTCCCTCCTCCTTTAATCAATACACAGAGACCAGAGAAGCGGGGAGGGGGTCGGTGCTTCAGCCCTTGCTGCTCAAAACTCTGATTGATATTTCTATTGATCACCCCCTCCCCCCTCTTTGCCTGATGAGACGGTGGTAACGACTTTCTCCTTCATTAAGCGGATTTTAGAGCACAAGTCTCTGTACTTTGCACCTTCCTTACAGCGACTCTTGTTCACAGTCCGCATTTACCCAAATCGGGGACTTTTACTGCACTAGAGTAAGCTTAATTGCTTGGCTTGGGTCTCAGTAGTCAAGATCTTTTAAGAACAGCGTGGCTTGTTTGCCTTGGTGAGTTGCAAAACTTGTTGGCTTAATGTCCAAACAAGGAATTGCTGATAGTATTAAAACAGCAGTGTCAACTGTGTGGACAGTGTGTGTGTAAGGTTGTGATATTACTTACACATTATATATATTACATAGAACACATTATAACTGCAAAGTGCAATAATATGAAGCTTAAATGGCTAATTACAATGTTTTCATAAAAAAAAAAAAAAGGAATGCACTGACTTTTTTTTTTTTTATGAACTCAAACTTTTCTATACACTTTTACACTTGATCTTGTGTTGAAGTCATACTAAATATTTTCCCTGTCTGTAAAATGGACATGAGCGCTTTGGGTTTTCTTGGCTAGTCACTTGTTCAGGATAGTTCAGGTCCTTTTCTTATTCCACCCCTTATGCTATAAATCCCACCCATTATGCACTCAGGCCACTCCCTTGCTCAGCGCTGAGTATTTGAGTTCACCTCCCTCCCACATGCACAGAACAAAGTTAGACATCATCAGAGCACACTGTGTGTGCATTTTTAGAAGTTAGGAAGTTCCGCCCAGGCGGACAAAGTTTTTAGGGGGACAGAATTTTTTTTAACCCCCTTTTAAAATTTTTAATCGTTTGTGGATTACCGGTGACCCTTGGGAATAGAAGAACCTTACTAGTGGATTTTACTGAAAGAAATGGTGGCTTACGATGAATCTGGTGTGGTGCCGATCAAGCGGACTCTACAGAACATAGACTACCAGAACCAGGCTTGTAAAGAACTTGAGGTGAGATTCCATTGGCTAAATATGCTTGGGACATATAAACGTGTTCTACACGTTGTTCCCATCGTGTTATCAGCTGAGTCAGAACCATGCCCTCGTCTTATCTTCAGTGAAAAGCTGTTTTGTGAAGGCCATACAGGTGTGTTTCCTTAAGGTGTGTTGGACAGACTTCATCTGTGTGTGTGTGTGTTTCAAATCATAGTCTCCAATGGAGGTCAGAAGTCCACTAGCTGTGGTCACAGGACTAGACATGAGAGCATTTTAAGTTTGCTTTGATGGTCAACCATGCTTAACGTAATATGTCCAGACAGAATGAATGAAGTAGTTTAGACCTGGAGAGCAGGTAAAGCAGATGGGAGGTGGACTGAGGTGCCCTCAGGGCTGCGTGAGTGCATACAGTGGGATAAAAAGCATTCCAGCAGCTTCACAGCAATGACAGGCTACTGCAACCCAGGTGTGCCCCTATCCCAACCCCCACACTATTCAGCCTGGCTAAGGAAAGTAGCAACACTGCGGGGAAAGAGGATTTGGATATAGAGTTGTTTTGCTACTTCTGTACTTTGGGCTCCTCTTCTCCTTTTGTGGTTTGGGGTCTGCTGGCTCGGAAGTGGAAAGAGAGAAGTGGATGAGTTGCCAGGAAAGCTGAATGAAGTCAGAAGGAATAGTGAATGACTTAAGAAATTGAGGAAATGCTGTCCTCAGACTTTATTTTTACCAGTTGCCTCATTCTACACTATCTGATTGCCCAAGACTAAGGGTTTTTTAGAGACTGCCCTCTTGTTTGATCAGTAATTTGAACATTTGTGTGGTCTGCATTGCAGGTTAAATCTTTATCAGCAGGGCACAACACAGGGGGACACACACAAATCCCCTCCCCAACCCCCACCAGCAACCACAATCTGAACAACAGTAGTGTAAACTCGCTCTTTAGGGGGGGGCTTCCTGAGGCCAGGACCTGCTCACAATCCCTTTCCTGGGAGTTCCCTCCTGGTCAGCAAAGCCAGAAATAGCTTCTCCTATCAGTCTATCTGTCTGCCTACTTGTTGCTCTTTCCACAAGATAATATACAGTTGAGGGAGCGAGGGGCTGGATTTGTTATTGCAGGACCACCTAAATGACAGGACAAACATGTGGCGGCTGAACTCTTGCCAAAGTTTGTTTAAAGCCACTGATCAGTTCATTAGTTTATGCATCTAACCATCAACAAGTCTTAAGTCAACACAAGTCAGGATATATGTATTTACATGTTGTGGTCTTCTGTGGACCACCATTGAAATGAAATGATCATATGTAATGTCCTGTGTTTATTGGCATAGCAGAGTTGGTTAGTCTCGGCCAGATCCGTTAGTCTGGTGGTCCCGGAAAGCGAAGTACAGTGGAACCTCAGTGGCAGCTCCTAAGTAATGTGAACTAGTGAGTCTGCGGTGCAGCTGTGTGTACTGGTCTGAGCCTGAATAGCAGGACTGTTCATCAGTTTGACTTTGGCAGACCGAACACAGTGTCTCTCACACTGCTGTGGAGATGAAGCCAAGTGCCCATATGTAATAGTACATTTGAAATGGATTATAGACACAGGCACTTATCTGTGTCACGTTGTAAAGTTGCAAACACAGTGGTTTTCTTTTTTCCCCCCTCTGTCTTTAAGCCACAGTTTTAGGACAGTGATTACAGTTAAAAGTAATCCTGCAGGTCCATGTTAACCACCCCCACCCCTCGTGTGGTTTGCTGGTGTTGGCTCAAGTCCCGTTCATTATGGGGTTCAGGTGTGCTTCTCCCTCTCACGCGAAAGCCTTGTAGGGCCTGTCCCAACACGACAGTCAGCCTCACACGAGGATTACAGGAGAGGCAAGGGGTTGGTTTAGTGCTCCATATGTACCAGTGCTGGGTCTTTCCCTGCTCTGCCTCCCTGTGCTCCCCTCACAGGCACATGCATATATCAACAATAGCACTTCATCCGCTGTGGAAGTGAATTAACAACAACAGTCCATTAGACAGTCTTTTTGCTGTGGTCAGTCAGTTACACTAAACATAAGTTATGTGAGTTTGTGTCAGCATGGGACAGCTGAGAGAGGGGTCCTGTGCATTCCACAGATGCCTGTAGACCCCCTGATCTCCAGGGCAGCAGGCAGAAAGGCCTCTTTGTGCAGGGGTCTTCCCCACGTGATGTGCCCAACAGCTGCTGTCTCTAGGGGCTCCAGCTTCTGCCTGCATGTCCGCACCCCAGGAAACGCCAGCCAGTCTGACCCCAAGTCCACCCTTTAGCCCTTCTCTCCTTTCCTCTCCCCACATCCTTTCCTTCCATCCATCTCGCCCCTGGCTGGCGGTGAAGTCCAGAAGGAAAGTGGGTCTTGTGACTGATCATGCACCTCCTAGTTTTAAAGTGAGATTAGTCAGCTGACTCCCTCCTGTGTCCTCTGGCTGTGTCTGAGCCTTACTCTTAATGTGTCATAAATGATTTAATTGTCAGTGAAGCTGAACGGAATTCATTTGTGGTCAAGTTGCTCTGCGCAGATGGTATAATCATTCTTTTTCTTTCGTGCAGGAACCTAGTACTAAGCGCGTGCGGCCGCTGGGCCGAGTCACCTCGCTGGCGAACCTCATCTCCCCCGTGAAGAATGGGGCTGTCCGCCGCTTCGGCCAGACCCTCCAGGCCTCGTTCAGGGGCGATGGACGGTCCCCAAGCGTGCCCCACCATAAGGCCTGCAGCAAGGCGGCGGCACCCACTCCCCCAAAGCGGAGGAACAGCACACTGTGGTCTGAGACTTTGGACGTGCACCAGAAGGGCACCTTCTCCACCAAAGAGATCAAGAGGCAGGAGGTGAGTGTGACTTAAGCTGAAGAAAACATAACAGCACAAAATGACCCAGACTTCTAAAAGCCCCCCCCCCCCCCTCCTCCTCCACATCTCAGCCAGACGCTACTGAATCAGGCCTGGTGACTTATTAAACCCTAAGGGTCTGGGGTTTGGAAGCTTTCCTGCCTTTTTTTCCCTCTCTCTCTCACTTGATTTTTCTGGGGCTGGCTGTGTTTATTTGGTGTGTACTCTGGCTTCTTGGAGTGTAATGGAGCATTGAGGACAAATTTTCATACCCCACAGCCAGACATTCTGAGCTAACAGAAAGCTGCTGGTGTGACGCACAGGTCTCTGCTGTCTAGTTCTCCCAGCTAGACATCACAGCAAACTGCCACAGCATAAGCACATTCCACACCAGAGAGCTAGACAGAGGAAAAAAAACATTTAGTAAATTCAGACCCAGTTAAGAGACATTTCCTAAAGTAATCTTCTTAATGTTGGTCATTTTGGTACTAAACATGCTTAATATATAAAGCAACACCTAATTTGGTTTCTTATTTATTTAGGCAATCTTTGAGCTGTCTCGAGGAGAGCAGGACTTGATTGAGGACCTCCAGCTCGCCCGCAAGGTTGGTATTCTTTGGATTAGCGCTTAGTGAAGTAATGCAAACAGGTTGTATAAGAGCTTGGCTGTGCTCTTGTGCAGTCTAAGCGATTGCCATTTTTAAGCAGCATTGCTGTCAACTGATTGATGGATTCTTTGTTTACAGGCTTACCATGACCCAATGCTGAAACTATCAATCATGTCCAAGGAGGAGCTAGCAGCCATTTTTGGAGATCTGGATGCTTACATCCCACTTCATGAAGGTGAATATAACTCTCTCTAACACATTTCTCCTGTCTTGTTGTGTATGTGTTTGTGAAGTTCAGTGATACTAACATTTCATCCTCCTGTCAGATCTGTTGGCTCAGTTGGCCAAGGCTACAGGCCCTGATGGCACAGTAGGAGAGATTGGCCAGATCGTTGTGAACTGGGTAAGAAAAACTTCAAGTTTAGCCTCTTTCTTCACATACAGTCATGTTAAACGTATGATTTTAAGTTACTGACACTCCCTTGTCCCCTGTAGCTTCCAAGGCTAAATGCATACCGGGCATACTGCAGCAACCAGCTGGCAGCCAAAGCTCTTCTGGACCAGAAGAAACAGGACCCACGAGTGCAGGACTTTCTGCAACGTTGCCTGGAGTCGCCCTTCAGTAGGAAGCTGGACCTGTGGAGCTTTCTGGACATCCCTCGTTCCCGCCTGGTTAAATATCCACTTCTGTTGAAAGAGATCCTCAGACACACACCGCCTGAACACCCGGACACCACCAGTCTTGAGCAAGCTGTGAGTACAAAGCAAGAGAGCAAGAGATTTG
Source organism: Salminus brasiliensis (assembly GCF_030463535.1). NCBI lineage: Eukaryota > Metazoa > Chordata > Actinopteri > Characiformes > Bryconidae > Salminus > Salminus brasiliensis. Next base: position 48,448,488 of record NC_132879.1, read on the forward strand.
TGCACGTATGGAAGAGTTTACATATAAAGCATCATATGAGGAAATAAGTTTTTTAACTTTTGTGTTTGCATTTTTATAGGTCAGCATTATTCAAGGCGTGCTGTCTGATATTAACATGAAGAAGGGGGAATCAGAGTGCCAGTACTACATCGATAAGCTGGAGTATCTGGATGACAGACAGAAAGACCCCCGCATAGAGCAGTGCAAGAGCCTGCTGTGTCATGGCGAACTACGCAACAAGAGTGGCACGGTAAGACTCTCTCAGATGCGTGTGCACATGCGCTACTTTTTCCGCCTCTCCTCAGTAGGATTAACAGATCACTAGCCAAAAAGGAGTCACGCAATAACCATTTTTAATCTTTCAAAGACATGACACAGAGACACAGGAATCTTAGTAATGATCACAACATGGGAGACAAAGAAAATACTTCTCTATGTGTCTAGACAATCTGTCCAGCAGTCTTTAATCTCTCCTAATCTTTCTGTTTTGCTCTGCAGAAACTGCACGTGTTTCTTTTTACTGAAGTTCTGGTCCTCACTCGGCCTGTGACTCGGAACGACCGCCACTGTTTCCAAGTGTATCGCCAGCCCATCCCTGTGCAGGATCTAGTGGTGGACGACCTGCAGGACGGAGACGTGCGCATGGGCGGTTCCTTTAGGGGGGCCTTCAGCAATGGCGACAAAGGTGAGACAAGGTTTTTTGTTTTTTGTTTTTTTTGTCTTTTTTTTTACTGTATTATGTGTAACCGCTGTGAGCTCTCTCTCAGAAGAGAATATTAGACTGGTTTATCTACATTGTCCTAAGCATTTTTTGTTTTAAGTACCAGCACACATTTGGCCTAGTTACATAAGAGACGTGAGGTTGCTGGTTTGTTTATTGACCAATGTGCAGCCCCTTTCCACCACCCTTTCTTTCAAGTCGCCGTGGCTTATTTTAACACGACTCCTTATCTCTGTCCTCCTGCAGCCAAGAACATTTTCCGTGTCCGCTTTCAAGACCCGGCACAGGGCCAGTCTCACACGCTGCAAGTTAACGACATTTTCCACAAGCAGCAGTGGCTTAACTGCCTGCGCAGTGCCATGTCCCTCGTCCAGAGTGAAGTCCCATCCGCCACCACAACCACCACCACCACCGATGTCCACTCTAAGCGCCGCTCCTCCACTGTCTCCGCCGTGGTGCATATGGACGAGACAGATGAGAACCAGCCCCAAAGTGCAGCCTCAGCACCCAGCTCACCACAGAGCGACGAACCCCCCAGCCCGACACCTTCTGCCACTTCCACCCTCTCTACCTCTTCAACATCCTCCTCCTCTTCCTCCTCGTCGTCCGCGTCCTCCTCGTCTTCCTCACCCCGTAAATCCAAAAAGGACAAGCGTGTTCTCTGTTCGTTGGGGAAGAGGAAGGAGACCATGGTGTAGGGTTAACCAGAGGACTAAGTGGTTAAGGTTAAGGACTTTAAACTCATCCCAGGGCACGCCCTTGGAAAATCAGACTTGTATTTATGTGTGTTGGAACCGTCTGGTTCTGCGACAGTGTTTCTGTGTTACTGTCCTCTATGGCAGCTATATTACATCCCCACTCCAACCCGTCCCACGGCGGAATTAATCCGTACCAGAGACATGCAGGATACTTCAGGCGGACTGCACGTTGTGATCTCGAAGGGATCGACCACAAGAAACGATTCCTGCACACTTTCAGTCAGTGACTGCTGTGTGTGTGTGACTGAGCAACGAGCCATGTTTACTGTTAGTATTTTATTATTGATTTTGTTTGTAATTAAAGTTTTACCTTTTTATATATATTTTCAATCAAATTTACTGTAGCTCTTTTGTTTTCATTGAAACAGCACTGTTTAGCTTTCAGCTGAAAAATTGACGATACTCAAGAACAGTAATAAGGGAAGAACGAGGTCAGAAATCAGAAACGTCCAATATGTTGTACAAGTCTGATTCAGAACTCTGGAATCTCTGGAAGAGTCTTATTTCAGTACATTCCTATCATCAAACTTCTGTTTCGTTTGCCAGACTCTTCATCGGTTTCATTAATGACCGTTGACAACATTCATTTAAAGAAGTTGTTATTATTATTATTATTATTATTATTATTATTATTATTCTTTTCCCATTTCCAAAAACCAAAAGAAGTCACAGTAAAATGTGATGTAATTTACACTGTCAAAAAAATCAAAATATGTGGTATTTTTATTTTTACTCAAGTAAAATTTAAACTGAGCCATGTTGGCTTTTTTTAAACGAGAAAGCTAACTTCCCCAACATGAAATGGATTATTTTTCAATGTAGCATCTTGCATGGAGCTTTACTTGTGGAGTCTTGCCTGCTCCAGAGTGGACCATGGCATGTATATACTTGTCTAAGCACAGGAGTTGCCTGATTGCTGGCAAGGGACCTGTAAGTTGTATAAGGGCTTGAGATATGTTGGTAGAAAAAATGGATGGAAACATTGAGTTGTATTGGTTGAGAGAAGATTGACTTCGATTCAAGGCACTACAGGCAACCACGGCTGTTGGTCTGATGATTGTGTTTCTGTTGTTGTAGTGTCTTGAACAAAGTATGAAGGTTTGATGCACTGGTGAAAAGCCAGTGAGAGTTGTTTTCAAAGAAAGATGAAAAGCATGTTGCTAGAGAAAAGAATTGTTGAAGGTTGAAGAATGTCATGAGCATTGAAGCAGTTTGTATAAAAGACTAAAGGATATGTTGATCTTTGAAAGACTGCAGTGAGCGTGTAAATGTGTTTGATTTGTAAAAAGAAAAACGCAATAATTAATGGAACAATAAAGGTCTGTGTAAGATTTGCATCTGAAAATGGATTTTTGTGTTTCCTTGTTCTTGTCCATAGTCTGTGAGACTCTTTACATCTGGCATTAACATGTTTGTTTTTTGTGATTGGATCACATTCAGATTTCACTTGTCTGCATGAAGAGCCTAGTGTAAACACCCCCAAGACAACACACTGTGATCAGATTACAATTCATCTTTATTGTCATCAAACTAACACAGGGTTGTACAGTACAACCAAACACTGTTCGACTCTGGTGCAGAAAATACCCTATAATAGTACAAGGACCGTAGACATGAAACATGAGAGGCAATAAATACAAATTATACAAATATGTGCGTGTGCAAATGTGTGCAAGCAGGCTGGGTGATCAAGAGCCAAACTAAGTTACTATACTAATTACTTATTCATACTGTAGTACTATACTGATCCTGCTAATTACGATGAAATCACTCAAACCGCATTCATTCAATACAAGTGTAAACGATGCGTTTTTGGGATCAAAATTAATCAAAAAAGTGGAAATCTGTCTGCAAAAAAGATCTTTAACACATGTCGTTATTACAGTGGATCTTGGCTCTAACTCTCGCTGTGTTTGCACAACAAAGTTTGTTCCCTTACATTTTAAATGATGTGTAAAGGGAATGCGAAAATCATCCATTCCATTGTTTAAAGGTGAACCGCCACCTTTCCTCTAAACTGTTCACAGTTTCTGGAGCAGGACGATTTTGATGAAAAGTCGTTTATAGGAAATACAGTGGAAATGATGTACACGCTGATGCGCTTTTTCTGTGAAGCGTAAAACTGAAACTTATTTGGTCCCACTGGAGAGACATTTTAATGACAAATGCAAACCGAATCCGGTCAGAGTGTATCCAGATACTATCCGGATACAAAACCTCTGTCAATGCCAGATGTACAAAGGCCCTGGATGTCAGTGGCTGGTAGGTTCCGGCCTTATTCCTTCTAAAGAAAAGCAACAAACATTTTTCCTAGGAAGATCAGAAGGCATCAGTTTCACAATCCCAAATTAAATCGAAAGCCTCTGGATTCATGGAATCCAGCCTAAATGTTGGCACACTGCCCTCATTGTCTCGTGTACAGACTCGGGCTCTTGCTCACTTTTAAGCCACAATTAGCCCCTTCGCTTAGTGACTTGCTGCTTGTACAGGTTATGTGGTAGACCACTTTCATGACTCATCCATTGGTGTTTCCAATAAATACTTCAAAAACATTCCAACAGCAATAACAAATATCCTGTAGTGTTATAGTGCCTGAACACCTTCCAGCTTCTCCAAACTAAGATCCCCTAGCCCCTCCTCCACCAGTTCACTTCATTATTTCCAGTACGGTCCAGAATGCGACTTGGCAGCTGTATAAAGAAAGAGTGTCTCCATTAAACAGATTTGTGTTTTTTTAACGTTTATCTCTCAACCTCTCGTTCCAAGACCCTGTGGCTCTGCCTTAATCTCTTTCTGCGGGAACCCCGGTGATGAACGAGCCGTCAGGAGCCACTTAACACGTCCAGAAGCACGAGCCCGCTTTGTCTCACACCTGATGACCAATCACTGAGGCTTTGTTGGTTTACACTCACTGTGAAGAATGCGACGGACTTTGAGCAGATGAGCTCATGGGCTGGATCAGCGCTCGGAGGGCCTCGCTCTAAACACTTTTAGCTAGCTTGACTGGCCCCACTCTAATTGGTCTCTGCATGGCTTGGCAATGCTGTTTTTTCGAGGCTTCTGGTTTTTATATGGAAACTGCCTCATGTCTGCCTTCGAGGGACGAGGAAATTCTTTGACTCTCTGTTCACCCGTGCTGCCTGCTGTTGCCTATTTACATTAATGAAGCTCTAATGTATGCTTGCATAAGGGATCCGGAGGTCAACCGCTGGGCACGAGCTGGTGTGGTGACGTCTCTGCAATAAAGGCCTTGATTGTGAAGGGACACATTGGAGCACTGTGCTTTACTGAAACTAAGGGAAGGAACAATAAGTATTTGTCATGGCAGTCTAATCTAATTTGAAGTCAAACCCAAAGCCGATGTCATTCTACAACGGAAAACAGATGATGTGTTTTACCATAAAGCTGCGTCTTTGCGCGTGGGTTTGAGAGGTTGACCCCTTCGGAAATCATTCCGATTTATCAAAATCAAGTCATGTTTGCTTCTTATTTTAGCAACGCTCTTAAAAAGCAGAACGATGGGTTGTAACAGGACATCGTGGAGAACTCTTTTTAGAAATGACATTACAAGATGAATGAAGACAGGCCCAAGCATCTGCTGCTGTTTGCTTTACGCCCCTGGCGTCTAAACAAGCCGAGGAGAGTTCGGTTTTTAAGTAGGCGATAAAAAGGGTTGGATAGGTTGTTGATACGAACAACGCTGGTTGCGTAACGTTGTGTTTTTGTCTTCAGTGTGCACTTTTCAAATGACTGGTTACACAACATCAGGCCCTCAGGACTCGCAATCACGCAATATGAAGCTATTGGGGTCAGTGGAACCGTATAGACTGGGACAACCATACAACCAAACAAAAGATTGGCTAATGTATTGTTGCCTTCTAGATTATGTGTCCGCGTACTCACGAGTAGCATGTTCTTTGATACCAGACCCCTGGCGAGGACTGAGCTGTGCTGGTGTAAAGTATGTTGGTTATGTAGGTAATAAAGGTCATGAGTTGATGACAGGTAAATTACACTTCACTGTTCTGATCTTTCAGTGTGTAGGACAGGTTATGACAGGGTGAGAAGGTGTTCTCTGTCTTCACTTTAAACTGTTGAACTGAACGGGAACATGACTGGCAGACAACTGTAACATCAAGCCAAACCCACTTGTACTCATGAAATGTCTGCTGTAGGCTGACCTTTGCCCTATTAAAGTAATAGTATGTCTGCCTCAAAAAAGGATGAACACAAGTACAGACAAAACCTACTCAGGTTTAGGTATTTTAGAGTACATTTGTTCACTGCATGAGACAACAGCATGGCAGAGATCTGTGGAAGGTTTTCTATTTCAGTTAATGTCTGTGGTACATCAAAACCTCGACTTATTATTTCAAAATATATAGATATTAAATATAGATATAAATATAAGATATTTTTTGCAAATTATTATTTATAATATTTTTTATATATTTATTTTTGTTTATAATACAGCCTAAAAATAATGACTTGTAAAGTTAAAACCTTTTTCTATCTTAATTTGCACTTACTATATGAAAACTATCAGAATGAAAAAGATATGAATTAATATACATATATATATTGAATAGGTATATAAAAAAATTCAAAATGACATTTTAGTATTAAATTACATTTGTACAATTTTGACAGTTCAATAAAATAAAACTAACTTTTAAAGACTAACTTTTCTTTTAATGTCAAATTATGTTTCTTGAAATTTTAACTTATATTTATATAAAAAGTTGATATATGTCAAATTAACTTGGAATTAGTACTTAGTATATTAAAAGGTCAATTCAAAATAAGTTTTCACCTAATTTGGACTTTGATAGTAGTTTGAATTAGTATGTGAAAAAGTCTATTAAACTATTTATTTTCTTGAAAATGAATCATAAAAAAAATAATGGAATTGTAAAATATAAAAAAAATACGGTCAAAATAATTACTTTTTAAAAAGTTGGACTTAATATCTAAAAATGTCAAAAATGGTTTGTTTTCTAAATATTTTGACTTAGTATCTCTCAGGAATGACTTAATTTGTATTTAGTATGTTGTGGTAATGACACCATGTTGAAGTTACTTATTTTTCAAAAATGTGTATTTTGTATCTCACAATGAGACATTTTTCAAAAAGTGAACTTAATGTCTTTAAATAATATAAAGAAATAAAACGTCCTGACCTGGATTGATCCCAGAGGGAATTTGTCTACTGATTACCTTGTGCTATACAGTATAATTTACCATAGATGAGTCAGCTGGAGATCAGTATTGGCCCTACTGCAGAGAGACTCTCTCTCTGGCCTTATTGCAGTAGGTAAGAGTGATCTCACATGGCACTCTTTAACACAGCACAGCCGTATCAGTCTGCCAATAAATGTGCTTCTCTGTTTTTCCAGTGTTGAGTTCAGGGGATGTGAAGTATTGTCCTAAAAGGCTAGTAGCTTATTAAGAGTCTGCAGCTCTGCCACAATCTCCAGAGAGTCCAACCCCTATACTCCTACAACTGAGCCGAGAAGTCTCCTTAATCCGTTTGTTCAGTTTGTTCTGAGAGTTTTGTAGATACTGTTGCCCCAGATCACAACAGCATAGAGGATAGCACTTTCCTCAGCAGACAGCTAGAGGACTAGAGAAGTTTTGTGCACACACTGAAAGAGAGGTCAGTCATGTCACTCCACTGCTGCGTTCTCTTCACTGGCTTCCTGTAGCTGCCCGCACCAGATTCAAAACCCTGACGCTGGTCTACAAAGCCAAGAACGGACCAGCCCCTCCATACTTGATGGCAACGGTCAAAAGCCACTCTGCACCTAGAGCCCTTCGAGCTTCAAGTACAGCTTGTCTCGACCCGCCATCCCTTATGATCTACGGAAGATAAGCACCCAGGCTTTTTTCTGTCCTGCACCGAAGTGGTGGACGAGCTTCCCCTGGGTGTCCGAACGGCCGAGTCGCTTGCTGTCTTCAAACGCAGACTGAAGATCCACCTCTTCCGAGAGTACTTGGACGAATAGCAGAGTACTATGGTCACCTTATTGTCTTGTGTTTAGTAATGTCTAAGCTTAAAGGTATCTTTAAACTATCAGTCTATTCTAACTATCTAAGGTTTTCTTGGGTAAATCTGTTAAATGCCATAAATGTAAATGTAAATGTAAATGTAAATGGAAGAAGGAGGTAGAGACTGCTCAGGCCTTTCCTGTACACTTCATGGGTACACTTGTACACTTCAGGTTGTTGTCCAGGTGAACAACCATTTATTTGAAAGTCTAAACTGGCTCCATGTCCACCTCATCAATTAGGACTGGTGACAACCTCCTTAGTTTTACTGACATTCAGCTGCAGGTGGTTCCATTGACACCAGTCGAGAAAGTCCTTCACCGGCTTTCTGTAATTGTCCTCCTGTCCACTTCTAATACACCCACAACAGCTGTGTCTTTAGAGAATATGTGATATGACATGACCCAGACCCTGTTTACACCTGGTCATTTTATGTGACTAGTATCTGGATTGTATCCCGATAAGATTACACTTGGTCTCCAGCTATTCAGACTGAAATCTGATTGCTGTGTGGGATAGAATATGCAATATTCCTCGTTGTGCAGCAATTATTCCTGGTGTCTCAGTGTAGTGAGAGGGTCTCAGACCTCCTCCTGAAGTGGCTTGAGTGGTAAGATTTGAATCTAGTTTACTAAACCATTGGTTGACTGGCCTTAACAGCTGTGTTCTATACAGCAACATCCACTCATGCTTGTACATGCTGCGTAATGTAGACTGACCTCTTCGCTGTTAACCCTGAGGTGCCAAGACAGCAAGTGAATCAGCTAAAGTGGTAAAGTGGAAAGTGGTGTAGATTTCCTATCTCTTTCATCAGCTTACTCACACACCCACACCGATAGGTCAACGATGGTACCTACTTCTTTCGGTAATCTGACCCCCAGGAGAACACATCATTTCACACATAGGTCAAGTTTCAACCTAAAACATTCAGTGACCAGCAGACTCCCCCCTTCAGTGATTCCCAAACACTCCGCCTGGATGACGTCAGGCTCTGGTCAAGGTGGAGCCCTGCTGGACATTGATGTGGAAACTCCAAGCTATGGAATCAGCAGAAAGGCAGGAAGGAGGATCTAGTCACCCTTCTGAACTGCTCTTATCATGGGGCAGGCCTGCCTCACCCGTCTGTAACCTAAACCTGACAAATGGAGCAACTCTGACTTCAGGCAGAAGACACTGTCTGAGTGAGAGAGAAAGAGGAGAGGGAGATCCAGAAGAAGATCTGGTTTTAGGGGGATTTTTGAGACACATTGTTGTGTCATTAAATGATATCTGGGAATGAGAACGTTTTCCTGTATTAGATTTGCTGAAGAAAGCTGTCATCGTGTGCAGACTCTTTTAGAGGTTGGAAGGAGGCAAACTCTGCTTTCATCTAGTGCTTTTTTTCTGAGGTTACGCAAGAGTCTGGTTCCCGGCTTTCATTCAGATGTCACAAATCTGCCAGACACACCTTGGAAATGGGGACTCCTTGGAATCTCCTGTCTTTCCTTTCTCCTGTCAGAGTTTAGAATTCATAGAATGAGCCAATGATTTATGGCGTCCTTACTCTCTAGTCCCTACAGGTTTACTCGAAGTCTTGAAAATCTGGTCCTGCTCTGTGCCTAATGTTTTATTTATAGTTAATGAATAATGTATTATTAAAAGTCCAGTAATTGCTTCTTTTCCTCCATTTTTTATTGTTTTCATCATTAAAAAATAGTTAAAGAAATAGTTTAATGCTACACAGATTGGCGAATGTAGTCTTAGAAGTCTCTTATTGGTGTAGGAACTGAAACCTAACCTGGACCAAGGAAGGCAGCAGTCTTACCCAATATTCAAACCACTTAATCGCCCTACGTTTTTTCGTTCCCCTGAAGGACAGTTACCATTTCAGAGGCAGCAGCTTCTGGCAGCACTCCTAAAGAATCCTAGCCCATTCCTCATGGGCAGTAGCCTTGCTGCTGTAAACACCTTCTTCAAATTCCATCAAAGATTTTCTATGGGGTTCACGTCAGGCGACTGTGATGGCCACTCCAGAATCTTCCGGGACTTCTTCTGAAACCAAGCCTTGGTGGACTTGGTGGATGTGATGTGTGCTTGGGATCATGGCTTGGGTTCATTTTTCCCCCTCCAGACATACAGCTGATCCATATGGCCAGAAAAGTCCAGTTTTGTTTCATCGCTCCACAGGACATGTGCTTTGGGTCAGTAGAGGTGTACATCTTGAACTTCAGTCATGCCACCAAATCTTGCAGCACTTGAGGGTTTTTGATCACCTGCCTCCTCAGGAATCTGGTGGCATTCGGTGATAGCTGCCTCTTTCTGCCATGTCCAGGTAGTGTAGGCTGTGCTCCTTTAACTTTGAACTTCTGCTTCCTGCTGTATCTCTAGAAACACGCAGTGCCTTTGCTGAATGATATTTTTGTACCCTTTTACCTCTGTGAAGGCAGTAATTTCTTCTCTGAACTTTTTGGACAATTCTGTTGAATAAGCCAGATTTCTAACATGCAATCAAACGTCCCGACAACCCCCTAGCCAATGTTTTTTCTCAAGCACACCTGATGCAGCTAATAAAGCCCATAATTTGCATGTGTGTTCTCCCATGCGTGATTCTATTCAGAAGGTTGAATAATTAAAAATAAAAGCTATAATAAATATAATAAAAGCTATTTAAAACTGATCTTGTTTAAAAATTTTATTTGAAAACATCTTGCTAAAAATGTTACTAATAAACCTAATTTGGTTGTTGAATAATTTTGATTGCAACTGTACCTAAAAAACTAAAAGCATGTAATTAGTCAGTGACACATTACCGCAAAACCTTTTATACCTACCTGGAATACAATAGCTACACTATCAGACCCAAAGCACTCACCTGCACAGTTATTAGTGTGAACAGGACCACACCTGCTGTGCTTGCACTCTGCCATCTTTATGTAATTGCTTTGATTTTAATGGAGCAACCAGGCATTACAAATGAGTAAACATTTACACAGCGTAGATCATCTCAGTGGCAAACATTTTATCATGGATTTCTAAAAAAGTAAACATTTACAAAAGCTTTACAGTAAGTTAAGCAAATATGGGTAAGCAGTTATGAGTACGTGCACAGAATCACAGCAGCTCAAATGCTGTACACTCAAACCCACTACTGCGGCTGACACAGCAGTTTTGTATGCTCCTACTGCTGAGAACATCGGCTGAGAGCTGCTGTAATTGGTAAATTACACACTATTAAAATCACTATAATCAGAGCCTATAGGAGAGATGCTTTGGTCGAGAGTGGCTTTAGTCCAGCTTTAGATGCCCACGTGGAGATCTACATCTACAGTGACTCTGTGCTGTGAATCCTGCTTAAGACGTCTTATGTTTAGAGATATACTTTGGTTTCTTTAGGTTTTTAGATCTTTATCCTAAGCCTTTTAACAGATGGTTTGACATTTGCATCCAGGATTTGCTGGTATTTTGTGAAATCCTTCTCTGCAGTTCTGCCAGTGCCACTGGCAGCAACACAACACCGAAACATAATAGGTCCACCCCCATTCTTCACACTTGGCAAGGTGTTCTTTTCATGAAATACAGTCCCCTTTTTTCTCCAAACAT